>NC_141878.1:555855942-556167137 GCF_056163025.1 Triticum urartu | reverse complement strand
CAGCAGTAACGCGCCGTCAAATCGCACAGCCCCACTCGCTCACCCTCCTCGCATCTCTGTCAAACCGCCTACCCGAAAACTGCCGCGCATACTGCCCGGGAAAAGCCCCGACCTCAACTTTTAACTACATGAAAATAGTTCGAGCTTGTTCGTTATATATAAATACAGTACTTACTGTATGTTTATTCACCCATGGGGTTGTTCAATGAATGGAGGGGCGTGGAGCACAAGTGAACAATACTGTAGTACTAATAGTAGTAAGTAGGAGTTGTACAGTAGTCACCTTAAATTGAGAGTTTCTTTTCTTTAATGCCACGTACACAAATTGAAACGCTTGTTGTGGATAGAAAAAAGAGAATAACTCCACTATATATGGACGTAGGGGCCTGAGCGCTTGCTTTACTAGGGTTGCTCTCTTCATTCTCTCATCCTCTCCAGATATAAACAAGATACGGTAGCAACATTTTCTCTCTGCTCACCGCTGGTCACAGATCCGGCCGGATCCCTTCGGCCGGTGTGTGTAGAGGACTAAAAGGTGCATCGTTCACGCGGTCATCGCCGCCGAGGGAGGATACCCACAGCTGCCGGAGGGGCCCGATCCTCTGCCCGTGTCGTTCTCTCTGACACAGCGCCGGCTCGGGAGGTCCTCCGACACTTCTTCCTCCCTGCCGTATTGTCCGCAGATCCGACCAGCCGCCGCCGACATCCCGACGAGTACACGGACAGCCGCAGCGTCATGATCAAGCATGCCAGGAAGGTCTAGATGTTGTACTTTATCTGTTTATAAGCACCTTTATCATCTGAGTGTTTCATGCATTAGCCTATGTGTCATAATTATCTGTTTTGTGTGAAATATTTCTTTTAAGAACCCATTAACCTGATTGCTTTTTTTAGTGGCTATTTGCTTAGGTATGTAAACTAGTTCACTTGTCCGTAAAAAAAACTAGTTCACTCGGCTGCCGTGCTTTGAATCTCCTTCCTCCCAACATATTCCCCTCCTCGGGTGGACCCAGCAGGTCTCTGAATTTTCTCCCACTTTCTTTTTCGATGTAAACTGAGTTTCTCCCAGTACTTTCCCCTAGAACCAACTCAACTGTCCCAGGTCTAGCCTAAAAAATAATAATACACCATGTACTATTAACTCATCAAATTAAAATGATATTTTATTTCGTGAGTTGAAAGTTCTTACAAAATAATAATAATAATTGTTTATATATAACTTGGCAAGTTAACTCCTAGTGATTGCGTACATAAGCTTGCAAATATTTTACTGACGTGCAATCATGTGTTTATGTTTTTATAACATTTCTCCATCTAGCCCAACATGATATTTTCAGCCAGCCCAGCAAGTCCGTGGATTTCGAGAAAAATGGAAATGGGATTTAAACGGGCTGCATAGATGCTACATCATTGTTTCACCCAGCCCACCAAATGGACTAAAAAAACAAATGGACTGGCTGACATGTGGGCCAGTAGGTCGAAGCCTAAGAAGGCGTTGGATTTACATCCAATGGCCGGCATTCTTCTTCAATATCTCGTCTTCTTCCCCCAGCGCTGCCGGAACCGCCTGCTCCAGCCTTCGGCGTCCAGCGGCGTTGTTTTGCGCTCCTCAGCGAAACGCTACCCCGCCGACGACCAGGCCATCCCTCCACTCCGCACCTCCTGTTATTCTCTGCTGAGTGTAGGCCCACCCCGCACCCGAACCAGTCAAGTTTCCCACTCCTCTCCGTCTGCGACTCCACTGCCGCGTCTTCCCCATCTCCGAGTCGTTCTCGTCTGGGGCCTCGCCGTCGTCCACCGCCTCGGTGCGCTCGGCGCGGCGTGGTCAACATACGAGAGTCATCGGAAGAGGACTGTACGTGGAGAGCCTAATGGCTGGGACCCACGAGGTCCATGGTTGCACGCAAGGAAAGTTCCTCCTTATTACGCACCGTGCACTGTACGTGGGAAGGGCTTCTGTATTTCGTGAAAAAACGTCCCCCCCGCTGACAGGTCGGACCCACCAGTTATATCTTCGCACGCAAGGAAGTGCCTCCTTATTACGCACAAAAAAATGAATACCCCCTGCTAGCTAGGACCCACCATAGTGGGTGGCTGACTTGTGGGCCTATGAAGTTAACGAGAACGGAGGGCTTTGTCAACTTAGTCAATATGAACGATTCTAGCTCCAGTGACCGTACGATGTCCATCCAACGGCCATAGTGCTTCTTCAACCTCTGGTCTTCTTGCTCCAGCCGCCCAAAGAAGCGCCGGTCGTGCCGCGTGCTCCTGCCTCTCGTGGCCGGCTGTGATGCCGCGGAGGCCTCACCGCCCCCTACTACACCCACCGCTGGCCCAGGGTATCCCTCTACTCACCCACACCCCCTGTTATTCTGCGGCGACGATAGCCTCACGCCGCAACCGAACCAGTGAACCCTCGTACTCCTCTTCGCGTGGGCATCCACTGCCGCGTCTTCCCCGGCTCTGCGTCGTCCCCTTCTAGGCCTCGCCGTCGTCCACCGCCTTGGTGCTCTCGGCGCGGCGTGGTCAATGTGGTCAATGACCGACTTACATTGGAAGAGCACTGTACGTGGAGAGGCTGACAGCTGGGTCCACGGCCACAGCCCGGTTTTCTTGTGATTTGCCAAGTAAGTCACTTTGTCAGGCCTGTTGGGCTGCAAATCTTTCAAGACGAAGAGAGCTTCATTCGGCTCGCCGAGAAAATGGCCTATCAGTAATTAGAAATATGCAAAATTTCGTATTATAATTTTTTAACCGTGGCCACAATATGGGCTGTAATGCTAACAAAAAGAATATGGGCTCCAAAAAAACCTTAAGAATTAGCAAATGGGCTGTAAATTATTAGAAATAATGGCAGATGGGTTGTATGCTATTTTCCACAGATTTGAGGCTTTCCTAAAAAAAGGTTGACGCACAAGCAGTGACTGCTGGATGTCCATCGAACGGCCGTCATGCTTCTTCAATCTCTTCTCTTCCTACTCCAGCCGCTCAAACAAGTGCCGGCGGGACTGCCTGCTCCCTCCTCCCCGTGGCCGGCTGTGCTGCCACGCAGGCCTCACCGCCCCACCATACTCCCATCGCTGGCCTAGCCATCCCTCTACTCACCCACACCTGCTGTTATTCTCCCGCGATGGCAGACGAACCAATAAACCCTCGTACAGTCGTACTCCCCTCCGCGTGGGAAACAACTGCCAAGTCTTCCCTACCTCCGTGTTGTTCCCTTCCTAGGCCTCACCGTCGTCCACTGCCCTCGTGCTCTCGGTGCGGCCTGGTCAACGTGGTCAACGACCAACATGCATCTGAAGTGGACTGTACATGGAGAGGCCGACAGCTGGGTCCACGGCCGCACACAAGGAAATGCCTCCTTATTACGCGCAAAATAATGATTCCTCCACCTGACATCAGGGACCCACCGAAAGGGCCTCTGTATTTCGCGAAAAAAAAATTACCGCCGCTGACAGATCGGACCCACCAGCTATATCTTCGCACGCAAGGAAGTGCCTCCTTATTACGCACAAAAAAAATGAATACTCCCCCTGTTAGCTGGGACCCAGTATAGTGGCAGGCTAACTTGTGGGCCTACTAAGTTGACGGGGACGGATGGCTTTGTCAACTTAGTCAATATGCACGATTCTAGCTCCAGTGACCGTACGATGTCCATCCAACGACCGTAGTGCTTCTTCAACCTCTGGTCTTCTTGCTCCAGCCGCCCAAACCAGCACCGGTCGTGCCTCGTGCTCCTCCCTCCCGTGGTCGGCTGCGATGTGGCGGAGGCCTCACCGCCCCCTACTACTCCCACCGCTGGCCAGGTCATCCCTCTACTTACCCACGCCCCATGTTATTCTGCGGCGACGGCAGCCTCACACCGCAGCGAACCAGTGAACCCTCGTACTCCTCTACACGTGGGCATCCACTGCCGCGTCTTCCCTGGCTCCGCGTCGTCCCCTTCCTAGCCCTCGCCGTCGTCCACCGCCCTGGTGCTCTCGGCGCGGCATGGTCAACTTGGTCAAGGAACGGCTTCCATCGGACGTGGACTGTACGTGGAGAGGCTGATAGCTGGGTCCATGGCCGCAGCAAGGAATTGCCTCCTTATTACGTGCAAAATAATTATTCCTCCACCTGACAGCGGGGACCCACCGGATGGGCCACCGTATTTTGAGAAAAAAACGTTTACCCCTGACTGCTGGGACCCACCAGCTACAAATTCGCACGAAAGGAAGTGCCTAACAGTCGGGACCCACCTGGTCGAAGCGTACGTAGCATTGTAATTCTGGTCGGGAACGTGTACGTACATATATACTGGTCGATGTAGAGGCGCGCACGTGTCTTAGTAGAGGCGCGCACGTAGCATGTGCACGTACGTACAGCGGCCAGGGTGCAAGAAAGAAAATATGGCCACGTATGTGTACATACGGGCGGGGTCTTGAACGCCTACTGGTGCATACGTACGGCGAGGGCTCGTGTACATGGCTGGGTCGGAACGGAGAAATAGCGTCGTCGTCGTGTTCATGGGGAGGCAACAGAATGCGCCATGTTCATGGGGAGGCAATGGAATGCGTCGTGTTCATTGGGAGGGCTTGGACGGAACAGGCGATGGAAACGAGGCCTGGCGTAGCGCAGAATGGAGGAAACAGCCTTGTGTTCGTCCGGCCATGTTCGAAACGGGATCCTGTTCATCGGGAGGGGTCTGGCGTACCGCAAAACGGAGGAAACGGACCTCCTATGGTCGAAACGGGGGTCTTGTTGATCGGGATGGGTGTGGCGTACCGCAAAATGGACGAAACGGACTTGTGTTGGAGCGCTACGGTCGAAACGGGGGTCCTATTCATCGGGAGGGGTGTGGCGTACCGCAAAACGGGACTCCATGGGATATTGTTCATCTCCACCGTCGACCTCCTCCAGCCTCCACGGGCTCCTGTTCATCCAGCCTCCACGGGCTCATGTTCATCCAGCCTCCACCGCACGCTACTCCACCGGCTACTGTTCAACCACCCCTCCATCGTCTACTGTTCATCCAGCCCTCCACACCACGGGGTCCTGTTCAACCACCCCTCCACGGGCACCCCTCCATCTTCTACTGTTCATCCAGCCCTCCACACCACGGGGTCCTGTTCATCCACCCCTCCACGGGCACCCCTCCACTGTCTACTGTTCATCTAGCCCTCCACACCACGGGGGTCCTGTTCATCCACCCCTCCACCGTCTACTGTTCATCCAGCCCTCCATCACACCATGGGGTCCTGTTCATCCAGAGGCAACGGCACCGCTCACTGGTCATCCAACCCCCCTTCCCCCGCAACGCTCACGGTTCATCCCATCGATCGGCTTCAGTTAGCAGCAGTAGCGAAGGAATCGCTCGATCGGGTTCAGTTAACAGCCATCGATCGATCACTCGGATTCAGTAACGCATAGCCTGCAGTGTAATCGCTCGGGTTCAGTTAGAGACCAACGCCTCACTCGGGTTCAGTAACGCATAGCCTGCAGTGCAATCGCTCGGGTTCAGTTAGAGACCAACGCCTCGCTCGGGTTCAATTAGAGCCAACGCCTCGCACACACGCGCGTACGTGTACGAGAGAAACGCGCATCGCTCGGCCCCCGACCTCCCACCGTAACCGGGAACTCGCCGAAATTTTCCTCGCCCTCGCTTCTACCATGGTTTTTTCCATCGTGGACGGCTCAAAGAATGTCACGCAGCTGCGTCTACGGCCCGCCCAGGACGAAAAGCCCATTTTCTGACATGATTTTTTGTCATAGAAGTAGGAGCTCACCACATCTATGATGATACCGGGTTTTGTCACAATTATCGTCATAGAAGTGACATATGTATGACAGAAAAAAATTCGTTCTGCCCAAAATGTCACGGATGTATCTTTTTTTTGTAGTGTTAGCGACCTAAAATGTGTCAGTGTACATAGGGTGTATGGACACGGACTAGGTGTTGGCGTAGATGGACACGTGTCAATGGACTAAAGGTTGGAAACTTGTGGCGCATGATTTCCGCGCGAGGGGGGAATTTTTTGGGTGTTCATGCAAAATATCCTTCACCCCCGTGCAAAATATCCCCAAGCCCCAACTCGAACCCGACTCCACAAACCTAACCAGTGGCTCCCGCCGCCGCCCCCGTTCTCGATCCACAATCCTACCGCCGGCCTCGTGCTCCACCCTGTCGTCAAGCCGTCGTGTCGGAGCTAGCATTCCCCCGCGCCCGAGCTCCACCCCGACATCCACTCGTCATTGCACTCCACCCCTACCCCCCCCCCCCCCCCCCCCCCCCCCCCCCCCGAGCTCCATCCCGAGACCGAGCTGCCGTCCTCGAGATCCAGATACAGGTGCCGTCCTCGGGCCGACCCGTCGACATCCAGCCGTCGTCCTCGCCAATACCCGTCCCTGCTGCTGCCGGGGCCCCATCTCCTGGCTCCCGCTGCTGCCGCACCTGCTATTGCCGGGGCTCCATCTCTGGGCTCTCGCTGCTGCCGGATCTGCAACGGGACCTGCTGCTGCTGGGCATCCATCCCCTTTGAGCTGCGCCCCTCTCGAAGCCATCCATCGCCGTGCCCTGAGGTAAGCATCAAATCATCCTGAGATTTCCTTCTCTATACGTGAGGATGTGTAAGAGCCGCACACCTTATTTTCTAATGGTCTTGAAGTCAATTAGGCATACACTTGGACTTTTTATATCGTGTACCCTAAATTAATGTGACATTTTAATAAATTATTTAGACTATGTGATGGTTCTTTTTTTTCTGATGTGCAGTGTCATACAGGTGGATAGGTGTTCAACAAAATGATATCTGAACTTCAAGCTGGTACCATAAAAAAATATTTGCTTCGGTGTTCTGATGTTTCTCGATGAAGTGTAATATATTTGACCATTAGCGACACCCTTCACCATAAGGCATAGATGTACCAATGATGTTATTTCCTGAAGCCAATTTGAAATTTTGTATCTCTTGTGAGTAGCAAGTAAACTGCTCAGGTTGATCTTATTTGTATATCTTCGAATTGTTTCCTGGTTGATATATTGGAAGAGTGTTGTTAGTCCAGAATTAATCAGTATAATTCAGTTTGGTTCAGTTCAGGACATAGTCAATATGCTTTAGAACAAATAATCAAAATTATCTGTTATGAAGAACATATCAGGCTTGTGTTTTCAATCTCCCTGTACTTCTATGTTTCCAAATCTTCTCCTATGGCTTTATTGTCTTAACTGCTTGTAGAACTGTACTGCAAGTTAGTTTATTATTGAAGAAAAATTCATTTATTATGATGTTGTCAGCTTGTGCTTAATTTTGTGATTGTTGAAGGCAAGGAAAAGAGATGGTGCAGAAGGAGCTTCAGCAGGCATGATGGTTCGACAACCACAATGTCGCAAGGTCATCCCCATGGCCCGGTAACACTATTTCAGGTTTGCCGCTCACTCCCTACCCATCCACTCTGTAGTGGATGTTATTATTTTGGTTACTCCATGGACTGATTGGTTGCTATTGTGGTTAACCCATGGGCTAATATGACCTTCACCGAAACCATTACTTTTACAAAATTTCCTACCTTTGTTCTAGCATATTAAATTTTATCAGCATGCTCGAGTGCCCAAACATTGTTCTGTCGGAACATTATTTTTGTTTCTGCCGTCATGATATGTGTGAAGTTTGCAATGACTGGAGATCTCACCAATGGTCATGGATCCAAAACTTCCATTTGTTCTACTCATATGCTTATCTTATTTGTTAGATAATGGAAGATGGTTCCTCAGCCTCTGCATCGTTCCATGATTTATATTTCCCGGACTTTTTATTTCTTTGTGGGTTGATCTGGGATCCTACTTTGTTATACAAGCGCCTGCTAGTCAGTGCTTTGCCATTGTTTCTCTCGGGATCACTCTGCATATAAGAATATTTTTACATACTGCATTATACTCTATCTACATTGTAATTTGACATGTCATCCTTGATAGTTACCTCTATCTGTCTCAAGCTTATATTGTAGAAATTATCTTTTTGTTAATTATAACTATATACTATTCTTTCACTCTTTCAGATAAAACTAGAATATTATTTTTGGACTTCGCAGTTTTAGGTTATTTCGTATAGACTTTGTAGTTTGTGGTTAATGGCAATTCCGTATTACTCTCTGTCCCAAAATAAGTGTTCAACTTTGTAACAAAGTTGTACTAAAGTTGAGACACTTATTTGGGACGGAAGGAGTATTTAGGGAGTTGTGAATGCTATGCAATGTTGTGAATGTGTAGTATATTTATTATATATTTTTGTAGATTTTGTTTGAATAATTGCCTCTTAACTAGGATGAATGAGAAAATATCTTCATTTGGTATTACGTGCATTGCACGTGCACGCTCGCTGGTTAGAGTAAAAAATAGATGCAAGTAGTGTGATTACATATAGTTGTCATAATTACAATGCCTGATGAGAAACAAATTACTAATTCATTTAGTCTTGCCGACAATAGCCGGGAACCACGACCACCAGCATGCAGCATGAGCAATGGGTAGAGAACAGATGACTACCTCCCTGGGAAACATGGTCGCGCACATGCAGCAGAAAACAAATGGTGGATGGAAAGGCTACCTCACCGGGAACCAGGGCCACGACTTGTAGTGGGCTACTACTAAGTACATTTTTTGTTTCAGTAGTAATTAGCTCACATGCTATTGCATAACAGTTTCTATAATGTAACTTTGCAAGGTTGGCTAGCCTATGTGTTAACACTAAATTGCTTGTGTATATATGTGTCATGGTTTCCTTTTCTATCCATGGTTATGTAGCTCGTAATCATGAAAATCTAGAGAGGTTGCGAAAGAGGTTGTCTTTTCTGCAGTGAATGCTTATGTACTGGGCTATAAAATAAGCTACTAGGTTGTAGGAACTCTGTTTTGGATGGTCAATGCCTTCATCCTTGATAAAAGTGCAAGCACATGAACATAGTTCTATATAGTACCATGTGATCCAATTATAACTTCTGTACAAACTATATTGTTAACTATGATATCATTTATTGATCAAATATGTGTTAATCCACATATGAGCTTTGAGCAACTTGAATTGATTCCAGTTTCTTGACAATTTTTTGTGAAAAATTTCAGGCACTTAGCTAACTGGTGCACATGGACGTGATGACTTTGCAGTGTTTATGTTCCAACCAACCTGTAATCATGGGTTGATGTTTCGGATATTTTGGAGCTTGCACTCTGTGCATGTGGATACATACTTGTTTGTTCTGGAGCTACACCATCTAGCTGAAGTCTCTGGTACCAGCAAATAGTGCTCATCCTTTTGTGACTTGTGTGTTATGGAGATAGACCATCTAGTTGAAGTCTCTCGTACCAGCAAATAGTGCTCATCCTTTTGTGACTTGTGTGTTCTGGTTGATTGTTAAGATGGTCAAAACTATGCTTTGTTAAGATTGTTGTGTTCGTCAACTTGCGTTCAGTGTATATGCATGTTTCTAAACATATTTTCATTGTTATGCAGTATGTGTTCATCTTGAACCTGCTTATGGTTGTGACATTAATAATTATATAGATAATTATATATATGTATATTGTTTTTGCTACACATCACTTTACCAGCAATTTATATGCCGGCAAAGGCAATATCTGTCACTATAGGTAGGGTATTTGTTGATAGACTATCTGTTGGCATAGGTATGGTGTACGTGGCTAATAAAGTGTCGGCATAGGTAGGGTGTATGTGGACAGGCTATCTGTCGGCGTAGGTAGGGTGTATATTGTCTGAAAGTGTCAGCGTAGGTAGGGTGTACGTGGACATACCATCTGTCGGCGTAAGTAGGGTGTATATTGACTGAAAAAGTGTCGGGAAGTAAACAACTGTCGGCAATACCTTTCCCCGCAGCAAGTCCTCCGACTCTTTCATCTTCTGTCAGCATTGGTGTTAGCTACAACTTATATGTCGGCAAAGGTACCCTATGCCGATACATTGGTGTGTCACGGAAGCTCTACCGTGGTGTAGTGTACTAGGGAAAACGTTATACACACAACTTTAGCAGTAGCGCTTGTTAAAAAAGCACGCTACTGCTAGACAGCAGTAGTGCGTGCAAAATAAGTGCGTTGTAGATGGACATATATCAGTAGTGCGTCTCACGGAAAACTCGCTATTACTAAAATTCCAATCACTTAGCCGATGGGCTACACATAGCAGTAGCGATCTTCCAGAAACCGCGCTACTGCTAATATACTTATAGCCGCGCGTTTATGCTTAAAGCGTTACTGCTAACGAAAATAAAATAAAATGAAAAACGAATAGAAAAGTAAATGAAAATAAAATAAATAGAAAAAGGAGAAAGGAAAAATATATAATGTAAAGAAAAATAAATGAAAAAGGGAAAAAATGAGGAAGACGTAGCAGTAGCGCGTTCTTTGAAACGCGCTATAGCTAACTTAGCTATAGCGCGTTTTCTGTAACGCGCTACCGTTACTTTTGACTTAACCAAAAACGGTTTCCCCCCGGCCATCACTTCTCCCCCAAATCGATCCCTCGCCCGCTTTGCCGCCGTCTCCTCCACTTCGCCGTCGCCCCCACTTCGCCGCCGTCTCCTGCCGGCATCGACGCCGCGCTCATCCTCACGGCCGCCGCCTGAGGCCGCCCAGCCTCACCGACGCCGCCTCTCGGGCCGCGCTCGACCTCACCGTCGCCTCCCTCGACCTCACCGCCGCCGCCCTCGACCTCACCACCTTCGAGCCCGCCAGGACCGCCGCGTCTCGATACTGAGCCCGCCCTCGCCGCCCCTACCTCCGTTGCCGAGCACCTCCCCGCCATCGTCTCTGCCCTCTTTGTAAGCCCCCACCCATCCTTTTTAGTTAATAGATGTTAATGTTAAGTAGTAGATAATGTTGATGTTTTTTAGTTAGGGTAATAATATATGTTAAGTAGTAGATAATGTAGATGTTAATTAGTTCAGTAGGGTTTAGTTTTTGAATTGAGTTTGTTTAACTAGATGTTAATTAGGGCAGTAGGGTTTAGTTTAGAGTAAAGTTTAGTTCAGTAGTTAACTAAATATAATCTATATTTGGTTTTTGAATTGAGTTCCAGAGAGCATTAGATTTGTGTAGATTTTCTTGAAGTGTCAAACACTAGGACATGCAAATTTGATGTGGTCAGGATATAAGCAAATTCCTCAATTGTGTTTTCCCATGTTTCGATTGTGCCCAAGTGGCCTTTTGTTGTTTCCATGGAATGAAGCTGAGTGGCCTATGTTTTGCAGGAATGTTGATTCATTTCCGTTCCGGTAAATTTCAGGTTCTCGATTTGTCCACTTTTTAGAAAAGGTCATGCCGAAATTTTCCGTGAATTTCGGCATGATTTGTGCTACAAACTAGGACATATTGAGTGCCCGGGATTTGCCGCACTGGGAAGGAGTAAACGTTCTTGCAAAACATAGGCCTTTTTTATGTCATTATTCATTTTCTTAGGTCTAGAATTAATTGACTAGATTTAATCATAGGAAACATGGCTACCAACGATGAAGGACAGGGTTCTGGTTATTGCGACAACGTCTACCTGGCGGCAGACGAATTTTTGAGCCTTGCCGACGATCAACCGATGATGTTGCTGGGCCCACCGGTCGCATCGGGGACTGAGACAGACACGCAGACCGGCGCTGACACTGAGACCGGCGCTGAGACTGAGACCAACATCGAGACCGGCGCTGAGACTGAGACTGGCGCCGAGACTAGCGGAGCCGGTGTAGAACCGAAAGCAAAGAGGCAACGGCTTCCTAACAAGCTCAAGACTACTAGACTGGTGGTCACGGAGGTGGACGACGGCAATTTTGAGCCAAAAGCGCCCGAGGAAGCACGCGCGTGCTACGGCAATCAAATAGGCTGCATCGTACGGACAACCGCCACCATCAACGATGAGAAACTACAGAAGATAGATAATATGAGGCCCTCCCTCCTAAAGAAGCTGCACCAGATATTCTTGTTCCCGGGCCAGAATAAAAAGGATTATAAAGATCCAGATAAGGACCCAACAATGAAGAAGATAAACAAACACGCCATGACCAAGTTTAGCGACGCGTTGGCCGTTTGGAAAAGAAGGGTGAAATATCGGATCGTAAACAAGAAGGAACCCTACTCCGAGATTGTAAAGGATAATCCGACAATCACGGAAGGGCAGTTTCAAATATTCAAGGCGGCTTGCGAGGCCGAAGTTGCCAAAAAAAAGTCTAAGTACATGAAGGGGCTTCAAGAGAGGAACATTGGGAGCCACCACCTCGTAAGTCGTGGTTATGGCGGGAAGAGGTCCAAATGGGCCAAGGAGGACGCGGAAGCCGCGAGTCTAGGCATCCCAGACCCCTTGGCGGATTTCACCGTCCCGCAGGAGCGTGGCGTGCTCAGGGCCCGGCACCGTTGGGACCCAGTGAAGAAGGTTTTCCAGACGAATGCGGTCACGACGGAGTTCATGAGACTGCTGGTAATTTTAGTTTCTGATCAATTTGATTGCACGTTAGTAATATTTGTAAACGATCCTTGTGCCTTTTGTAGAGAGAGCAGCACAGGATTGCGGCCGAAAGCTACTCGCCTTCTGAGGCGTTGGCGAGGCCTAAGTGGGACACTCCATTCAACTAGGCGTTGAACATATTGAAACGACTCCAGGTGGAGACTCGACCGTCGTATGGATGCGTGCACGGTGTCGGAGACGGCGCCATGTGGAAGAAGTACTACCGGAGACCACGGAGGAGAGAAAGGAAAGACGGAGGTTAACTGAAGAAAACATCGACAAGAAGGTTGAGATTGCGGTTGAGAAGAAATCAACTCAGACAGTCGCAACAACGGTAGCTGCCGCAAAACAGGTGGTTGTAGATATTTCTACTTCCTTGGTCCCGCCCGTTTTCAATTGGACCAGGCAAAATCCAGAAGAAAAAAAATGCAGCGGACTTTCCCCTTGCTGACTTCTTGGGAAGCAACTCAACTAGCGTTGCACCAGCACCTATAGCTGCACCTGCTCCCGCACCGGCTCCCGCACCGGACGTGCTTGGTGGTGCTTCATCTTTGGCTGAGCTCGACACCCTCACGGTATCTATCACACCGGCCCCCTTCAATAAATGTATAATCTCCCGTTTTCGTTGCCTTTCGAATGTCTCACGTCGCAGACTTTTCTTTGCAAGCCGACAAGATCCCGTGCACCATATTGTACACCATCGGCGACTAGAAGGTGGACGTGGGGAAGGCGACGATAATGAAACCGAAGGAACCATTGTTCCACAGCCGGCTGATCCCCCCAAATGTCTTCAAGGTTTCCGTGGCCAGTGTCAAACTGGGCCACAAGAATTTTCCACCTCTGGTACTAGGGGGGATGACGACGAGACCTCGCGGTGGCTTGGTGATTGTTGCAATGGGTGGGTCCTGTTGTGGCCAAAGAGTCTGCTTCGACTGGAGGCGGCCGGGAGCACGCCCACAAGCACGCAGCCTCAGCAAGGTATGAACATCAACACCCCACCTACCCAATTAGCATCGGGTGTCGGGTTGGGTGATAGCGGACGGGGTAAGGAAGAGGCTCCATTAGTCACTAATGACATCGCCATGGATGAGGATGAGGATGACGATGGCACTCAACAGTATGTCTATACTAGCTCCTACTCAGGGTTTGAGCGTCATGAGTCGGTGCCTGAATTGCCGTCTCCGGAGGCTGAACGTATTATGGACGACCTTCTGGTAGTAAAGAAGTCTAGGAAGAGATCGAGGAAAGGCAAAAAAGCTGATTCCATGATCCAGCCACCTCAGCAGCCTTGGGTTCAAGACCGTATAGATATCCCCGGTGCGGATAAATGGCATATCCCCGGTGAACCAATCCTACCTGCAGAAGTGCTAGGGGCCAGATTCGGCGATCTAAGGAGACTTGATGATGATGTGCTGCGGGTAGAGAAAGGCCTCATCGCCTCGAAAGATCCAGGATACCCACTCTACGTGGTTAACGTTCTGCGACAATTATCGTACGTCGACACATTCCCCGCGGAGAAGTTCTTCCTTCGATTTGATTACATATTCGACATGTTTCACGTGAAGAAGCTGGATTTTACGTTTGTCCGCCTTTATGCCTTGCACATGAACTACATCATCGGGGTTGAGCAGATACCTCATATCTGTGTCGCTGACCCGTACTTGATGCACAAGAGCTTCTTGGGAGTCTATGCAAAGCACCGTGAATACACGAGGGAATACATCGTCAGTTTCTTGCTCGCCAATAAGGACAAGGAGGTGATTCTCATGCCTTATCATCCCGTATAAGCCATCTGCGCGGATATCCTTTCTTCGATTTCAATCATTCATTTGCACGGTGGAGGCTAATTAATTTGAGGTGTACTTATTTTGCGCAGCGGCGGGTGCATTGTCCTCATCATCCTCTACCCTCGATACTCCAATGCTCTTTACTTGGACTCGTCGAAGAACATTAACAAAAAGGATTACACCCACATCGAGGATGTTCTCGACAGTGCTATGTTTTACTATGACGCACGGGGTGGAGAGGTCAAGGAAAAGAAGAGAAGGGGCGGCAGGCCCGCCTTCGGCCATAAAACCAACTCCTGCTGCATCCAGCAACCGAATGATTCTCTTAATGATGGATTCTATGTCCTACACCACATGCTGGAGTACAGACGGGATCACCAGAACCTTCGCATGTCACCTACATCCGGCGATGCCCATATTCTGCAATGGGCAAAGAATGTAGGAGATATCAAGGATCATCGACTTCGAGCTGAGTTCTATCACATCCAGCTCAAACTTTCCCAAATCATCATGAAGGAGGTTGTCGGAAAAATAGGGATATTCTATGAAGAAGGACAAATGTCGTGGGAAGACGTCCGAACACAGGTAGCCTCTCAGTGTCTCGACCTGAAGCCTTTCACTAGGCTCGCGGACTATCTCCCTGACTTGGATGGATGGCACGACATGGAGTGATTGTCGATATATGACAATGTGTCTGTTTAGTCCATACTTTCTGTATGACGAAACTTTGAGTTATGCACAACGAAAATTTATTTGTGATGTAATTAAACCGTCCTCCTCGACTAGCGATGATCACTCTACTTAGGGAATTTTGGGTACGATCAACTTTGTTATTTATGCTTATGATATGTTGCTTCTATTTTTGCCAAGTCTGGCTCTTTCTGTTGCTCAACTATATATGTTGCATATCATCGACTCATGTGACGATGCGGTGCATAGATCATCATTGGTGAAGAAGTGCTATGCCAGAGTATATATACGACGAGTGGCCGAAGTGTCAGGCCCAGGTGTACCGGTTTCCGGTTTCCGAGCGACAGGCAGTAGTTAGTTTAGGTTCACGCTAATGTGAGAGAGGGATACGAACTCATGTACTGCATAGTTCCGCTCTCACTCAAAGTGATAGCTCTTCTCGCGTATATCATTGTTTAGATGGATGACGATGTAGTTGCAAGTAATTGAGACTTGTATCGCTATTTTCGAGATGATGATGAGAGACCACTTTGTGTTGGACGAATGATTATGATGATGAAATGATTTGATGAGACTAGTTGTATGTATATGTTATGATTACATTTGTATGTGTATGATATGCTAAAGATTATTGTATAAAGCCTATTCAAATACAGAACAAATATGCAGAAAAAAAACTAATAAAACTAGTAGTAGCGAGGGAACAAAGTTAGCAGTAGCGCCGCCTTAGCAGTAGCGCTTCCCTATGAAAAGCGCTGCAGATAATATAAGCAGCGCTCTTCACCAAAGCGCGCTACTGCTATCCATGTATATAGCATTAGCGTGGGACGACAAGCGCTACTGCTACAAGTTACCTGTAGCGCCTTATCAGTAGCGCATCGTCCCGCGCTACTGATAGGCCTAAAACCCGCGCTGCTGCTAGGCTTTTCCCTAGTAGTGAACATACGTTGTTCCCTTTGTCATCGGTATGTTACTTGCCCGAGATTCGATCGTCGGTATCTCAATACCTTGCTCAATCTCGTTACCGGCAAGTCTCTTTACTCCTTCCGTAATGCATCATCCCACAACTAACTCATTAGTTGCATTGTTTGCAAGGCTTATAGTGATGAGCATTACCGAGAGGGCCCAGAGATATACCACTCTGAAACACGGAGTGACAAATCCTAATCTCGATCTATGCCAACCCAACAAACACCTTCGGAGACACCTGTAGAGCATCTTTATAATCACCCATTTATGTTGTGACGTTTGATAGCACACTAAGTGTTCCTCCGGTATTAGGGAGTTGCATAATCTCATAGTCTGAGGAACATGCACTACTACAGGATGGCCAAACGCGACACTACGATGAGAGACCCTTCGACGAAACGGTGTGCGATGCCATAATCGCAAACGGTGGTGTAAAAAACCGTCAAAAAAGGTGCAAAACGTTTGCGATGACAGATGTTTCCAACATGGTTCAGAATTTAGTTGCGTGTGCGATGCAGGGCATACGGTTCAGCTCAATTAACTGTTTGGGATGAGGAGGCACAAAAGAAACGAGCATCCAGATGAAGGCGTGTGCGATATACAGCATACGGTTCATTGGGATTACCTGTGTGTGATTAGGCAACACAATGGAAACGGTTCAACCGAACAAGATGTGTGTGATACGTGGCAAACATGTCCGTAATCTGAAATGTGTGTGAAGACCAATAATAACACAGACAATTGCTGCTAATAAGCCGTGTGAATTGCTGTCTATAGTAGAATAACATGTATATATATACATATATATATATAACTGAAATAAACATCCAATTACATAAGTGACTATACAGATCATTCGCACACACCTCAATAAACAATTGCATGCATTCTGAAGTGGAAGAAACGATCGTCTAGTCATCTACTTCTTGTGACACTCCCGCCACTGCTATGTGGCTCGATCCCTCGTCTTTGTCAGGAAGAAGACAGTTCCTCATGTCAACGATCCGCATGTACATCTCTTAGCTTGTGTACGCATCCATGGGCGCGTACTTGACATGTTGTTCATCCAGTCTCTTATGCCACACACAGTGCCAGGCGTTCTTGTCCTTATTGCTCTCTTCCTTCATCTTCAGTTTGTTTTTGTCGCTACCCCAGACCTTGTAGTGGTGCTGGATGTTGAAAAGATTCGGGCATTTCAAGTTCGAAACCTTGAGCGAGGAATTAGGAGATCTACGAGGAGAACCACTGCTTCGAGAGGGGTCGTCTGGAGCGGCAGAGGGCGTTCGAGGTGAGCATCGCTGAAGCTGCATTAGTGGCAGGCACCGCATTGTGTTGCCCAGCTTGTCGGTAGGCTCCTCCTCCTTCGCCTCTTAGTGAGCGCGCTCGGCAGAGGAGAGGCAGCCGGAAGTAGTACAAAGCCCCTCCGCAGTAGTAGTAGTAGTATTTAGGGGCTATTTTTTCAGTTCATCTGACTATAGACGTGGTGGAACTGTATAACGTACTTAAAATTAGCTAGTACATATAGTTGAACTAGCTATTTCAGTACGTGGTCTGCAAGAATTGGGGAAAAGTTAGGTCGGTTCAGCTGTCGAGTTGAACTGTTTGTATAAATTAAGAATGACTGCTTAATCTATGAATATATGCTTAATTACTGAATTTTGATAAATAGCAGTGTTACAAGGATTGACACATCTTACCAAATTGTTTGTACGTGGTTGCACACGGGTCATCCAAAACAACCGTTTGCGTTGAAGGGATGCACAAATCCTGCGCTGCTCTCGTTTTGCATACAGGTGCTCTATCTAAAACGTTTGCGATCAAGCGCTGCAGAAATCCTGCTTGGCACATTTTCTCTTAGCTTCCTGGGGAAGCTGTCGGTTTGCATACGGGTGTTCTAACTAAAACGTTTGCGATGAGTGTTTTATATTTAAAAATAGAATTAAATTGCAGCTTGGGCGCCATTACTGGAGAGGATACGAGGAAGGCGGGCGGCCATGGAAGTCAAAGGGCTCGCTTCCCAGTGAGCCTGCGCAGCGTACAGCTCGCACGCTTCCCGGTGAGCCTCCGTACTCGAGTACAGCTTGCACGCCTCTCGGTCAGCCTGCGCACCGGACGACGCTCGCACGCCTCCCGTTCAGTCAAGGTCAAGCAGATGTCCGCACAGCACCTCCTACAGCCATTAAAACCAAGACATGTGGCGTCACGTGAACGGTTAACACAATTTTTGATTTACTAGTATTTAAAAACCAGGCATCTCAATGTTTTGCCGGCAATCAACGGTGCCCACACTACAACAAAAAGACACATCCGTGAAATTTTGGGCCGAACAATTTTTTTTTCTGTCATACTTATGACACTTCTATGACGATAATTGTGACAAAACCCGGTATCATCATAGATGTGGTGGGGTCCTACTTCTATGACCAAAAATCATGACAGAAAATGGGGGCCGAGCGATGCGCGTTTCTCTCGTACACGCACACGCGTGGGTGCGAGGCGTTGGGCTCTAACTGAACCCGAGCGAGGTGTTGGGCTCTAACTGAACCCGAGCAATTGCACTACAGGCTACGCGTTACTGAACCCGGGCGATCGGTCGATGGCTGTTAACTGAACCCGATCGAGCGATTCCTTTGCTACTGCTGCCAACTGAAGCCGATTGATGCTGCCTCTGGATGAACAGTGAGCGTTGCTAGGGGGTTTGGATGAACAGTTACCGGTGGGGTGGATGAACAGGACCCCGTGGTGTTGTCTCTGGATGAACAGGACCCCGATTGATCGAGCCGGTTGGGGCTGGATGAACAGGACCCCGTGGAGGGCTTGATGAACAGGACCACCCCGTGGAGGGCTAGATGAACAGTAGACGGTGGAGGGCTGGATGAACAGTAGCCCATGGAGGGGTGGTTGAATAGGAGCCCGTGGAGAGGGCTGGTTGAACAGTAGCCGGTGGAGTAGCGCGCGATGGAGGCTGGATGAACAGGAGCCCGTGGATGAACAGTCATAGGTGGAGGCTGGAGGAGGTCGACGGTGGATGAACAGTAGCCCGTGGAGGCTAGAGGGGGTCGACGGTGGAGATGAACAGTATCCCGTGGAGTCCCGTTTTGAGGTACGCCACACCCCTCCCGATGAACAGGACCCCCGTTTCGACCGTAGTGCTCCAACACAAGTCCGTTTCGTCGGTTTTGCGGTACGCCACACCCCTCCTGATCAACAGGACCCTCGTTTCTACTATAGGAGGTCTGTTTCCTCCGTTTTATGGTACGCCAGACCCCTCTCGATGAACATGATCCCGTTTCGAACGTGGCTGGTCGAACACAAGGCCGTTTCCTTCGTTCTGCGGTACCCCAGGCCTCGTTTCCATCGGCTGTTCCGTCCAAGCCGGTTGGCTCCCACGCGTTCCGTTGCCTCCCGATGAACACGACGCATTCTGTTGCCTCCCCATGAAAATGACGATGATGCAGTTTCTCCGTTCCGACCCAGCCATGTACAAGAGCCCTGGCCATACGTATGCGCGAGTAGGCGTTCGAGACCCTGCCTGTATGTACGTACGTGGCTGTATTTTCTTTCTTGCACACTGGCCGCTGTACGTACGTGTACATGCTACGTGCGCGCCTCTACTATGACATGTGCACGCCTCTGCATCGACCAGTATGTATGTACACGTTCGCGACCAGAATGACAATGCTACGTATGCTTCGACCAGGTGGGTCTCGACTGTCAGGCACTTCCTTGCCTGTGAAGCTGTAGCTGGTGGGTCCCAGCAGTCAGGGGCGCGAATCGTTTTTTTTTCCCGGACGCACTTCCTTGCGTGCGAAGATGTAGCTGGTGGGTCCCAGCAGTTAGGGGGAAACGTTTTTTTTGCGAAATACGGTGGCCCGTCCGGTGGGTCCCTCCTATTAGGTGGAGGAATAATTATTTTGCGTGTAATAAGGAGGCACTTCCTTGCTGCGTCCATGGACCCAGCTGTCAGCCTCTCCACGTACAGTACTCTTCCGATGGAAGTCGGTCGTTGACCACATTGACCATGCCGCGCCGAGAGCACCAACGCGATGGACGACGGCGAGGCCTAGGAAGGGGACGACGCGGAGCCAGGGAAGACGCGGCAGTGGATGCCACACCCCTCCCGATGAACAGGACCCCCGTTTCGACCGTAGTGCTCCAACACAAGTCCGTTTCGTCCGTTTTGCGGTACGCCACACCCCTCCTAATCAACAGGACCCTCGTTTCTACTGTAGGAGGTCCTTTTCCTCCGTTTTATGGTACACCAGACCCCTCCCGATGAACAGGATCCCGTTTCGAACGTGGCCGGTCGAACACAAGGCCGTTTCCTCCGTTCTGCGGTACCCCAGGCCTCGTTTCCATCGGTTGTTCCGTCCAAGCCGGTTGGCTCCCACGCGTCCCGTTGCCTCCCGATGAACACGACGCATTCCGTTGCCTCCCCATGAAAACGATGATGATGAAGTTTCTCCGTTCCGACCCAGCCATGTACAAGAGCCCTGGCCATACGTATGCGCAAGTAGGCGTTCGAGACCCTGCCCGTATGTACGTACGTGGCTGTATTTTCTTTCTTGCACACTGGCCGCTGTATGTACGTGTACATGCTACGTGCGCGCCTCTACTACGACACGTGCACGCCTCTGCATCGACCAGTATGTATGTACACGTTCGCGACCAGAATGACAATGCTATGTATGCTTCGACCAGGTGGGTCCTGACTGTCAGGCACTTCATTGCCTGCGAAGATGTAGCTCGTGGGTCCCAGCAGTCAGGGGGCGAATCGTTTTTTTTTGCCCGGACGCACTTCCTTGCATGCGAAGATGTAGCTGGTGGGTCCCAGCAGTTAGGGGGAAACGTTTTTTTCGCGAAATACGGTGGCCCGTCCGGTGGGTCCCTGCTGTCAGGTGGAGGAATAATTATTTTGCGCGTAATAAGGAGGCACTTCCTTGCTGCGTCCGTGGACCCAGCTGTCAGCCTCTCCACGTACAGTACTCTTCCGATGGAAGTCGGTCGTTGACCACATTGACCATGCCACGCCGAGAGCACCAAGGCGATGGACGACGGCAAGGCCTAGGAAGGGGACGACGCGGAGCCAGGGAAGACGCGGAAGTGGATGCCCACGCGGAGAGGAGTACGAGGGTTCACTGGTTCGGCTGCGGTGTGAGGCTGTCGTCGCCGCAGAATAACAGGGGGTTTGGGTGAGTAGAGGGATGGCCTGGCCAGCGGTGGGAGTAGTAGGGGGCGGTGAGGCCTCCGCGGCATCGCAGCCGGCCACGGGAGGCAGGAGCACGAGGCACGACCGACGCTCGTTTGGGCGGCTGGAGCAAGAAGACCAGAGGTTGAAGAACCACTATGGCCGTTGGATGGACATCGTACGGTCACTGGAGCTATAATCGTGCATATTGACTAAGTTGACAAAGCCCTCCGTCCCCGTCAACTTAGTAGGCCCACAAGTCAGCCTCTCACTATACTGGGTCCCAGCTAGCAGAGGGAGTATTCATTTTTTTGTGTGTAATAAGGAGGCACTTCCTTGCGTGGGAAGATATAGCTGGTGGGTCTAAGCTTTCAGCGGCGGTAACATTTTTTTCACGAAATACAAAGGTCCTTTCGGTGGGTCCCAGATGTCAGGTGGAGGAATCATTATTTTGCGCGTAATAAGGAGGCATTTCCTTGCGTGTGGCCGTGGACCCAGCTGTCAGCCTCTCGACGTACAGTCCACTTCAGATGCATGTCGGTCGTTGACCACGTTGACCAGGCCGCGCCGAGAGCACTAGGGTGGTGGACGACGGCGAGGCCTAGGAAGGGAACGACACAGAGCTAGGGAAGACTCGGCGGTTGTTTCCCACACGAAGGGGAGTACGACTATACGAGGGTTTACTGGTTCGTCTGCCGTCGCCGGAGAATAACAACAGGTGTGGGTGAGTAGAGGGATGGCTAGGCCAGCGATGGGAGTACGGTGGGGCGGTGAGGCCTGCGCGGCAGCACAGCCGGCCGCGGGGAGGAGAGAGCAGGCAGTCCCGCCAGTGCTTATTTGAGCGGCTGGAGCAGGAAGAGCAGAGATTGAAGAAGCACGACGGTCATTGGATGGACATCCAACAGTCACTGCTTGTGCGTCAACCTTTTTTTGTAGGAAAGCCTCAAATCTGTGGAAAACATCATACATCCCATCTGCCATTATTTCTAATAATTTACAACCCATTTGCTAATTCTTAAGGTTTTTTTGGAGCCCATATCTTTTTGTTAGCATTACAGCCCATATTGTGGCCACGGTTAAAAATTTATACGAAATTGCATATCAGTGCGGTCCGAACTGTTTTTAATCCCGAAATTTCGAGTCATGTTCAAACTGATTTTAAAATTAAATATATATCAATATAAAATCCAACAAATTGTACACGCATAAAAATCAATGCAATTTGAAATCTTGAAATGAAAAAAAGAAATTTGAAACTAATTGCCGGTTTGATGTGTTTTAAAAATGTACAACCCATTTCTCATTACTGATAGGCCATTTTCTCGGCCAGCCGAATGAAAGATCTCCTCGTCTTGAAAGATTTGCAGCCCAACAGGCCTGACAAAGCGACTTACTTGGAAAGTCACAAAAAAACTGGGCTGTGGCCATGGACCCAGCTGTCAGCCTCTCCACGTACAATACTCTTCCGATGGAAGTCAGTTGTTGGCCACGTTGACCACGCCGTGCCGAGAGCACCAAGGCGGTGGACGACGGCGAGGCCTAGGAAGGGGACGACACGGAGCCGGGGAAGACACGACAGTGGATGCCCACGCGGAGAGGAGTACGAGGGTTCACTGGTTCGGCTGCGGTGTGAGGCTGCCGTCGCTGCAGGGCTTGGCTACTGGTGGGAGTAGTAGGGGTCGATGAGGCCTTAATGGCAGCACAGCTGGCCACTGGAGGCAGGAGCAGGGGGTCTCGCCGGTGCTGGTTTGGGTGGCTGGTGCAAGAAGAGCAGCGATTGAAGAAGCAGCTGGACCATTCGATTCAAATCCAACGATTACTGCTGCTAAAATCATTTGTTGACTAAGTTGACAAGCCCTGCGTACGCGTCAACTTAGTAGGCCCACAGGTCAGCCTCCCAACCGGTGCGCCCCAGATGTCAGTGGGAGGAATCATTTTTTCGCGTAATAAGGAGGCAGTTGATTGCGTGCGGCCAGGCCAGCGGAGGGAGTAGGGTGGGCCGGTGAAGCCTGCGTGGCATCACAACGGGCCACAAGAGGAGGGAGCAGGCAGTCCCGCCGGTGCTAGTTTAGGTGGCTGGAGCAGGAAGATCAGAGATTGAAGAAGCACGTCGGCCATTGGATGGACATCCAAATGTCACTGCTACTAGAATCGTGTGTTGACTGACAAAGCCTTGCGTAAACAAGTCAGCCTCGAAATCTGTTGCGTGCACAGCCCATTTGCTATTATTTTTATAATTTTTACTCATTTTCAAATTCATATAGAATTTATTGCGACCAGTTTTCCATTTTTAGAATTGCTGCCCATTTTCTGGTCAATATGAGCGTTAAAAAAATTAACTAATTATGTGGGAAATTTTGAAAATTCGCAAATTTTTGCTGGGGAACAAAATATTCTTAATCCAAAAATTAGTAGCCATACTAATACAAATTTAAAAATAAATTAATACTATGTCATGTTAAATCCAATAAAATACGTATAAGATAACAGTGAAGAACAAAAATAAAAAAACTAATATCCTATTTGCTATAATTTTTTTGGAATTTTCAACCCCTTTTGATATTACTTTTAACAGACACTGACCATACTCTTTTGCCAAGCCGGAATGCATGCCTCCTCGTCTTGAAAGATTTGCGGCCCAGTAAGTCGGAGAAAACAAATAGGCCTACCTTGGGTATTCTTCAAAAAGAAATACTGGGCTACCTATTTTCCCAAAGAAAAAACTGTTGGGCTGGTCATGTTGTTAGACGGGCCACAGAGACCGCACAACCCAGTTTATAGCCTGCTCCTCCGAATTACTACTAAAAAAAGTTGTGCAATTCTGTCGTTAATTGACAATACGTTGAAAATGATGTGGGTCCCAGATATCAGCATGGTGGATTAGAGTAAAAAACAAGGGGTTCATCTGCATAGTAAAAGAGGTGCTTGCTTGTGTTCGGGAGTG
The DNA here is from genome assembly GCF_056163025.1 of Triticum urartu. Classification (NCBI taxonomy): domain Eukaryota; kingdom Viridiplantae; phylum Streptophyta; class Magnoliopsida; order Poales; family Poaceae; genus Triticum; species Triticum urartu. The sequence goes on along the minus strand of NC_141878.1, from coordinate 556,143,083 downwards.
GACCTGGTGGGTCCGTACTGTCATACTCACAACTATAGTCCTCTCCCGATTCACTATGTTGACAGGGACCGTTTCGAAAAAAAACTATGTTGACAGGGCCGGACGGCGGCGCCGCGGCTAGCGCACCAAGTCGGAGGATAAAGTGATGTCGCCAATGTGCTGGGCTGGGTTGGATATTCTTATTGAAAAATAAAAATGGATCGGATCTATTTACGACGTTGACTATGATTTGCATGGGTCCGCTGGTTGCAGGAAGAAAATGCTGGGAGAAAGAAGACTGGTCGCTATCTTTGCCGAAGAATAATATTGACTGAATGTAACGACACTATCATAGGAAATAATATCCTCCCGTTAAATCGTGAATTTAAAGAACTGGTGCATGAGCATTTAGATTTATTTACTTATTTATGTTTAGGGGACCATGAGCATGTACCTGGGCTGGATTCATATGAGAGCCTCCCTGCCAATTAATTATCGGCTTCTCTATTGGGCCTTCATCGGTGGGTTGCATGTTATCAACAAGTGGAAAATGTGTTCCATACAAAAAATAGTATGCGCTACGTACGGTACGGGGCACTAAAGGATCGAACTGTGCAACGACTTCCAAAACATTGTGTTTGTCATTCTAACAACACATTTATTCAACCAACAGACAGAATATACTACTGATTGTACATTGAAAACAACAGCAACAACAACCAGGGCTGGGGGTGCAACAGAAGCAGTAAGCAGGCCAGAAGAGTGAAGACGCAGCTCTCTCTTCCAAACCAAACATCACCCATCATTACAAAAGGGCTACCAAAAAAGAACAAGTGTATGCATAAAACTAAATAAAGATCCTACTACACCAAGTGTATGCATCTAAGTAACTGGCTCAGTTAGACGTTACTATTTACGTGAAGATTGGCTGACGGCTTGACCCAGATGGGTGCCTGACAGGGGAAACTCCAGCCCGCAGGTCGAAGTCTAATACTGTAACACTCCAAAAATTTTGATTTGGTTTTATCAAATTCTTTATTTGATTTGAAGGAGGTTATTTAATTTTTTTTTCTAAAAGACTCCTTTTCAAAAAATTCTTTTATGATAAATATTTTATGTGTTCTTCTCAACCTTGATCTTTGGTCTTGAGGGCTTTTCATTTGGTGTTGACTTAACCCAAATAATTTTGGAGAGTTTTTAAAATTCTTTCTATTAAAAAGAAACCCTATGGATTATGGATTTATGCTTTTTCCCATTCAAAAATTTCTCTTTTGCCATGACCTATGTAAAATATTTTCTTCCAAAACCCACCTCCTTACTTTGGATCAAGCCAAGCATCCAATTCCAGCAAGTTTCAACCTCTTTTAAAGTTTATTTCTATTTATTTTAGCCTCAAAATCTTTTCTGTCATTTAATTTGGAACTTAGAGATTTACAAAGGAACTGCCAAGTTTCCTTTGAGTTTTGACTCCAAATAAATTTCTCTGGCTAGTCCTTGGCACCCCCAACCACGATCCATCAAGATCCACTGGTCCACAATTCAATTTTTTCAAAATGTGCTTGCTGCAAGTTTGGACCAGATTTGCCATTTTTGGTGAAATTCGTTTTCTTCTCCTAAAAATCTGAGATAATTCAGGCAGCCTCCAGATGCATCAAGAGACCACCTCACCAAGCCCCAACTCCAGAAAAATTTTCCACATGCCAAAATCATTTCGTCGAACAAGTGGCGTGCATTGTTTCTATCAAATTCAGAAATTCAGAGATTCAGTTCTGCCGTCAGTGTCGTTTTCTTCAGAGCGCGGCGTCAATCTCGCCAGTGCTCGCTCTGGCCTCTTGGTCCCTGCTCCTCCTTCTTATCCAGTGCGCCGCATGGTTGTTTGGACGGGCACGAGCGGCGGTGGCGACGTGTCTCGCCAACGCCGGCGTCTTCCGCGGTGACAGAACCGCCCGTGGCGGCCAACAGGGGCCAGCCTTGCGAACGGCGCCATCCAGCACCGCCCACACCACCAGGAGCCTCCGCGTGGCCGTCCTTTCCCCCTGTGCGTGCTGCAGAGCCGTTGCCGTGGCCTGAGAGGCGCAGAGCGTGCTCTCTGTCGCCGACGAGCCCGTGAGGCCGTTCCGTCGAAACCACGGGAGCAGAGCAAATCCAACCAAGGTTAGGCGTTGGATGATGCCAGTGGACCAATCCGCAGCTGCCCAGTTACCTAAACCACCTGTCCGACCACTGTCTCGCCGTAATCACTCGCCGGAGATATCCCGTTCTCGGCAACCACCTCGGAATGGCTATAAAAGGAGGCCTCGAGCTCGTTCTCGACCCAGCGCCACCCCTCCACCTCGCCAGTACTGCGCCCAGCCACTAGGAGGACCTCGAGGAAGTTTTTTTCCTCGACTCCGGCCGCCCCGATCCGCTTCGGGCTCAGGCAAGGTTCTCTCTGGTGAGGGCACCCCCGCCTCCCAAATCTTGTCAGCAGCCTCCTAGTGCACCCACTCTCCTAACCCGAGCCCCAATTTGACGTTTGCAGCCCTCCTCGATGAGATCCATCACCGCTCGAACCACCGCCCGCCGGAGAAGAGGCCGCCGTCGACGTGGTGCACGCCGACGACCAAGTCCACCACCCACAGACGCGGGAGAGCACCTTGAGTCCATAGGTACCATCCCCTCCCCCTACCTCGCCGTGGATCGACGCCGGCGACCACCGCAAGCCTCGGGCACCGGTGGACTCTGTTTTGAAATTCAAACCTGACGGGTGGGACCCCCTTGTCAGCCTCTCCTTCTATTCGAACCATTTTCTGGAAAACGCCTTCGGGCAAAGTACGATTTCCCTTTGGGTCGGCGTATTTCTAACTAAAGCGCTTTCTATTTTTATAATCTAGCCCCTAGATAGTTTTCTGTTTACAGCAGATTAGTCCCTGGACTAAAACCTTTATAACTTTTAAACAAAAGATGATTTTGAGTTAATTCTTTTTTTGTCATCTTTATTTTTCTATCTAGTTTTTTACATATTTATTTGAAAAATATTTGGAATAATTTTTATGCACACACGGTATTTACGTTAGTATGCGATTTCTTTATACCATAGATACCGAAGGAGGTGACGGAACCGCAAACTTCACTGAGCTAGACTCCGACTACTCCGAACCAGGCAGGCATGTTTGAACCTTTGATATGATAAGTGCTTTTCATGTTTGCTTGAGTGGTTTCGCATGGCATGTTTATATGAACATTGGTGAAGGTTATATTTCATGCAAAGAAAGCTGCGGGTGAACTTCGATATTGATGTGTTCTTATGAGGGTGATATAACCTGATCATGTGGTGGCATGATAGGTTGCAAGCTGGTTTTGTTGAAGCATGCCAGTTTTATGTCAACCGTTTAACTCCAGTATTAACGTGGACCAAGTCTCGATCCCGTTCGTTCCCCTTTCGTGCTGCCACATGTTTTCTGCAAAGATTGCGGTTTAGTCAGTTGCAAACCTCTTTCCTTGTACACACCAAATAGAGGGGCCGTGATGAGGGTTCTATGGCCCTGGATTAAAGCCCGTCATCCGGTCAGGGGGCATGGGTGTTTCCGGTTGGGACCGAGAGGGGGCACCCCTTAGAGCGCGTGATATAAATTTGATCCATGCTATTCGAGGTTGTGACCTCCCCGTCTTAAAGTTTTTCTTGAACGTTGCCTAGGGTGATTCATGGCAGCGGAATGAGGAATGGGTGTGTACTGGTTAGATGTGTTTCTTCTAAAATACCGTAAACGGAACTAGTCCTTTGTGACTACTGAAATCCGTTGGCTGTGGTTAAAGAGTACAAACTCTACAGAGTCAAAACCATTCGAGTATCCATGTCCACGATCAAGGACTTGAACAGCATCTCAGTGTCAGTGTTAGTCTCAGTGTCGACCTCGGTGTCAACACCAGTGTCAGTCTCCGGAGAATAAGCATGAAAACTGAGAGTGGTAAACCCGGCTGAATGTTATTCCTGTGAATGGACTAACCAGTTTATTATATGTGCTGAGTATTTCCTTGGGATGATTTAAATTCATGAACTACTTGAATTCGAATGATGAAATATAAGCCCTTTATGAGATGTCGCTGAGACGTCCGATTGTGGCACTCTTGTTATTTCCTTTCGATATAAGCCCTTTATGTGATGTCGCTCAGACGTCCGACTGTGGCATTCTTGTTATTTACTTTCGATATAAGCCCTTTATGTGATGTCGCTCAGACGTCCGACTGTGGCATTCTTGTTATTTACTTTCGATATAAGCCCTTTATGTGATGTCGCTCAGACGTCCGACTGTCGCATTCTTGTTATTTACTTTCGATATAAGCCCTTTATGTGATGTCGCTCAGACGTCCGACTGTGGCATCCTTGTTATTTACTTTCATTATAAGCCCTTTCCGAGATGTCGCTTAGACGTCCGACTGTGGCACGTTCTGTCATTACTTTTCATTATAAGCCCTTTATGTGGTGTCGCCCTGACGCCCGACTGCGGCATGTTAATTCAATTTTACCTTTTGAGGCGTCGCTTCAGACACCCGATCGGTTTTCAGCTATTTTATTGGGATTTCGGGTGGACTATCGCCTGACTTCCCTTTTATTTTACATGCAGTGAAATTTATTATCTGAGTGTGCATTACTAATCTGCTCATGTGCATCATGTTTGCATTTGGTATATCTTATGTCCAAATTGTCTTGCGAGTACATTCAAAGTACTCACCTGGCTTGTTGATTTGGCCAGATGTTGAAGAAGGCGATCTAATGGATGAAGAGTTCGATAGCGAGTCCGACGCCTAGAGGAGTCCCAGTCAGTCCCGTGCGATCCTGGAAATTGGCCACTTGTATTATATACGCTTCCGCTACCCAATAAAATCATCGAGCCTCACTCCGACGCTTGATGAGTTGTAAGATTTTGGAGACATGTCAACCACTTCACTGTGACATATCCACCGCCACTTTTATTACGAGTCAGTAGTTATGCCACCATACCCTTTGTGTCATATCCGTCTTTATGTAAAATATCGGTGTGCTTGTAATAAATTGTTAAGCAGCCTCAGCTCAACCTTGTATAATATTTAGTACTTCTAGATTTCTGTATCAAGGATTTATCTACCGGTAAGAAGGATTCTTATATACTGGTCCGATAAAAGGGTCGGTTTCTCAATAAATGTTTTATTGGAAAAACCGGTCCTGACAATCTTGGTATCAGAGCCAGGCTGACTGTAGGAAGCCACTAGGTGCGATCGTTAATCGGTTATTAGTGTATTAAGTGCTATTTTAAGCATTTTGCAAATGTAGCAATTTTCTGTTAGTCATCATAAATTTATGACTTGACTATTCGGAATTTTTGTCTACCTTTGTAGATGGCTGGCAGTGACTATGAGTCACAGGTGTTCGCCAATGTACCTGTGGGGTTCATCAAGCTTCTCGTCTCCATCACCAAGGTCGCGATCGGGCCATCAGCTCGTCCGGAGTTCACACTCTACCAGCACAAGCTCAGCGACAGCGTATCTATGTACCATGCCGCGGTGCAATTCAAGGGAGGGCGTTCTGAGTCATGCCGCTTCCGATTTGTAGGAAGGGCCATGCCTACGGAGAGGCATGCCATGCAGATGGCTGCCCGTGAGGCGATAGCTCGTCTCCGGGATGTGCTCCCTTCGATGAAGGCTTGTCGCTACCGCTACCGCTACCTCCCATGCCACGTGCCATACACTTGTCACTATGCATTCGCTTGCCCTAGAGGAGAGAGAGATGAGGCTATTGAGATGCTTGTTGAGTATCTCAATGCTCTTGAGGCAGCTTTTGATAACCTTATGGACGACTTTGTGGCTACTCGTATGGACTTTGTTCAGGGCTGTTCAGCCAACAGGAGGGTGCTCGTCCGTACAGCACCACCACTGTCATACATCTCGTCCTCAGCATCTTACGCACCTGCCATCTTAGCCACCGCTCGCCGCCTGCCTACCACTGAGGATTTTGACCAAGTCATTGCTCCTACTCCAGTCAGTGCCGCATGACCTGCCGCACCCGCGCCAGCTCCTCCACTCAATACTTCGCTCCTAGAGCCTATTAGTGAGGAGGAGGTTGAGTCTCCAGCATCAATGGGTCTTACCCTCGGCAGGCCAAAGGAAGTTTTCACCATCTCCGACTGAGTGCGCCTAGCAGCCGTGCGATGTACCAGTTTGTATGATATGTTTATATGTACATAGGTTTGGTGAGAAGTAGTTTGTGTACGCATCATGTAGGAACTCGGAGAAGTGCACTAGCCTAAATAACATGTCAGGAATGTGTACGCACATCCTGAGTGATGTATTGTATAATTATGGCTTGCGTGTAATATATGTACTGAGCGGTCCTTCTCCATGCGCAATCAAACATTTCCTTGAAAAAATTTGGACTTTCTTTTAAATTCCGCCTTTGCAAAATTATTTATTTTTGCCACTCAGCTTTTCTTATGAGTTTTGCAAAAATACCCCAGAGTGGAAAATGCCTCGTCCCTGGACTCGTTCCATGCCAAGTCCGCCGGAAGAAAATTATGGTACCCAGACAAGTAACAATTTCACACAGGGGCAGTCAAGTCAGCAAGGCAGTGACACAGCATTTTCTCAAGTATGCCGCCTTTATGAGCAAAGCCAACAGTAGCATCAAGAAATGATCAACCATGTTATCAATATGGGAAATCACCGTGAACCATATCAGCAACATTCCAAAATTGTCTGAACTACAAAAGACACGTCCCCCAACGTTCTCTCACATTGATAGACCTCTTGAGGCCGATGATTGGCTTCGAGACATTGGAAGGACGTTAATTATTGCCCAATGTTCGGACCGTGAGAAGGTACTTTATGCACCTCACTACCTCACTGGAGCAGCTACATCATGGTGGGAAAATTTTCTACACATGCACCCCAATGAAAATAATATCACCTGGGAAGAATTTAAAGAAGGTTTTCGTGGGGCGCACATTCCCAGAAGCATTATGAAGATCAAGAAAAGGGAGTTTGATGACCTCAAGTAGAGAAGCATGACAGTGACTGAGTACAATAGTCAGTTTAATCAATTATCTTGTTATGCCAACGAAGAGCATATGACCGAAAATAAAAAGATGGAAAAATTTCTGGACGGTCTGGCACCAGCACTTAAATGCCAGCTAGTCGTACACACTTTTCCAGATTTCAAAACACTTGTGGACTAGGCTATTACATTGGAAAATGAGCGCCGCAGCTTGGAGGATTTTCGCAAGCGCAAAAGGGACAAGACTACTCATGCTCGCAACAACCGGAACAAGACTGATTTTCAGAAGATTGGGGCGAACATACCCACAACAAATGTTCCACGACCAAACAAAAAATTTCATGCAAGGGACAAGGATTTTACGTATCGCCCGGGTGTTACTTGCTACGCTTGTGGAGAGGAACACGGCCCCCAAGCCGAACAACAATGGAAACAATTCAGCACCCAAGCATAACAACTTCAACCCCAATAACAATCACAAGAAGGGTCACTTGAACCATGTGACCAAGGAGGAAGCACAGAATGCCCCGGATATCGTACTCCGTACGTTCCCTGTCAACACAATACCTGCCACGGTTTTGTTTGATTCTGGAGCTTCTCAGTCGTTCATTTCAAAGAACTTTGCTTTGCAACATGATTTTTCAATGCTTCCTTTGGAAAAATCCATGACCATCAAGTCCCCCGGGATTAAGCAAATCACTCAGAGTTACTGCCAAGGTGTCGTTATTGAGATTGAGGGACTAAAGTTTCAGGCAAACCTCATTGTATTAGAAAATAAGGGACTGGATGTTATACTAGGAATGGACTGGTTAACCACCAACAAGGGATTTATCGACTGCTTCAATCGGACTGTAATTCTTACTCATCATCACGGGAAGATGATAAAAGTTTCAGCTCAAGAAAGACCAATGTCACGACAACCAAAGTTGAACAAGGTGGACATTTCAGAGTTAAGAAAAGTTCCAGTGGTGTGTGAGTTCCCTGACGTATTTCCCGAAGAACTACCAGGCATGCCACCAGACCGGGAAATAGAGTTCATCATTGAACTAGCACCTGGAACCACCCCCATTTACAAGAAACCCTATAGAATGGCACCCTCCGAGTTGGTAGAATTAAAGAAGAAAATAAAAGAATTGCTGGACAAAGTATTTATATGAGCCAGCTCCTCACCTTGGGGTTCACCAGTATTATTTGCCAAGAAAAAGGATGGGACACTGAGATTGTGTATAGACTATCGAGCACTCAACATGGTCACCATCAAAAACAATTTTCCGATGCCACGGATAAATGATTTATTTGACCAGCTCGCACAAGCCAAGGTTTTCTCAAAAATTGATTTAAGGTCGTGGTATCATCAATTAAAAGTACGGACAGAAGATATCCCTAAGACAGCATTCACCTCCAGATACAGATTATATGAATTTACAGTAATGCCGTTTGGACTGACAAACGCCCCGCATATTTTTTCCACCTCATGAACAAAGTGTTTATGAAATTTATGGACAAATTTGTTGTGGTGTTCATTGATGATATTCTGGTATACTCTAAGACACCAGAAGAACATGAAGAACAACTCAGAATTGTACTAGGAGAATTGAGGAAACATCAATTATACGCCAAATTCAGCAAATGTGAATTTTGGTTAAGACAGGTTGGTTTTCTAGGCCACGTATTGACCCAAGAAGGTGTTGCCGTGGACCCAGAAAAAGTCAAGGCCGTACTTCGATGGAAACCACCAGCCAACATAACAGATGTTCGAAGTTTTCTGGGAATGGCTGGATATTACATAAGGTTTATCGAGGGGTTCTCCACCATAGCAAAACCAATGACACAGTTACTCAAGAAGGATAAGAAATTTGTATGGAATGAAGCTTGCGAGAAAAGTTTCCAAGAACTCAAAAGGAAATTAACAACAACACCGGTATTGGTCGTACCAGACATACACAAAAGTTTTGAAGTGTATTGTGACGCATCCCGGAAAGCCTCGGATGCGTACTAATGCAAGAAGGCAAGGTAGTCGCATACGCTTCCAGACAACTACGAAAGCATGAAGAAAATTATCCTACCCATGACTTGGAATTGGCAGCAGTCATTCATGCAAACAAAGAGTGGAGGCACTTTTTGCTTGGGAATCATTGTGAAATATATACGGACCATAAAAGCCTCAAATATATTTTCACACAACCAGAACTCAATTTACGGCAATGGCGCTGGTTGGAATTAGTGAAAGATTATGATGTTGGCATTCACTACCATCCAGGGAAGGCGAATGTAGTGGCAGATGCTCTTAGTCGAAACCCCAGCTCGGGCAACGACAGTCTACAGAACTTGAGGCCTGAATTTCAGAAGGAGTTCGCCAAACTCAACTTGGTGATGGTCACTGAAGGCACTGTGTTAAATTTGGAACTACAAGCCACCCTAATGGAACAGATTAATAAGGCTTAGCATGGACACCACAGCATCGAAGGCATAAAAAGGAAAGTGAGTCTGGGCAAAGCTTCAGAATTCGTCGTAGACGATGAGGGAATATTATGGTACGGAGACAGACTTTGCGTGCCAAATATAGAGGACCTCAAACAGCAAATTCTAGCCGAAGGCCACACCGCTCCATTTTCAATCCACCCTGGAGGAACCAAAATGTATAAGGACATTCATGAAAAATTTTGGTGGCACGGTATGAAGAGGGATATAGCCACCTTCATTGCATGTTGTGATTCTTGTCAGCGCATTAAAGCCGAGCACCAAAAACCAGCAGGACTATTACAGCCAAACAGGATACCTGAGTGGAAATGGGACGAAATTGGAATGGATTTTTTTGTCGGACTACCTCGGTCACAACACGGAAATGATGCCATATGGGTCATCACAGATAGATTAACCAAGGTGGCACATTTCATTCCTGTAAAGACAACCTACACCACTCAGAAGCTTGCCAAACTTTATCTCTCCCGTATAGTTTGTCTACATGGAATCCCAAAGACTATAATATCCGACAGGGGCACTCAATTCATCTCTAAATTTTGGGATCATTTACAACAGGCTCTGGGAACTCAACTAGTGTTCAGTACAGCATACCACCTCCAGACTGATGGACAAACTGAACGCGTGAACCAAATTCTAGAGGACATGCTGAGAGCATGTGTTCTCACCTATGGAACCAGTTGGGAAGAAAGCTTTCCATATGCCGAGTTCGCATACAACAACAGTTACCAAGCCAGTCTACAAATGGCACCTTTTGAAGCCTTGTACGGGCGGAGATGTCGTACCCCATTAAATTGGTTAGAAACAGGAGACAGTCGTATCTTCGGCCCAGACATGCTCAAGGAAGCTGAGGAGAAAGTTAGACTAATCATGGACCAACTCAAGACAGCTCAAAGCCGACAAAAGAGTTATTACTATCAAAAACATCGTGAAGTCAGCTTTGAACCCGGTGAATATGTGTATCTACGAGTATCTCCTATGAGGGGCCTGCAACGGTTCAAAGTTAAAGGAAAGCTAGCACCAAGATTTATTGGACCTTTCTATGTGGTTGCACGAAGAGGCACTGTAGCCTACCAGCTAGACCTACCCAAAGAACTGTTAGACGTCCACGACGTGTTCCACGTCTCTCAGTTGAGGAAATGTGTAAGAAACCCGGAGAAGCATGTATCTCATGAGAGCATTGACGTGCAACCAGACCTCACCTACAAAGAACGTCCAATAAAAATATTAGAGGAGTCTGAAAGGAGGACCCGTCAGAAAACAATTAAGTTTTTCAAGGTTCAGTGGAGCAATCACACCAAGGATGAAGCAACATGGGAAAGAGAGGACTTTCTTCGGGCAGAGTACCCACACCTATTTGAGGATCAGCTGAAATCTCGGGGACGAGATTTTTCCTAAGGGGGTAGGTGTTGTAACACTCCAAAAATTTTGATTTGGTTTTATCAAATTCTTTATTTGATTTGAAGGAGGTTATTTAAAAAAAATCTAAAAGACTCTCCTTTTCAAAAAAATTCTTTTATGACAAATATTTTATGTGTTCTTCTCAACCTTGATCTTTGGTCTTGAGGGCTTTTCATTTGGTGTTGACTCAAACCAAATAATTTTGGAGAGTTTTTAAAATTCTTTCTATTAAAAAGAAACCCTATGGATTATGGATTTATGCTTTTTCCGATTCAAAAATTTCTCTTTTGCCATGACCTATGTAAAATAGTTTCTTCCAAAACCCACCTCCTTACTTTGGATCAAGCCAAGCATCCAATTCTAGCAAGTTTCAACCTCTTTTAAAGTTTATTTCTATTTATTTTAGCCTCAAGATCTTTTCTGTCATTTAATTTGGAACTTAGAGATTTACAAAGGAACTGCCAAGTTTCCTTTGAGTTTTGACTCCAAATAAATTTCTCTGGCTAGTCCTTAGCACCCCCAACCAAGATCCATCAAGATCCACTGGTCCACAATTCAATTTTTTCAAAATGTGCTTGCTGCAAGTTTGGACCAGATTTGCCATTTTTGGTGAAATTCATTTGTTTTCTTCTCCTAAAAATCTGAGATAATTCAGGCAGCCTCTAGATGCATCAAGAGACCACCTCACCAAGCCCCAACTCCAGAAAAAATTTCCACATGCCAAAATCATTTCGTCGAACAGGTGGCGTGCATTGTTTCTATCAAATTCAGAAATTCAGAGATTTAGTTGTGCCGTCAGTGTCGTTTTCTTCAGAGCGCGGCGTCAATCTCGCCAATGCTCGCTCTGGCCTCTTGCTCCCTGCTCCTCCTTCTTATCCAGTGTGCCGCACGGTTGTTTGGACGGGCGCGAGCGGTGGTGGCGACGTGTCTCGCCAACGCCGGCGTCTTCCGCGGTGACAGAACCGCCCGTGGCGGCCAACAGGGGCCAGCCCTGCAGAACGGCGCCGTTCAGCACTACCCACACCACCAGGAGCCTCCGCGTGGCCGTCCTTTCCCCCCACTACACCACAACACCAACGCGGGGGCAATAAAACTGCCGGAAGAAAGCACTTGAGGGGGCAGGTAAACTGCCGGGAGAGGATTTCTCCCGGCAGATAGAACTGCCACGAGAACGGCTGCCGGTAATAACTTCTCCCGGTAGATAACTATTCCTGGCAGTTTCCTTGCCCCGAAGGATGAACTTTCCGGCAGTTAAACTGCCAGCACAAACAAGTTTACCCGGCAGATAGTATGCCCTCATGTTTTGTTCTAGGCCATTCTAGGCAACATCTGCCCTATTTAATATTCAATCACAATATGTTCCTGCCTTTATACAGAACCTAAACTCTAAACTTTATTCAATAACCTTGAACAGAAAAAATTCATTTTTTCTAGATTTATACATGACACAAACATATATAAGCACATTGTACTACACAAGAAAATTTACCTATGTTATAGAGAAATTGTGCCTCACATACAAAACAGGCATATAGTGACTTGTGTGCCAAAAAAAAGAACGGCCAAAATTAGTAGAGTAAGCTGGCAATATCCCAGGTCGTCCAACAAACAAACAAGGCATATTACATATTGATTAACACTCCATCAACTTGTAGGTCTTCCAAAGCTCCAGCAACTTGTGGATCTTCCAAAGCTCCAGCAACTTGTGAATCTTCCAGGAACCTGTAGAAGATCTAAATGAACATACAAAACAATTAGGATACTGGATGGAATATGAACGCAATCAGCTAGTTACCTCTGTAGTAAACCTGCAGCAAAATCAAGCCTGAAGCATATATCTGATGAGATCATTACGTATCCATGCATAAGGCTCCAATCATCATTCACATAAGTGTTAAAAAAGAGAGTAAATGGAGTAAATATGATAGCTCTGGACATATGTTTCAAGAATAGCTTTCAAGAACTTAAATGAAATTTAAAGGACACAATAAATCCAAGTTAACACTTCAGTTATACATTGTTATTCTGTAGTGTAAGTAAAAATAAAGGTCTGTACAATCTGCAAAGGAACAGAAACTACACTGACTATTAGTGTTCATGCTTTACTAACTTTTAATTTGTAATCCTACAATACATCTGAGTACAAAGGTTTTTTTTATATATGGCTCCTAAGGCATAAAAATGCCAACATGTCTCAGAAAAAATAAATACTACCTACGTCCGGAAATACTTGTCCTAGAAATACAACTATTTCTAGGACAAGTATTTCCGAACGGAGGGAGCATTCATTAATAGAGTAGCACATTGCTGAAATTCCATTGAAGAGACATAAGCTTTGAGCTAAGTACTGATAAGAGGAAGATGTATAGAAACGACATGTGGTATTTCGGTTATCACGTACCCTAAATAACATTATGAGCTTGGTGTCCGAGAATGGAACATGTGGTTCACTGTTGGCAATCAACTCAACCACCTGCATCAGTGTCATGTTCCCTTGATTAATTCTTCACGTCGGCGCAAGACTAACCAGTGTTATGAAGCAGATGTGCAAAAGAAATATTAACTGAATTTGCAATTTGCTTCTCATTAGTTAGCTTAGCTGCAACAAATGCCAATCATTTTTTCAAAGAGAAACTCAAAAAACATTCGACTATAATGTTTCGTAACAATGCACAGCTCAGATTTGGCTTCATGTCCAATTTGTCCTGCAGCTCTTCTTAGAGCCAGCCATGCCCACTAGCATGAGCCTTCCTCCAACATACGACATATCTAAGACTATCTACAGAAGCAACACAAAGTAAAGCCAATGAGAAGGCCCATCTCTTAGAAACAGCATGCTTACAAGATATATACCTTAGAAGAAAAACCATGCAGTGGCTCTATGAACTCCTCGCGCAACGTGCCCTTCACGATATGCCGCTTCTCTACTTCAACGACTTCTCTTGATATCTTCCCTGCTTCATTTCCAGATATGTTTGTTTGTCAAACCACAGTTCATATAGTGTCATCTCAACAAATTTTGGGGCATGAATATAACATTGACTTAAGCCTCCCCCAAGCTTGAGCGATACTTTCTCCTTCGCGAGGCCAAAAATTATATATATAATTACGATCACGATGAACCAGATGCATAGGATAAAACTTCTGATGAAATTCCAATTTCAATCGATTGTAGTTCCATGATCCAATATCATCACATAGCCTAAACCATGTCAATGCCTTTCCCTTCAAAGGTAAAGGGAAGACCTTCTTCTTGATAACATCCTCGGGCATACCTGCAAGCTTAAATAATCCACAAACTTCATCCACATAGATTAGGTGCATATCGGGATGTAATGTTCCATCTCCTGTAAAAGGATTAGCTAGCAGTTTCTCTATCATACCCAAAGGAATTTCAAAGTAAACATTTTCAGTAGGTTCAGTAGGTTGAGGAGCAACTCTTTACTCTACTGGTCGGGGTGAAGATACCCCGAACAAGCCCCTCAAAGGATTATTTTCCATAGTAACAAGTGACAGTAAATTTCAGCACACTATATAAATTTTTCCTTACCAAAGGCGCTTCACTCCCCGGCAATGGCGCCAGAAAAAAGTCTTGATGACCCACAAGTATAGGGGATCTATCGTAGTCCTTTCGATAAGTAAGAGTGTCGAACCCAACGAGGAGCAGAAGGAAATGACAAGCAGTTTTCAGTAAGGTATTCTCTGCAAGCACTGAAATTATCGGTAACAGATAGTTTTGTGATAAGGTAATTTGTAACGAGTAACAAGTAACAAAAGTAAACAAGGTGCAGCAAGGTGGCCCAATCATTTTTGTAGCAAAGGACAAGTCTGGACAAACTCTTATATAAAGGAAAGCGCTCCCGAGGACACATGGGAATTATCGTCAAGCTAGCTTTCATCATGCTCATATGATTCGCGTTCGTTACTTTGATAATTTCCCTTTGGAATATCTTCACATTGAAGGCTAGTTTCCATAGAAAGTTTGTCCGAATTTGAGTGTGCCAGCTTATGTTTTGACAAAACTAGTAACTCGCACACATAATCATAGTTTCCAAGGTATTCTAGAGGCCTCCCAATTCTAGATTGTGCTATGAGGGTTTTCTATCGCAACAAAAAAGTCCAGATTATGTGCCATACCACTACCAAGTCCTAAAGGGATGATTCATCATATAATGTATCTGTATTTCTACTCATTGTGGATAAGAACAAAAGATACGTCAAGCTTTGTGGTACTCCAAACGATGAGGTGCGGAGGCAGGCCACCATGGCATACTTATAGCCTTACCGCAATCCTTCTACATAGCTGCATATGCGGTACTAAAGAGAACTTAAGTAAATTGTTTTAGACAACATCTAAGGAACACACCTCTTCCCCATGTTATTTATTACACTCTCCACAACTTGGACTGGGATTTTGTGCATACTAAATTCCTAAGAGATGTGAGTCTTTGGTAATGCAGCCTCTTCTGGGGCAAGGCTGACTTTACTCAACTCCTCTTTGTCTAGTATTGTGTATTACTATATGTCCATGTTCTTGTTGTCTAAGACCTTTACTAAAAGGCTTGACAATTATAGACGCTGCATTTCTTTTGGCACGGGGGAAGTGGGAAAAAGAGAGATACTATCTCGTTAAATGGTCTCGAGTTTGTATATCTAAATGTAAAGGTGGACTTGGGGTGAAAGACCTCCGCAAGCAAAACATTAGCTTGCTTGTGAAGTGGTGATAGAAACTTGACACCCAAGAGGGACTTTGTCAAGATGTTGTGAAAAGGGGTTTTCCCCCGCTTTGTATTACAAAGCGACCATCACCGATACAGTCAACGATAGGTGCTGGGGCGGAAGCAGCACAGTCACACCCAAAAGAAACGAAAGAGAAAACAGAAAAAGAAACAATGCGAACAGCGACGGGTCAACGAAAACGAAGGAGACCCGCAACCGCTGCGCCCACCGGAGAATTCCACCACACTCCAAGCGCTTCGGACCGCCGCATACCAAGCAACACCTTCAAGAAGGATCGCGACGCCAACCACGTTGCTGCCCGGACAAGTCCTTGGGTTTCCCCCCGTATGCAGAGGGGTGCGGGGGAAGGGGTAAACCCGACGCCCTTTAGGAAGGCATGGCGGCGCCCACAGGCGTCACCGCGTCGGTGCCGGACAAGCCGACAAGGATTTCTCCTGACCACCAACCACCCATGGCCCCAGACGATCCATCGCGCGCCATCAAACACGCTGCCCACCAACATGCGCCACCACGGCCGTGCAGTCCCCATCGCCGTCTCACCATGGCAAACGAAGCGAGACCGGCAGGAACAGAGGAGGTAACCAGGAACTTTAAACGTGATATTGTTGCCACTGTTAAAGAGAAGTTCTTTGATTCCCCTGTTTGGAAAGCCACTATGAAAGTCAAGGAACACTATATGCCTAGTAGAAAAATAATTCTTAATTATGGTAATTATCGTTTAATCCTCTTAGTGGGGATCAACCTTTGTACTCCAAATCTCCACAGCTGTTTAGTATCTGTAATATGCAGGATATTACTGTGGACAAAAGGTCTTCTATTTTTTTCTTTTTGCGGGTGATCAAAAGGTCTTCTATGAATACGAATACTTCTTTAAAAGACGTCTTTATCCTCGAAACGTGTGGTATATATGTAGGTTTAATTGAAAAGCCAGTCAATAATTTTGTTGATCACATTAACAGTTAAGGGTTTAAACAGTCTAGTAATAAATCTGGCTAGAAATTAGGAGTAGCAAGAGCTAACCTAAGTACTCCCTCTGTCCCAGAATATAAGAACATTTTTGACACTATGTTAGCGCTAAAAACGTTCTTATATTTTGAGACGGAGGGGAGTAGAACCTAAGGCCCGTCATTTCTGGCATTGTGGGGAATAACCCCTACTCTGACTACTGAATGCCTTGTCGAAGATCTTTGGTTGTGAAGATCGAAGACATGCATGTATAAGCGATGGTTTTCATCGGTGATCTTTACTCTCGGTGCTACAAATGAAGCTCATTCTTATAGCCTCACCACGACGCATATTCTAGATGTACTCCCTCCGTCCAAAAATACTTGTCATCAAAATGAATAAAAAAAGATGTATCTAGAACTAAAATACGTCTAGATACATCCCCTTTTATTTATTTTGATGACGAGTATTTCTGGACGGAGGGAATACAATGTGATAGTAAATGCTCATTCAGAAATCAGCATGTGTGTGTGCGTTTTGGCGAGTTAGAACTCAGCATGTGTTGCTGTCAGAGAAGCTATTGCGAGTCACGGAGTACTTCCTTTGTAAAGAAATATAAGACATTTAGATCACTATTTTAGTGATATAAATATAAGACATTTAGATCACTACTTTAGTGATATAAATACTCTTATATTTCTTTGCAGAGGGAGTACGTTACACTTTTATAGTATTTCTTTAGTTCACATGAGCAAGACTTTAAATGCAGAAAAAATAAGTACAACTTTTCTAGAAACTTTGGTATCAAACAGTACTACAAAAATAGTTTGCAACCAAACAGGGCCTAGATGCAAAAAAAAAGAGTATTCCTTCATTCCTTGCATCCCATTCAAGACAAGATCTCAACCAAAGAAAAAAAAAGATCTTTCTGATCCACCTCAACCAGGCATGCACTTCTCGCATATTATATATTTACACATGAATATTTATACTCCCATGGACAATACACAGTTTTAAAAGAAAAGCACATTATCATACCCTATATCTATTTTCTATTCAAAATGAAAAAAAAACTCTATCTACTCTCCTCTAAGTACAAACATAGAACAAATAAACAGAACTGTATGCTTCACTAAAGGAGTCCGGGGATGATAGGCGACAACTTGTCACTTTTAAGCACATTGCCCTTCAGGTGGAATGGGCAAAATCCGGGATGGTATGACACGGCAACCGACTGAAGTACTGAACCACCATCACTTCCCACCTCCTAATCTGCTAAATCAAAGCGCTCTGGCGACTGTTTGGAAAAGAGATGCTTGGCCTTCCAAGCAACCAGGCATGCATGGCACGGCACCAGAGTGGTCTCAAAACCAAAAGCTGTTGCCGTTGTTAACCCACTGCACGAATTGCTCGGGTAGCTTCTGAGCCTGGACCCCCGCGACTTGGTTTTCCTGAAAAGATTTGGATAAGGTGATTGGTTTTATTCATAGACACAAATACAATGTCAATGACGCATATCTGTGTAGCCTGGCATTGTAAATCAACACACTAGTACTTTCCAAATTAATCTAGAACACATTCTTTTTTTTCTTTTTTTTGCGGGGAAATCTAAAAACAAGAACAAAATGCAAATCTGAGTGTGGAGATCCGAGGGAGGGAATTTATGCTGACCATAGTCTCAGGAATTATGTCACTAATGACATTCTCGGTTGAAAGGTGAGCATCCGGTGTGCTAACTGCAAGCGACCTGTTCAAGCACGGTTTAACAGGATACGGTGAGAAGAATATTGTCTTGTCGGTATTTTTAGAGCAGTAAAGCAATGAGCGGGCTGGAAGAAATTGGATGAACAACAAAAGCTAACAAAAATATTTCTAATTTGCTTCGTTGTAGATATGATTTGACCAAATGGTACCACGATCATTTTGTTCAATAATACTAGATGGTTATGTCATTGCCAGAGCAGAAGGACTTCATACTGATGTGTTACTATTGTATCTAATAGTGCAATGATGGTCATGTGATTGCCAGAGCAAGAAGAAAATGATCGTAGTACAATGGATCAATGATTCCTTCAATTTCATTTGTGTGTTCCCTTTATGTTCACAAACAGAAAAGTACATGCAGCAAATGAGCACAATTTAATGTTATTACTCGGATATTAGTCAAGTTAAAGGGTCGATGTTAAGCATACATGGGAGAGACAATTACAAAATATAAACACAACGCAAAATATGACCTTTCATCACTTGAATTGCCTGAATTTGAAAGCCATTCAAGATCCAGGAAGTTTGAATCGCCCGAATTGCAAGGGTCAAGTTGACTGCTTGGGACATCATGTATATGATCATGAGACAGTGTGGGGGTGTATCTGCAGTAGGTTTTAGAGACGAATAAAGTTGTCAAACATAAAGGATGAACCTGCAGTTATTTGGAACAACACAGTTTTACTTTCTAGTGAACTATCGTACAAGCAACCAAAAATAAAACCAAATGTATAAAGCCTGAATTAACACAAACTGACCTTGAATTTGACATTTTACTTTCAATGGGTGATGTAATCTCATTTACATACACCAAATCAGACTCCATTTTTGAAGATTGCAACTCAGTACTGACATCAGGTTGCGCTGCAGTCAACAATTCATTATGGCACCCACTACAGCCAGATATAGATGTGTTGCTTACAGAAAGGATGCTGCCATCTGAATTCACTCTTTTGATACTGTCACTGTGACATCAAACAAATAGTCAATGACAAGGTCTTTGCTGATTTACATAACACATGTTTCATACAAACTAAAACTTGAACGATCTTCAATTGTAACAACTGGGAAAGCTACCCATAGTAAATTGGCTAAAAGATCCTCATGGTGCTCATTAGTGTAAACAGAATCTTAGTGTTCCTTTGCACCATTGAAAAATTGAAAATGTGCACATAATTCAGTGTCACCATTATTTTGTTGATGCTGTATGGTGCATTACATATTAAGTGCATCCTTTTCTGGGCTAAAAATCTAGCATTCCTGGCAGTGTTATGCTATTGTACAACACACAATTGTGTTTTAGTATCATATGATACAGTCCTGGTATTTAGTTTTTTAAGACTGGAGTGCCTTGCGCTAGTTCGAATATATGATTTCCCATAAAAGAAATTCCAGGCTGTGCTTAATTTGTAACATTTTCTTATTGGATGGAGTATGTCAAATTACTCCAGATGTGAAAGGCGGACTCGTGTAGGGATTGTCCATCACACAGAAAATTTACATTTATAGTTTTATACAACAATTTTTTGGATTGCATACATGTGAAGCATTGCACATATTATCCTATATACCTAAGAGAGTGATCCCCACGCATTTTAGTGTATTTGTTTACTCATTTCAGTCCGTATGTAGTCCATATTGAAATATCTAAAACATCTTATATTTGTTTACAGGGGGAGTATATATCCAGTTCCACAACGATGTGCGGGGTATCGTCTAGTTATTACTCCCTCCGTCTTTGAACTACAAAAACGTCTTACATTATGGGGCAGAGGTAGTATATGATAGTGTAAGGTGGATAAGCAGTAAATAGGTGTCTCATGTTTACCTTGTATGCCCAAAAGATCCATTGTTATGTTCCTCAGAAGATGATTCTAGCTCCCAGAGTGCAGGACTTCCCTGCTTTGGTTGGAAGTACCCCAAAAATCTATAAAAGTAGAACAGACTTGACGTGAGTCGACACTTCAGTTAAACAACTTGTTACTGCATGCTGAACATGGATTCTCAGTAAAACGTACAAGTTTATAGCTGCCTGTTTGTTAGCATCTATACAGGCGTTGCTGTAGTGCCGTTGTAGTGTCCTGAAGAACTCTTGTGATCGTATAAAAAGCTTCAAGTGTCCTCTCTTCGCAGAGAAGATCTTCAAGAAATAGCACATCAAAGAAAATTAGAGCAGTGTTGTACAACCAAACATGAAATCAAAATGCAAAATAAGTTGACAAGAAGCAGAACAAATACATTTTCCACTCGAAAATTGATAATTTGCTAGTAAAACTGAATGAAGATCCATACTAAATAAATAACATGTTTTTATTATTATGGACATCTCGATAAAGTAATAAACAGAATGGTATAATCTTAGTATCTTGTGGTATTCCACTTCTCGTATAGCGTTATGTTCAGTACCATGATCAATTAGTCATTGTTAAAGTTCAGAGGCCAGCGACACATCTAGAAACCATGGGAAAAACATATGATGATCATTCAACTTTTGGTTACAGTTCATATACATAACAGTTTTATAGTTGGCTTTATAGTTCTCCCAGAAGTTGCTATTATGTGGAACTGCTCATTCCTCTGGCAGCTTGGGAGACACTATATGATGCAAACAACTGCAGAGAGAGCCAAGTTGTCTTCATATGCCCAGATGGTACTTGCTATTGAAAGAAAGAGTACTTGAAACTGTAAACTAAAAAGGACTTGACCCCCTCCCTACCATTACAAGCAAAGAATATACCACCAAATAGTGGGTTTCTTTCAAATACCTTATTATGAGCAGCCGACCCGCTATACTGTACGGCAAGTGTGTCACCCATCCTCTCATAAAAGTGCATCAAATGATGAGCCACGGGAGCACCTAAACCAAGTTCTGGGGATTCTACACAACCAAGTGCATGCAGCTGATGTCCAAGAGCAGCTAAACCATAGGCATATTGTGCAACATTTGTACGATCCAAGCAATCTATACAATTTGTCCGTAAGACACCTTTCTGGAAGATTGGTGGTTTTAGTTGGGGCAGTTCACTGGTTTCAGCTTTGTCTTCCGTGGTTCCATTGCCAGAGGAGTCAGAACTGCCCGAGATATCTTCTTGGGATATGTCACTGTTGCTGTTTTCATCACAAAAATATGGATCGTGACTGTGCCTATAAAGAACAAACAAAAATAGGAGATTAGATGCATAATGAAGAGCACTGGCACTTCTTGAAACAGAAGAGCACAATAGAAATCAAACTATGTATCAGACAAACCATATTGGGGAAATAGTAATAAAGACCAACTCACAATAGAGCAGGCCAGTGAGGAGCAGTCTCAGACCCTGTAGGTGGTGCAACTTGACAATAGAAGAACTCAGTCAACGTCAGAGCACGAAATGCCACTTTCAGAAGAACATCAAGTACATTTGTAGGTTCTCTGAAACAGAATTACTTCATTAATGCATGCTAGAGGCTACTGACATATTGAAATAAAATATGATAAATATAACAACAAATACCCTTGAGAGTTTTTATGCAGATCCCAATGTAAGAACCGCAGCTGGTTCTCCTCTGAAAACAATTTATTTATGATCCGTATTGCCTTATCAAATTCTCGACGAAGCATGGATTCCCGTCTTTCACGCGTCTTACATTATAGAACAGGGTAAATTAGCACTTATGTGTCAGCGTATCCAAAGATGTTGCTAGTCCAGAATAAGATGGTACAACTCACCTTAATCAAGTTGAAGATAATTATAGGGTTGCCATATCTTCCCCTAAGATTTTCGAAATGAAGCTTGGTAGCTTCATAATTTTTGTCCTTCTCATGCACTGACAAAATGAGAAATGTTTATTTTTAAATGTTTTAATGATCCCACATACACCATAGAGAAGTTTAGGAGCTTACATATGATATCAGGTTTTATGTTCAATTTTGATGTATCCTGTGACCAGAATAGTGGGATCGAACCCCTGTTCTGCACAACAGAACTTACTTCTGTAGGCATAGGCACAGCTTCATACACAATTTGCTCAGTCTCAACATCATTCGCTACTCTTCCCTTCTCATTTACTCCCCTCTTTAAATATCTATACAACATCCATTAAAGCACTTCAATCCAAACATCATGCCAAACTAACAAAGAAATATTTAACGAATGTCTCAAATGGGCAAACCTGGTGCCAGCATAATGCCTTGAGCGCCTAGCAATGAGTGTGAACATAATGTCCTTCCCAGATATTGCAAATTTGTCCTAATAACATGGCATAAAAAATTGAACGTTCAGAGGCAAAATTTATTAATCTAAGACCAGCACTGCGCAATTGTGTTACGTAGTTATATATGAAACTGAGGAAAAAAGACTGGATTAAGATTGGTATTATAGAGATAAAATGAAGAACTATGTGATTATGTTATAAACAGGGGGAAAAATGAAGAAAGAAAGTGGGGGTTTGGATAGCAGATTTCTGTCAAATATTAGTAAGCTGAAAAAATTTAAATCCAGTCAAAGTTACTCCTAATTCCTAATGCCTCCATTTCATAAAAACGAAAAATTATCTTAGAAAACTATACACATCTGTGGGCATTATATAGCAATTTAAAGGCAACTTTCTTTGGCACATACCTGCTTAAAAAAACCATAGACTAATGCAACAGTCCACAAAGTACTTTGTAGACAATTGCGTATTTGTCGAGTAAGAAACTCATTCCACACAAATGTTGACTCATATAGTGACCATCCTTCTTGTGGATCACTTAAATTCTTCTGAAGACCTCTCATGATAGGGTATGAGTAACTGAAAAAGAAGTCCTTCCTAAGATCAAGTGTGTTCAAAATCTTCTTGTATCTGTGGAGTTATAGAAAGGGTGAGCTTGCTACTAGGAAATGAACATTAGTAATGGAATATTGGGATTCATGTTTCGGTTCTTGAAAATAAAATCAATATTGTACTTTGTGAGCTGTTCGTCTCTAGGAAGTACAAAAGGAGCCTGATAATTTAAGGAAACTGTTGGTAACATGGATCCACTACATAGTGATGCATTTGAGACGCATAAGATTCCTCCGCACAACAGTGGAAGCTTATGAAGATTTGTATAACAGTGCAATACTATACAAACTTAAAATATTTCAATGAAAAGTTAAGTACAGTCAACTTTTTTTAGGGGTTTGAGTACAATCAACTAATAAAGTTCATAATAGACAAAAAAATTGGTAATATTCATTCATATAGTTTCATCAACAATAATTCTGCTCCATCAATCTAACAAATTCAGTGTGATAAAAAAACATTTTCAAGCACTGGTAGTAAGGAGATGCACAAACCTGTTCTCATCCCTGGGATTCAGAAAACTGGATCGAGATTTAGAATTTGCTAACTCAATCATTGAAGTCTTAGTCACCTGATACACTGGATGATCAAATATCTCCCCAATTTTTCTCTGTTCGGTAATAATTAACATATAAAATGGCCCAAGGAACTTAATGAAACCTGGAGAAAAAGATTACTGTAAAATAAAAATCCATTCAAATAATTTATTCTGGGTTTGCAAACAACGAGAGAATGTCTTACCAATTATGCCATAAAACTTTGTCACAAATTTAACCCCACCAGTTGACCTGTGATCTTCATCAAGACCACTCACCAGTTCAAGATACTCAGCTTGTGTATATACAGTAGAACACTCGTCTATGTCAAGCTCTGATGTTTCCGATCTATCGATTTTGAGTAGCCTCCATACTGTTTTGTCAGCATTAGTTCCAAAAATATAAAATCTCTGCAAAGCAAAGGAAAAACATACTCAGCTCAATTTTGGTTGGAAGAATGAAATAGTGAACCAGGAAATTGATCAACTTCTCATACGTCTTAACTATTCAAGCATTGAGCTACAAATACAGTGAAAAACAAATTGATCCTATGAATTGTTGAACTAGGAAGTTTCACCGGCCAGCAGGACCTTACAGCTCTATTTACGTGTGAATAGAATCATAAATGCTTGTCACCATTTTGGATGCTGGCAATCTAACAGAGTTGCTACCTGCTAACAATCAAACTATAACAGTATGGAGAAGACCCGCCTCCAAAAAGAAACAATATCGACAAGACAAACAACGGTGGGGGAGGGCCCCACCTGAATTACTTATTAAAGACAACAACGTATTCAAACCTGGGGGTTGGCGGGTCTATAAAGTTGCCTTTCATCTAAAAAAGAAACAACGTACAGGTGGCAGGATTTTACCACCCCATGCTAGGCGTGGAAGGAGGGGTGGGGAGTACCCAATGGGGGAGGGGGGTGGGAGAAGCTTAATCTCTCGCTTTTCAAAATCAGCGCACTAGAACGGGATCGCCATAAAGCCGACACAGGAGGAGGCGGGGCCAGAGTTCTGCACGCTCAAGAATCATGCCTATAACCCTGGGGACTGGGGGAGGCACGCACATCCGAAAACCAGGCTGTCCATTATTTTTCAGGTAACCCGCAGCAAGAGGAGGATGAATGTGTTTCGAAGGACGTAGGAAAAACAGCCCAATTGCTGAGCATAGAAGTTGCAGGTTTGCAGCCGTCTTCAAGCATCGAGACAACCACAGGGGGCACGCCCACAGGTCATGACTATAGGAGGTGCGGGAGTATAGGACGTGGACGATGTCTTCGTCGGCAGCAGAGTAAAGAGGGGCAGGAAAGTTTGAAGATGCTTCCTCGAAACCATCTCAAACACATCAAGCCCGTGAATTCCTGTAGTTAGAAAACCATCTCAATTCTCAAACAAAGAGCTCTATGCTTTTCCTCTCCCGAGTAACCACAAATAGAAACCCATAATCCCTTTAGACGTAGAGGGACCTCCCAACTCCCCTCTCACACACATTGCAAATATCTTGCAAAAACCATTTCGAGAATTATGGACCCTTTCCACACAAGGGAACTAGCATGCCGGATTACTCCGCAGAGGGAGAAGAAATCTAACTAAACTGCAGCAGCCGCGGGCATGCAAGCACCATAGTCTGGCATCAAAGCTACGGCATGAGTTGGTCTCGGAAGATAGAAATCTCCCCATAACCCAAGCAGCTAGAATTACTAGACCAAACAACCTGAGGGCCTCTACTAAGCGCGGAAATCTCGGGCCTCGCCCAAACCAAGCGATCTGGAGGACCGCATCGCTCCCTAACCACGCTACGGCAGCAGCAGCAGCAAAGCACGGCGTGGGCAAGCGCACTGGTAGCAGGAAGCGAGGCGGGTGAGGGAGGAGGGGGGGCCATACCGATGCGCTCTCATAGAGGTCGAAGCTCTGCAGGCAGGCCGGCTCGGCCTCCTGCGCCGCGGCCGCCATGTGCGCCCGGCCGGATCAACCGCCTGGGCCGCCGCCTCAGGCCCCGACTCCGCGCGCAACGGGGCCGCCGCCGCGCCCGCTCCCGCCGAACCCTAAATCCCCGGCCGGCAGCTTGAGGTAGAGCATTCCCCGCCGGAGCGCGCCCGGCGAATCAGAGCAGCAGCCCTCCCCGCGCGGCCGAGGGCCCGGAGCCGGAGCCGCGGACCGGGAGAGGCTTCTGGAGCAGGGGGAGGAGATTTGGTGGGCGGGGGAGGGATTGTTGGCTGGCAGCGATGAAATCGTGAGTTGGCGGAGGCGGAGGAGGAGGAGGCGATGGTGTGGCGGAATACAGCTCGCTACGGGAATTTGTTTTCTCCGTTTCCCCGTTCGGGACGTAACACCGGGTTGTGTGTGAGGCTACCGTGATGGAATATTCGTGATATACATAGCCTAATGCCCTTTTCTTGTTATTATTATTTTGGAAGGATGATAATAAAATTCTAGTCAGGCCCTGAATAAGTAAAAGGTTATACGTGTATCAAAATGCGTCTTCTGATAATGTTTATAGGTTTTATTTCGCCGCGTGACACCTAGGCCCCGCATTAACGCGGAGGGATTGCTGAGAAAAGGACTGATGTCTTTCTGTTTTGCGCATTGCGCGTGTTCGAATCGTCTATTATCGTGAAAGAGAGAGGTAGAGAGGGAGAGAGGGGTTGGATTTGAAACTTTCAAGTGTGAGATGGTTTTATAAAAGTAGTGTGTTCGGTGACAAATTTATAGCATGTCGTGTAGCTAACCGATAGATAGAGAATATGTCAACTTAATAGAGACACAAAGGAATTTGATGTGATACAAATAAATGATTTGTAAACCAATGAAACTATATACATGTGAGAAAGAGGGTCTCAGCGAAAAATGGGCATGTTTTATTTGGGCAAGGCACCTAACAACATTATTGACTTGGGTGCTCTATTGAGGGAAGGAATAATACATTTCTATGTTATAAGTCTTGCGTGTTTGAGTTGTCCGGTAACATGAGAGACTGAAAATTTGAAGTTGAATCTTTCAACTTAGATGGTTATGAAGTAGCATGTTCGACGTTAGTTTTATAGCATGCTACGTCTAATCGAGAGCTAGGGAATTTGATGGCGTAATGAAGAGACACAAAGAAAATAGAAGGCTATTGTTGTCTTCAGTTTGGAAAAAATAAGATATATTCAAAGGAAACAACAAAGTTGAAGTACGAACTCGGGTTGTGGTTTCCCGCGCAAAAGAAAAACCCTAGACTATGTTTGAAAATTTTGTCGTTGTCTTCTTTTGAAAATACGACAAAAACTCACTTTCATAATGTATGACAAAGTCGAAGTACGAAACTTGGGTTGTGGTTTCCCGTGTAAAAGGAAAACCCTAGACTATGTATGAATTTTTGCCGTTGCCTTCTTTTGAAAATACGACAAAAACTCACTTTCATAATGTACGACAAAGTCGAAGTATGGAACTCGGGTTGTGGTTTCCCACGTAAAAGGAAAACCCTAGATTATGTATGAAAGTTATGTCGTTGTCTTCTTTTAAAAATACGACAAAAACTTACTTTCATAATGCACACAAAGTCGAAGTACGGAACTCGGGTTGTGGTTTCCCGCATAAAAGGAAAACCCTAGATTATGTATGAAAATTTTGTTGTTGCCTTCTTCTGAAAATACGACAAAAAACTCAATTTAATAATGTACGACAAAGGCAAAGTACGGAACTCAGGTTGTGATTGCCCGCGTAAAAGGAAAAGCCTAGACTATGTATGAAATTTTTGTCGTTGTATTCTTTTAAAAATACAACAAAAAACTCACTTTCATAATGTACGACAAAGTCGAAGTACGGAACTTAGGTTGTGGATTCCCGCGTAAAAGAAAAACCCTAGACCATGTATGAAAATTTTGTCGTTGCTTTCTTTTGAAAATACGATAAAAACTCACTTTCAGAATGTACAACAAAGATGACGCAAGTGACTAAATTGTAAAAGTAAATTTAGCTTTTAACGCAAAAGACAATAACAATATCATTATTCTAGAAGAAATCATCCGCTCTGCTGGATGTCAACGCGTTCTGGTGAGGAACAGACACTGCGGCCTCCAGA
The DNA here is from genome assembly GCF_056163025.1 of Triticum urartu. Classification (NCBI taxonomy): domain Eukaryota; kingdom Viridiplantae; phylum Streptophyta; class Magnoliopsida; order Poales; family Poaceae; genus Triticum; species Triticum urartu. Next base: position 556,115,359 of record NC_141878.1, on the reverse strand, counting down.
GCCACTCGTTCTCTGCCTTATCTGTTTGAAGGGTGGTCGTCTTCTACCTCTCTCCACAACACCGGCTCTTCATTGTCCTCCATAGCAGCACAACACCAGCTCCCCGCTGTCTTCCACGGCAGCAGCTTCCTACTGTCCTCCACAACACTAGCTCCAACCACCTACCGTGAGGCCGCGTCAGCACCGCATCGCTGCTGCAACCCTATTGCAGGCGCCCACGTAGCAGCCGTGGATGGAGGAGCTTCTTGCCCCCCCCCCCCCCCCCCGCGCAGCAGTCGCAACGGTCGGCGACTTGGCATCACGCAGCTCACCATTGGCGTTGTAGCAACAACATTTACTGGTGACGGCAGCGGCTACAATCCACCCATCGTTGTTGCGCCCTTTGTTGCAGCACCCCGTCACCACCGCACTGCGATGAAGCTCCGCCGCACCGGTGGTGGCGCTTCAGTGAAGCTTTGTCGGCGGCCATCGAGTGCTGCAATGGAGCTTTTGACGGGGACAGTCGATGATGCGACGTAGCCCCGCCCGAAAGATGGTGCATTGCAGTGAAGCTTCGCCGGCGACGTCGGGTGGCAATGAAGCGCCGCCGCGCCGGTGTGTCGCTGCAGTGAAGCGTTGCCGGCGGCTACCCGTGCTCCAATGTCGCGCTTGTCGGGGGCTTCGAGTGCTGTGAGACCGAAGCAGAGGGCGGACTGGTTGTGTGATGTGAGGAGGAAGAAGTGCGTGTGTTGACCATTCGAACAGGCGAGAGGAAGGGATCCAACGGTGTGGTCAGGCTAATCATACGGTGATCGAGGCGGCTTAAAATTTCTTTGCATCAGTCGGTTGATTCGTAGCACTGGCCAAAAAAAAATAAGGATATATTAATTTAGAAGATGAAAAAAATAAGGAAGATAAAGTTGCAATAAGTAGCTCAGTTTTCCTGTGTTAAATTAGTACTAGTTTCTTTTGTCTTCATAGATTTTTTTGTTTCCATAATTTACGACAGAACCACCCAAATGAAATGACAGGGCAGGGGATAGACATTCTGCGTTAAATAGAGAAGAAAAGCAATAAAAAAGAACCAGCTCACAACGGAGGAATTTGCTGCGAATTCAAATACGGAGAAGAAGCCCTCTGGAGACCACACGAACCGTTCGCGGGAAAAAAAGAAAGCGTTGCGATCTAGCCGCGGAATCTGATCCCGCGATCGACCCCGAAAATGTCAGCGTAGGGGCTGAGTCAAGCCCGGGCGCGCCAGCTGGGGAGGCCGAGCCGGAGCCGTTGACCCGACACGCGGCGCGGTCCGGCTGGACGAGCCTCGGCGCCTGCGGGCCTGCGGGGGGCGCCGCAATGATTGGGCCATCGATGCGTTGCGACCGGGTGCGGGGGCGCACCACGCCGCGAGCCTGCGGCCGCGGACTCTGGAGCCCTCGCTGGGGCCGGCCATCTGGCTCGTACACAAACCTCGAAAAACTATTCTGGGTGCCGTTTGTTCTCAAAATAAAATGATCAAGTTGCATACGGTCACAAAAAATATATCATCAAGTTGCATGGCGTCAACTATAGTAAAATTGTGTAGGCTCGTTCGCAGGACTGTTGGCATTGCCACGTTACGAGGACGTATAAGTTACCTCCACTTGTCCGGAATGTAGGTCTTTTGTGACTACTTTTTACTGTACCATTAAATAAAGGACGCCGATAACTGCCACATGTGTGGGCGTTAAGAAATCTGCCCACACGTTCTGTGTGGTGCCTAAGAGGACCAGCCCACACATTTGTGTGTGGGCAAAACAATTAGCGCCCACACGCCTCTTTTTTCCCTCCGGTCCCTCTTACACGCGTGCGTGTGGGCGAAATAGATAACGCCCACACGTCCGGTACGTCAGGCCTCGTACCTCGTGGTCCCGCACGCCCCACGTGACACTTTACCGCGCGCCCCGCAGTTGCCATAGGCCGGACCCTCGTCCATATTCGTTTAAGTGCAGTTGCCATGTCCCTGAACTACGGTTGCCATGTCGAACAACTACAGTTGCCATGTTTGCTCAACTGCAGTTGCCATCTCAGGTCAAAGTTCCATATTGTCATTTTTTGGACAACTACAGCTGTTGCCATGTGTGGTCTGGTCTACTGCAGTTGCCATGATTTCAAAACTTTAGGAGTTGCCACCTACTAACGCTAGGCAGTTGCCATGTAGCGCTACAAAAAAAGACATGGCAAAAAACATGTTTGGGTAAAAGAGAGAGTTGCCATGTGCTCACAAGCACGCTAGGGCAGTTGCCATTTAAAAAGAAAGAGTTGCCATCTGCTTATGTGCACGTTAGGGCAGTTTGCCATGTACCATGCAAAACATATGGCAACTGACATGTTCGGGTAAAAAAAAGAGAGAGTTGCCATCTGCTTGCAATCATACTAGGACAGTTGCCATGTACACTGCAAAACACATGGCAACTGACAGCTTGGGTGTGGGAGAGGAGGCGGGTGTGTGGGCGAGATGGCAAACGCCCACACACCAGCCCTTGTGCGTGACTGAAAAACTGGTGTGTGGGCGAACTGCTAAACGCCCACACACCGACCCCTCCGTGTGGTAAAACGGATGTGCGGGCGACCTCTCTCACACACCACACACGCGAGTTGTCCTATGTGGCATACAAAATGAGCTAATTCGTGTCAAGATTCGTGCAGAAGTTACTGGACGGTGATGGAGGCGTGTGGACGAGTTGGCTAACGCCCACACGTGTAAGCGTTAACATTTTCGTAAATAAATCAGTTTTGCTAAATCTCAGTCGACTTAGACTTCGTTATGTCTCAATCGACGTTATATTACATTGATCTTGCATTGAGATTCGTACATTTTTTTTCCAGTCTTTTCTTTTTCTTTTCATATACTAAATCATTTGATTGGGTCTTGGTTAAGTCTCGGTCGACTGAGACCTAGACACACCCTAAGTAAATATTTGACATGCAAGCAATTTTGTCTTACATAAAAATAATTAGAAGTATATTCCACAAAAAACAGTTGGCAATTTTTTGACGTTTTGTCAAGCAATTTTTTTTATGTTTTTTGATACTAGTGTTTTTTTATGGAAATTCAATTAAAAAAACAAATACCAAGTGGTGGTGGTACTCCTTCTTTTCATAAATATATTAGCATGTGTGTGTAGCTTCTCTAACCAACTAAGTAATGGCCAACAAGTCCACTCAACAGCCAAATGATAATCTTGAAAATGTCCATGTGCTCCTTGCCCTCCCATTTTCTCTATCAAGTTATCACATCAAATGGTAAATATATATGCTGAATCGCGCATATAAACACGAAGAGATCTCTGCGCCCTTTCGTGTCCACACGCACATTTGCGACATGCCAATATTTTTTCATCCGAACTCTTCACATAGTCCCTAGTTAATACCCGGGTCGGTCTCGACGGTTTAGCGTTGGAGAGTTGAAGATCGCTCGCCGGGGCGCTGCAACAAGCCAATAGGCCAACTAGCTGGCTGTGCCTAACCTATACAGGTCGTGTGATCGACTAGTCTTGCACGCGAAAGCGAGAGGAAATGTATTGTGGAGCATACACGTTCACCGGCTGATGATTACGCGGTGCACGCACAGTGCCTCCGATGCCACGGCGTGACGTGACGTGTGCTTGCGTGCGTGCATACATTTTTTTTCGCGACATGTATGTATGCGTGTACACATATACATGGGTGTGGAAAATTGTTCAGAGAGTTTTAGTGCTGGCAAATTATATGTTTAGGGTTTCAGGCCACTTGATCACGCATGCGTGTACGCGTGTATACGTGAGAATAGTTCTCTTCGCGTCACATTACCTATCCATCGCTGCATCACATGGCACTTAATATATTGCATGGTGTTAATTAGTTAGGCTAGGCACTTAGCCAGTGGCGGAGCCAGAAACTTAATATAGAAGGGGCCAAACAGAGTGCTATAATGTTAGACGGGTCAAATCAACTAAATCTTGCTAATTGTGTTTGATAAATGGAGGATTAGGAGCATATATAGTTGTATTTGAGAGAGCATAGGGGGGGCCTTGGCCCCTGCCAGCACCCCCCTGCCTCCGCCACTGCACTTAGCCCACATTGGATTTGGAATGATGGGAAAAAGTGTGCTTTTCCTGTCAGGAACAAGCAATGTTCACCACTATACTCCGAAGAGTGACCCATCAACGTTATCTTTCCTGGCATCTTCCGTGTTGATACACACAGTACAGTATGCACATGGCCCTCTTTTCTGCATCCTGACAAAAGCACGCACGTCCGGAGAGACATATCCAACACATGGACACAAATCCAAAGCGACACTTTCAGTGCACTCTACATGCCACGGAGATATCCGTGCACGTCTCATGTCAAACTTTGTCACATATGATGACATGCACGTACTGCGCATGGGTCCAAAACTTTCAGTTGATCGTCCGCCACGACACACACGGTGCATGCATGCGTCTGTCTTGAGCAGAGCGGTGCGTGCAACAATGTAGGCGATAAGCTCAGTGATGATAAAGTTCAGCGGAGATCGATCACATTTAGTCGCTGTCACACACTTGCACGCATGACAAATGACACGCGTGGTGTGACCGCTGCCGAACGGCACTGCTAGCTTGTGTGTTCCCTAGCAGGCAATCCATGGATGACAAGCTCCATGCGTGCAATGTACTACCAATCGGATGAGATCGGGCAGGTTAATCCATCCGTTCGTTGTATGTGGAACCTCATTTCGGCAACGACGAAAGGGACCCTCATTGATCACACGGTGCAAGTGCGTGTCCGTATCGATGATGTTAGTTCGGGCAGTTAGGCGAGCCCGCTAATGGCAGACAGACCGGCAAGCGGGTCGATGCATGTGTGCTCGAGCTCCCGTACATACAATCGTCAATCGTGCCTTCCAAGGAACAACTTTTCTTTTGCGATCGACGTCGACGGCGACCGGCCGCCGTCGCGCTCGATCGGGGTGCGGCAAATCTTTCAACCTACGTCTTAGAGTCCACGTGAAACATGGAGCTAGCTAGTCAACTGTGCACTATCCCTGCTACAAATACGAGCAATTCACATTTTTTTTAAAAGAGCAATTTTTTACATAAGTTAATCCAAAAATATATAGCATGATGAACATAGTAAACACAATGACCCTGAAATCCAATTTGGCTCTAGGGAGCATATGCTCCTCCTTGGGGATCCATCAACTCCGACCGAGACGCAAGGCGCAGAGTCAGACTCCCTCCTAGAGTGCGTGCAGCCTTTGGGTTCCATGAACCCGGACGAGAGACGTAGAGTCTGACTTCTCCAGCGCCGTGAGGGGCTTATGATGGGCCGGACAACGGGCCGAATAACTGTGCGTATTTTCCCTTTTTTTGTTTTACACAAGTATATACTATTTTCCCTTTCCCCTTTTCTTTTTCCTATTATTCTTGCATAAAATGCATAAATATTACATGAGATACAGGAATATATTTCTTTTTTTTGACTTGTACAGGAATATATTTCTGATCATGTGCAATTTTTTTTTCAAGACATGAACCTCTCTTCAGGATTTATTACTTTTTCATATATAATTGTTTTTTTTGGAAATACGTAAACATCTTTTACATACTTGAACATTTATTTCCATATATTGATTCTTTAAATACGTGAACACTTCTTTTCACATACATGAACATTTTCAGAAATACATTACCCCTTTTATATACATGAATATTTTGTGCAACACATGAACATTTTTACATATTTGAAATTCACTATTTAAAATTAGTGAAATGAATGTCCTTTTAAAATTTATCAAAACAATGACTATACATGTTAACGGGTCGCCTCGAGTGTTGGCTCATGTAATGACGTAAAAGCTTTGCAGGCCAGCTCGGCTTACTACTCCCTACAAGAAACACAAAAGGAGGTCTTTTTGGAAGACAAAATAAATGGATTGTATTTAGTGGCTTCAAGTCTGAACCCAACTTCGTTGCATGTACTACTCGAATGCATGATGTGCTGCATCGATGGGACAAGGAAACTCCGAAGGCCCCAAAGAGAAGGCTAGAGGAGTTGAAGGCTCACCAAGAAGAGACATGTAGGGGGCAGCCCACCGATGAGAATTTAACCCGGATATGAGAAATTCAAGTTCAAATAAAGAGAATCCTCAAACAAGATGAAATTTACTGGGTGCAATGGAGTCATGTGAATTAACATAGAAGTGGGAATCATTTCTTCCATAAATTTTCCATTGCCAGAAAAGTAAAAAAATATTCAGTGATACTATTCATCATCCATGGTGCAGAATAAGTTATTCTTCAACCCAGGTAATCTTACAATCACTTCATAATTAAATTACATTTGGAATTCGAATAGTTACATTTTTATTGATTCACTACGTAAAATTTGGCATAAGAAACTAAAAGTATAGGTCATAAGACAAGAAAATTTACAGTTTATGTATATTCTACACTATTTTTTTACACTTGTAATTTTACATAACATAAAATATTTTTGACGGCGATTATATATTTTCTTACAGTATCTTTTTACGTCGGAAATAAGACAAAACTTATAAAACATAAAATTACGGTGCATTGATGATAAAATAAAGGAGGTGAAGAATAACTATTTCTCATCCAGGGTGACGAATAGTCAATCCCTTGGCAAGGTAAAGATGGGATTTGGCGTCAAGGTAATGAGGATCTTGGTGAACTGCATTCATTATTAAACTATTTTTAGTGCAATATTTTAGATCTAGAAATGAAGGTTATTAATAAAGTTAACACGCGTGTTAAAGAGTACATGAACGAGTCCCTCACTGCCTCATACACATCGAAGAAGTTAGGAAAGCCTTATTTAGCATCGATGACCTTCTGGCCCCATGACACTATTGGAATCAGAGAATTTGCCGTCAACTAGTTCATTACCGTCGGCTAGCAGATGGCAAAGACCTTCTTTGTCGTCCGCTCACAAAAAGCAGACGGCAAAGAACTAGCTGACGACAAACTACGCCTTCGCCGTAAGCCAGTTCTTTGCCGTCCGAGTCCGCTAGCGGACGGCAAAGTAGCTCTTGCCGTCAGCCAATTCTTTGCCGTCGACTAGCTGACGGCAAAAATTATTTTTTCTGCCGCCAGCGAGCGGACGGCAACCAATATTCTACCTAACGGCACTGACGCGCCTGCCCCCCACCCTAACCCTAACCCTGTCTCCCCCCCCCCCTCCCCATCCAAATTTTTTAATACAAGCATTACTTATCCATGCACTGGCAGCATACATTATAAATTCACTGCAGTGAGTTGCATCCATGTTCCCCACACTTGACGACTTCCGTCTTTTCAACGATGCACCTAAAATGCTTAGGTTAGGCAGAGTAGTATGGCATCCTACTGCTGTTATGCCCTCCATCAAACAGTTGCCCATTCGGTTGCTAATTGTCTTTATGAGTTTAATCTCTATTAGTTTCATAAATTTTGTTAACGTTCAATGTGTTTACGACAATCCTGAAGACATTTCACAAGGTTTCTCAATTTTGCGAGATATTATTAGTCAGTTTGTTTTTCTCTTTTTTCCTCCGCAGAGCCTACGATAGTTGGTAAACAAAGTGCAAATTATTAATACGGGACAAGTCTTACTAATCCGGACACTAATATCACCTTTCATATATGATTTTTTAAATGAGCTGCCAAACATTAGACGGAAAGTTCTTTCAGATTTGACCATCATTAGATTAACTTGTTAATATTACCCACACGCCACGACTAATAACTTAGCATCACCGATGCAGTACTAGCTAGCTTACATACTAGCTTAGCATCACCTATATAATACAAGCATTACTTATCGATGCACTGACAACATACATTACAAATGCACTACAGTAAGTTGCATCCAAGTTCCCCACACTTGACTATTTACGTCTTTTCAAGGATGCACTTAAATGCTTATTAGGTTAGGCAGAGTAGTATGGCATCCTGCTGCTGTTATGCCCTCCATCAAACAGTTGCCCATTCGGATGCTTGATACGGTCGCTACATGCATGACAACGCTCGTAATCCATGTCGTCACTCCTCTTGTGATCAATCTTTCTAAATATCTCATGGCACCCACCTACAAAGCAACAACATCAATCACCAACACTCAACAGATATTCAAATATTAACATCATGGTCAGGCAAAAAAATAACTACATGCAAAATATAATGCTAAGCTTTTCATTTATTTTCTTGCAAAAGGTCATCCAAGTGATGCTTTGTGTTTACTTAGTAACAGAGTTCAACCTTGCACACACAAATTTGAGGAAAATAACTATATATGTCGACAGTATAAAACTAAGGCCTACTATTTCGTATGTAAGGAGTAAAACATGTTAGTTTCTCTACTGATACAGCAGTGATAAATACATGTATGCCACGGTATATCGCCGAGGCCAACTAGTTCGTGTATGTGCAGTGACACTCTTATGTTAGTGCAATGGAAACACCCACCAAATCTTTGCAAAAAGAGAACATATAAGAATAGGCCTATATATGCCTTTGTTCCCAACTGCCCACGGATTTTATGAATTGTGGATTCATTGCAAGTCTACTTATGTTTTGGCTGTCCCTTCCACCCCCCTTGCATGAGGTATTACTTCAATACCAATATATCAGACAATTAACAGCTTGGCCACAGAAAAAATACATTAAGAGGACTGAAATACATACCATAGCAAGAATCATCATCAATGGTGCACACACGCAGCACACGCATAGGCTGAGCCCTTGCATATGCTTCAATGCTCGGAGTATGCATAAGCTCAGCAAAGAACAACCTCTTAGTCTTTGAAGCAGTCTCTGCGGCAGTCTGCTTCCGAGGAACGGCGGTGAAATTAACATGGCCATAAATGTCCCCAGACGACTCAGAGAAGCAATTCGATAGCAAAGTTGTGGCCAACTCAAACTCGCTCTGTTCGTAACATTTTCCGAGAAGCAATTCGTGAGTAAGTTCAATGCAATACAGTGCAAGCGAAAATGAAATGGCAAGAAGTTAATGGTCTATTAACTGACCGTTTTGTTCTTCTCATTGTAGTGCGCCAGAGCAAGTTCAGCAAAGTCTTTTGCTTGCTGGCAAGGCTTGCGATCAGGAAATCGAGCTATTATTTGTGCTTCCATGCCCTCGGCGGTCAGGTGCTCCTCCCTGAAGGTACAATGGGTAATCAGTTGATTCGATTGTAAAAAAAATGACCCCAAAATATAGTTGAATTTCAGCATATGAGAAATAAAACAAAACCAAAATCGGAAGCATAGATCAGATTTTTCAATTGACAGTTGATAAGGATTAACTTGTAGGTAGATGGAGTCCTTGATTAATTACTTTGTGTCGCTGAATTGTATGGGGTTGAAGAAGGTGTTGTCGAGCGTGGACTTGGCGATGAGGCGCATGGCAGGGCCCATCTTCTTCTTGAAGGCGTGGAAGTCGAGCCTGTCCTCCTCCGTGAGCAGATCGCAGTCCTCCTCGCGCATCTTCTCTATGAAGTCGGCGTTTTTCAGCATCGACAATTCCGCTTCTCCCGCCGTTTCACTCGGCGTGAAGGGGTGGGCGCGTGGGATCCTTCTCCACCTCCCGGGAGTCCTCTTCCTCGCCGTCGGCGCGGGGGTGGACGAGGCCTCGGCGGCCGGCGGTTCTCCTCCAGCCTGGGGATCCATCAACTCCTACCGAGACGCGAGGCGCAGAGTCGACGACCTCGGCCCGCCAGTAATAACGATTCCTAATATATTTTTTTAGACAAATAACGATTCCTAATAGGAATCAACTACGGGCGGGCAACAACGGCCCAGCCATTAGCTGTTTCCGATCCGGTCGCTGAGTCGGTCTGTTCAATCTGGTTTTCTTTTTTCGCTGGTTTTTTTTGTTTTTCAATTTTCTACTCCGTCCGTCCTAGAATAGAATAAGTGTCTTCATTTTGTACTAACTTTAGTACAAAATTGTACTAAACTTGAGACACTTATTTCAAGACGGAGGGAGTATGTTATATGCTTTTAGTTTTGTTTGGTTATTATTATTTTTTCTTCTTTCAACTTTGATTTTCTTTGTTTCTTAGTTTTACTTTATGATTTTTTATCTGTTTTCCTTTTGTTCTTTGAGCATGTCTACTTTTATTTCTTCTTCCAACACATGTTTACTTTTTCATACACATTCTATATTTTACATATACATGTAAAACATTATTTTATATACATATAACATTTTTCAAATACATGTTTAACATGTTTACAAAATTATGTTTTCAATATTTTTCAAATACATCTTAATTGTTTTACAAGTACATGTTGAAACATTTTTAAAATGATAAATAACATTGTTTTGAACTATGCAAACATTTTTGTACATTTTACAAGCATTTTTTGAAAAATATTACGAATACATTTTTCAAACCTGTGCAGATTTTTTGAAGTACATGAACATTTTTCTTTAAATACATGAACAATTTTCTATATTGTATAAAAATTAAATTTCACATATTTTTTTAATGTGTGACATTTTTAAATTGTCACCAACATTTTTTTTACACATGATTAGGCATTTTTGTTCAATTTCTGCAGAACAAAAAATGTCTAATCATGTGTACAAAAAATGTCTAAAAACATCGACAGCGGCCTGCCGTGCCGCCACTCTGGCCCTGCAGTCCCGGCCACCGCCCGATCCGACAGACAGATCAACAGATTGGTTTGTGGGAGTAGATTTTAGGGTTCTTTTCTCCTGCCGGTTCGTGTGCGTGGAGGCGTTTTGTTTCTGCTTTCTTCACTATCCCTTAATTTTTGCTATTAAATCAAACACCAATTTTCACATGGGGAATCTCATAGGGCAGTATGCTTGGCACCACAGAAAACACACAGATTGATCAAGCTGGCTTGGGCAACGTGGGGAAGCTCAAGTCTAAGTTTGAGGCAATGGAGATGCTGATTTCTGTCATGCAGGGAATCTATATGCCATTAATGAGATAAAACCAATATGTGAGAAGTCGTGTACAGAGCAAGCATAAAAACAGTTGAACTCTAGACATCCTCAATAGTTGGTGGTTGCCATGTGCTTCCTCTACTACTTCTTAGTATCTCCACCTTTTAACATCAAACAGCTTCACACGGGCAGCAAAAACAGTTCTGAGTCTGGCATGGAAGTGGTGAATGCATTGCTTACTTAAGAACTGCGAGGCCATGTATGGGATCAATGTTTTGTGCAGTTTATACACCGCTGCTGAAACTCGCAGTATGTGGAGAACTGCGAGGCCATGTATGGGATCAATGTTTATGTATTTTATGCAAACATCTATATCTATATCTATCTATCTATCTATACCTAATAATAAAGGGAGGAAAGATTTCATGATTCTCCTTTCGTCACCCTTTTTTATCTATACCTAATAATAAAGGGATCAATGTTTTGTGAATAATTAATAAAGTGGTTGTATGCATCGTCCAGATGCAGAGGCCGGGGGTCCTCATCTTTTTCTTAAAAAAAAGCATGCATCATCGGTTCATGTCACTCTCAATGCACGCTGTAGTTCTACTCAACAGGAAAATCAGTCGGTTCTATGTAGTGGCCCCATCTGCATCGCCCTGGCTGGCCGGCTGGCGTGATAGCATCGGATGAGTTACTCCACCTTTCCGGTCGTCGTAATAGCATCGGATGAGTGATTCCACCCGTGTAATTTTAACACGTGAATATCAGAATGATTTGACGAATATGCAGAAGCAAACGCTTCTTGATATTATCTTCCCTTACTCCCACATGCCAACGATCTATGCCAGCGCCAGTCCTACGTCTCCGTTGTGCAGACCTGCGAGCCCTTGTCTGCCGCTGGCATGATGTGGCCGCCCGCTCAGGATAGGAGAGGCCGGTGTGCAGTCCCTGCATGGAGCATATCCAGTCTAAGGTGCATGTCCGTGTCAAGGCCGTCAGGTCCGGGACAACGTCCTATGGATTGAACTTTGAAGTTCAGGATGGCAGCATAGAGAAGAGTACCTCTAGGGTTTTCTTGAGAATTCTTAGGTGCCCTCAGTGGAACAAACAAAGGACGAGCGAATCATCAAGGGAGAGTTCATGAAAATCTGTGTGCGTGACGGCATGTGAAGCAGGTGTGGAGCCAAGGCTTCCATATATTCCTCTAGTGGCTCTAAATAATTAACAGGGAGATCGCATGGATGATTTTCTTAGTTTTTAGGATAAAATCAAGAATGAACCTTCTTTTAAATCTCAGTCGTTATTCTTTATAGGTAACACAAAATCAACAGATAAACAAGGGTGACGAAAGGAGAACCATGAAATCTTTCCTCCATTTATTATTAGGTATAGAGAGATAGATATAGATATAGATGTAGATGTTATGATACTGTATCATAATGAAGAAAGAGAGCGTTGAGTATCATATCATGATACTGTATCATAATAAATGCTATACAAATATGTGTCATGCATGGCAATAAATAAAGTACCACATAATACTAATATATGATACTATGCATTAGGGAGGTAGTATCATATGCATGATACTAGTATACGATACTCGCCATTACAATCAGCCATCGTTGTTGTGTGGGTGACAAGCGGATTTCTTTGCCACTTCGTTAGCTCAAACATCAGTTCTCTTACTACCATGCTTGACTTCATTTACATACTTCTTGTGGTAGGTATCGAACTCATGTATTGGCTTTTACCATTTTCTTGATACAAATCACAGAAATGGATGTCTAATGCTATGAATTACATCACAAACTTGTGCTACTTTATTAAGCTCTAGTGCGATTTTCGGTTGGCATAAGGTGGTGTTTGGTTCTCTAGTCCTAGGATTTTTTCTAGTCCCAACTAAAAAAGTCCCTAGTCTCTAAAAAGTCCCTCTCTGTTTGTTTCCAGAGACTAAAAAATCCCTAGTCCCTTCCTAGAGGTTATTAAATGACCATGTTGCCCCTAGTATATAAAAATAACAATCAAACAACACCATGGGGTGGCGAGCCAATGGGTGCATGGAGGGGCATTGTTGGAAAAGTCCCAAAAAGACTCTCCTTGAGAGTCTTCTTCATCTAGTCTCAAATGCCTAGTTTAGTTCCTAAAAAGTCCCTCCCATTTGGTAAAAAAGTCTCTAGGAGGAATTTTTTCTAGTCCCTACACAAAAAAGTCCCTGAAAACAAACACCCCCTAAATATACTCCCTCCGTCCCAAATTAAGTGACTCAACTTTGTACTAAAGCTAGTACAAAGTTAAGTCACTTATTTTGGGACGAAGGGAGTAATTGATTGAACACGTATACATGCACAGAAGTCATAGTGAAAAGAGCAATCAGTGATACAAATGCATTTTGTTAGTATTTTTTTTTGAAATATGTATCTGGCAACCATGTGGCAGATTGCAAAATGATCTACCGCATCCAGCGCCGTCAGATCTGGCAATCGCTCGATCCGCATCTGCTCCGTCTGCAACTCCTATGCCCGAGCGTCCAGTCATGGCGCCGCGAGCACGCATTGACCGGCCATCAGCAGCTTCGATCGAACCACCTGTTCCCTTGCACCCCTCGAGCACCAGCGTCTCCTCAAGTCGCCGCCATAGCCTGCTGCTCCGGCGAGCAGCTCCTTCCACGGCCAACACTCGTCGGTGCAGGAGCTCCATCACCATCTCCATGGGATTCCTGCCTCCCCTGCAGCCCATCGACGACCACGTCCTCCACACATCTCGGCCATAGCAGCCGCTGCTGCCCGCTGTTCTGCTGGCCACAGCCATAGGCTCCGGCCAGCATCGATCTCCTTCATCTTTGAACAATAAGTTGCGTGCTCAACTAAAATGGATTCGCAATGAAGAGATCTACGAATTTCATGTTGAAGTCCACACGATTCGTAGCCTAAATCAACAAGTATGATGGATAATTGGGAGTTCTTAGTCTCTGTGTTTTCAGTTTTCAGTTTTTAGATACAGGTTTCGTTGATTAGAGATGGAAGACAACTCTCGGTGGGCTTTAGAGAGAGAAAAGAGTTGGGCTGGGCCCAATGCTGGGTAGAGACCTAGTTAGGAAAAGTTAATGTTGGCTAAAGAAAACATGTTTTGTGGGTCTTTTAGCTTCACTGGTGCATCATTTGTACTACATTTTAAGAACTAATATCATGCTAACTTTTGACCCAAGAAAGATTGATGTAGAAAAATACCCTCGATAACTTCTACGTAAATATCATGATAATTTATATACAATTAATCTGATAATTTACGTACAAACACCACAATAAACTTGACATAGAAAATTATTACTGAAAACAAACCCCGGTAACTGTATGCAAATAGCACGGTAATAATACGCACTGTAGACATGATAACTTGCGCAAAAACACCGCGGTAATTTTGAACCAGTGAAAAAAGTTCAAAAAACATACCCCGCAGACCTGATAATTTTACCCACAAACATCGCGGTAATTTTGACCCGAGGAAAAAAGTGGTTGAAAAACATAACCACGTTAACTTATATGTAAATAATATGATAATTTACGCTCCGTGGACTAGATAACATACATACAAACACCACAATAACTTTGACCCCAAGGGGTGTATTACAAATGTGCCACCGGCAATCTCTATGTAAATAACGTGGTAATATAAGCACCGCTTAACAACTGATAACTTACATACAGAACATGATGATAACTTCCTGACCCCGAAAACTTTTTGTTGACAAACATATGCTCGCTAATTTATGTGTAAATAGTACGGTAATATATGTGTCACATACCCGATAATTTACGTACAGAACACTGCGGTTCCATTGACCAAACATGAAAAAGTTGTTTAATAACACACCCTTGGTAACTTATGTGAAAATAGCATGATAATATACAAATAAGCACCGCGGTAACATTTTTTTAGAAGGGCAAAAGTTGTTGAAAAACATACACTCGATAACCTGTGTGTAAGTGCCATGATAATATATGAAGTGCAGATCTGATAACTTGGGTATAAACACCACGGTAACATTAACCAAAAGGGGAAAGGTGGTTGAAAAACATACCCTTAGTAAATTGTGTGCAAATAACATGTTAATACACAAACCGAAGAACTGATAACTTATGTATAATGACCGTGGGTACTTTTTTTCGGGGAAACACCGCGTTAATTTTCAACCTATGAGAAAAGAATTATTGGAGAATTTACCCTAGTAACTTATGTGAAAATTGCATGATAATAGACGAAGTGAAACTTGATAACTGTATAAACATCCGGTAATTTGAAACATGGGATGTAGTATGTCAAAATTTTGAAGGGGAAGGGGGTTGATCAAACATAACCCCCCCCCCCCCCCCCCCCCCCCCGCGCACTTTAAATTCTATGCAAAATTACGATGTTGCACATGTTAAAGTTATTGTGATTTTCACGTTGTAGTTACCGGCCTTCTCATGATATAGTTACCAGCTTTACCATGTCATTTTTTTAACCAGGGGTGTTACTGTTTGAAGTTATCAGCATGCACATGTCATAGTTATCATGTTGCTCGGCCAAAGTTATCAAGCCTAAAATTAAGCTTTTCATTGATGATAGAAATAAGAAGGGTTCAAAATCCGTTGTTTGCATACTATGGACAACAAGTTAAGATGGGTGAGTTGGTTATAAGGCATAGCAGGTAGCGGAACGAGGCCCTCATGTGCCAGTTATCTAACGAGCGGACCGGGTTGGTAATTTTGCTAACTGGCACACATGTGCCAGTTATCGCTGTCCTATTTTTTCCCCTCTGAATTTACTATGAAATATGATGACCATCAATCTTCCACACCTCCAATGGTGTGACGAAAACTCTACCGGATTCAAATGCACGAACAACCCTTCATTTCACGGAGTACATGTACATCTGGCTTGTGTAATTACTGCTGAGGTTCGTTGACCAGTGTAAACTTCTTCGGCTTCCGAAGTTACTACTACTACCTCGTACTCCAAGCTATAGCTAGTTTCCAGCCTACGGCCCTTTCGCCTTCCTCCACTACGCGTTTAAATAGAACCTGCAATTCCCAAGCGTCACACTATTCCTTTTCCTCTGCCACTTTTGTCGCGTGGAGATGGCAGCAAGCACGAAGGGCGACGGGCCGGCGATCGGCATCGACCTCGGGACGACCTACTCCTGCGTGGCCGTGTGGCGGCCGGTGCACCAACGCGTGGAGGTCATCGCCAACGACCAGGGCAACCTCACCACGCCTTCCTGCGTCGCCTTCACCGACACCTGGCGTCTCATCGGCGACGCGGCCATGAACCAGACCGCCATGAACCCCGTCAACACCGTCTTCGGTGAGAAGAGAACTACCAACTGACTGCCACCTACGATTTTTCCCTTTTTCTAGTGGTAGCTGTTCTGTTCTTTAATTAAGTTTCTCAGGTTCGTGGGTTTGTGTGACGGCGTTTTGTGCGTGTGTTACATATATTTATTTATTAATTATTGAGATGATGGAGATGCATGGCCAAATCTCCTTAGATCCCAGACATATCTTATATCCTCAGTTGCCAAATGCTTACTCAGCTAGCTACTCGATTCCAGCACCTTTTCTTCCGGGCTTATTCATATTGATCTGTCCCATTTATTATTTAGTCACCCTAAGAACCCTAGATAATGCTACCACGTTGTAAAACCTTCCAACTCACAAGCACTAAGAACCTCTTTAAGTAGCAGGATACTAAAAATGTAGCTTCAATTCACAACTCCATTCAACCCTATGCGATTAAACTTGCACAAAATGTTGTTTGATTACAGCATAGAAAAACACAAAAAACAATAAGTTTTAAGTCAGTGGAAAACTTTTGGTGAAATATACTGCAAACTAATATTTAATAAAAACAACCTGCATGATGCATTTTTAAAATCACAAACCACATAATAAGTAATAGGAAACCAAAGTTCATATGCAAAATCTGGCAACCAATGTGGTCCTGAGAGCATTTGTATGGAGGATATGGGAGCTTAATGTGTAGATATTTATATATGTTTGACATGCTGGAAATTCCCTAGTTAAGGAAACCAATTTTGAAACTTAAACAAATAGTTTTTGGCTGAAATAAACGGAAAATTCTTTTTCTTACTGAAATTGATTTCTTTTAATAATTACCATGAATTTTGTCCAACTGAATTAATTTTGGTGAATATGCACATGCTAACAACACTATATTTTTGGTTAGGTGATGTCTATAGAAGGCTCTCGCAAGTTAGCAAAGGTCCATAGGAATTTCTATAATATCAATATTTCACTATAATTGTGAAACATTTATATCACAAAAAATGTTATTTACCTACAACATTTTCATTATAATTACCCCAAGAAAAACATTTCAATTTAATTATTTATACATCTAAAACTGGGAAATGTTTTCATTCCATAAATGTTTTCATTCCATAAACTGGATGTAGCAACTTATATCTCTACTTATTTATTTATTGTGAGGGAAACCTATTTTTTCTGCAATAACTGAAAATTTCTAATTACATAGTTCTAAATTATAAAAGTTAGACAGTATAATTAGTTAAGCATATACCCATGGAAGCTCATACATTTCTGACATGCAAAAAATTGAGAGCTTATTTTTTATAGGCATCCAGGAAAATGGATTTTAGTGCACAAATTATACATCCAAGAAGAAATTTTCCACAGTTACTTATTTAATTAGTGATCAACCATGTCACAAGACAATAGGCATTAAATTTGCATTTGTGATGTGGACCTATTTGTGGAAATGCTTTGCGAACCTGGTATATTTGTCATATTACTGGTTTGTACTTTGTAGCAGTCAGGTGGTCAATAATGTATGTGCTCTGTGATGTAGCTGGTGCTTAAATTTGCAATCAAGTGAAGTTAGTCTCTTGGTCTCTAGTTTTCTTGATGTACCTCTAGCTTTGAGAAATGTACTATACTGAAACTACTGCATCATTTATTCTTCTTCAGACGCTAAACGACTGATTGGTCGACGATTCAGCGAAGTGTCTGTGCAAGGAGATATGAAGTTGTGGCCTTTCAAAGTCATTTCTGGTACTAGTGATCGACCGATGATTGTGGTGAAATACAGGGGTGAGGAGAGGCAGTTCACAGCCGAAGAAATATCGTCCATGGTGCTTGTCAAGATGAGGGACACAGCCGAGGCCTACCTCGGCACCGCGGTGAAAGATGCTGTCATCACCGTCCCAGTCTACTTCAACGACTCGCAGCGCCAGGCCACCCTCGGTGCTGGTCTCATCGCTGGCCTCAACGTCACACGCATCATCAACGAGCCCTCGGCCGCCGCCATCGCCTACGGTCTTGACAACACGTCCGTTGGTGGTGATGCGAAGACGGTGCTCATATTTGATTTTGGTGGTGGTACTCTGGATATCTCTGTCATAAACATTGACAAAGGCACATTCACGGTCAAGGCCACGTCCGGTGACACCCACCTTGGAGGGGAGGACCTCAACAACAGAATGGTGGAACACTTCGTGCAGGAATTCTTGAAGAAACACAAGAGTGACATCGGTGGCAGCCCGAAGGCGCTGATGCGCCTTACGACGGCATGCGAGCGGGCCAAGAGGATGCTGTCTTCCATGGCGCAGGCCAAGTTCGAGATCGACTCGCTCCATGATGGCCTTGACTTCCATGGATCCATCACTCGCGCCCGGTTCGAGGAGCTCAACATGGATCTCTTCCGCAAGTGCATTGAGCATGTGGAGAAGTGCCTTGATGACGCCAAGATGGACAAGTCACAGATCCACGATGTTGTGCTCGTTGGTGGCTCCACCAAGATCCCAAAGGTGCAGCAGATGCTGCAGGAATTCTTTGACGGGAAGAAGCTCTGCAACAGAATCAATCCTGACGAGGCTGTCGCCTATGGTGCTGCTATTCAAGCCGCCATCCTCAGCGGCGAGCACAGCCAGAAGGTGAAGAACTTTCGCCTGCTTGACGTCACGCCGCTATCGCTCGGGATAGAGGTAGTAGGCGATATCATGTCCGTGGTGATACCCAGGAACACTACCATCCCCGTTAGAATGGAGAAGGGTTACACGACCAGCGTTGACAACCAGACCGCCGTGCGCTTCTCGGTGTATGAGGGTGAAGGAGGGTTGACCAAGGATAACAATCTGCTCGGCATGTTTGACCTCACTGGTGTCCCTCCAGCACCGAGGGGCGTGCCATCATTCAATGTGACATTCGAAATCGAAGCAAACGGCGTTCTGAAGGTGGTGGCGGAGGACATTGCGAATGGAAACAAGAACAGCATCACCATCACCAACGGCACGGGTGGCCTGACCACGGAGGAGATTGAACGCATGGTGCGTGATGCCAACAAGTACAAATCCGAGGACAAGATGGAAATGGAGAAAGCGAAGAAGAAACGCGGATAGCCAACTACTCTGATACTTCTGGCATTGCCCATATGCGTGGCCCTCGTTTGTGTTTCGGTTTTTTCTGAGCCGTGTTCATCTGGTGACCGTGATTAATCGTCGATATCAATCTGGTGTCTGTTACTATCTGTTTGAAACTTTTGAGTCAACAAGAAAGTAGTGTATCTGAAATGCTCATAACATGGTTCGGTGTAAGCATATCGCAAACTGAACGTCATCGTAAGAAACAATTATTTACATATGCAGTGGTCTGTCTGATTTGCAGCAACTGTACACATTCATACCTTTATATCTATCTATATCAAATAATAAATGACGGAAGATTTCATCGTTCTCTATAAATCATACCTTTATATCCGTTAATCTCGTGTTGCCTACAGAGATGGACGGTTGAGATTTTAAAGAGGGAAAGTGTTTTTTTTAGTAAAAACAGGATTCGCTTCTCAGAATCACACACCAAGGCCGGTCCCATGGGGACACACGGGCCGATTCATCCAGGTACCAGTCACGCAAAAATTGAAGCCCAAACAGAGCAGAACAGCACCCTACAGCCCATCCATCGTCTGTCCACGTCTCCACACCACCCGGCACACAACATTGTCTCAAAAAAAAAAAAACCCGGCACACAACAGAGAGAACCAGCCCTAAAAAAAGAAAAAACAATGGAGATAACCACGTTAGGTCGCACACTCGCTCTCCCTCCCCCGATTCCCAAACATAGATGACACCATGAAGGCCGCCGGCGCCACGGCCACGCAGCGCTAGCAGCTTACTAGCGGCGGCCGCAAGCGATTCACCGTCCCAGATCCAAGTCCGGTGTGCGGAGGCCAGCCGCCTTCTCCCTCCTGCCTTCCAGGACCCAGGCCCCTTGCTCCCTGCGGCCCTCCCGCAAGTCCCGGCCACCGGCCACCGTCGACCGTCAAGCACGCAGTCCCTACATTCCGGCGACCGGCTTCCTTTGTTCCACTGCTCCGGCTCACCGGCGAGCGAGAGGCCGACCGAACTAGGATGCAACGGCGGACTCCTGTTCAATCGCCTCCTGCGGGCGTACGCTCGTGTTGGATGAAGTTGCCTAGCAACCCTCGAGAGCTGCTGCAGCGCCTGCTGTTGCTGTCCACGCGGAACACTCCTCTTTGCGCATGCGGCGTTGCCTCGGCAACATGATAGAGAGCAGGGCAATGACCGCGGAACCGAGAGCGGCGAGGGAAATCCCGGTGGCGGTGGTGATCGGCGACCGGCAATGACGAGCCACAGCGGTGAGTAGGCGTTGGAGGACCGCGGACAGGGCGAGGTACAATGTGTGTGCAGGAGGTTGGAGACAGGATGTGGCAGTTTTTTTAGCCGAAGGTGTGGAAGATTGGGGACGGGTGGGATCCATTCTTCTTTTCCTGGCAATCCAGTTCAAGACGCTGCAGCAGCTCCCTAAACAGTGCCCGGCGGCAGCGGCGTCGCAGGGACCAGGGGTGGTTTGGTTCCTGGGTGCAGCGCCTTGTGCAATGTAGGTGACGGCAGCGGGCATCGAGGACGATGCTGGAGGCCAGCTAGCGCCAGGACATGCACTAATTATATAGGTTAATATATTAAAATTAAAAACAATTTGCAAGCTGCTAACGTAGTACTAGGTGGCACAATGTCACATCCACTCACATTTTCTTCTTTCGATTCACCCAACAGAAACAAACCGCGTGAGCTCTCGTGTGAGGGTGTAGGTGTTCAACTATATCATTATCTGAGTGTGACGACAATGTGGATGATGGGCTACTAGAACGCAGGCGGCGCTTGATGCATGTATCTTAGAATATGGCCACCGTGTTAATTTTCATCCCATTACAATGCACGTGCATTTGTGATTCTCCATACGTCATCACTTGATATCTGTTAATTTTATGTTGATTATAGAAAATTGACGGCTGAGATTTAAAATGATCTGACCCAAACTTTAACTGCGTGGGCGCACGGGTTGGCAAGAAAACAATTGTATGTTGCTCCCCCAACTCCTCCCACGGCCTTCTCAATAGGAAAAAACTCCTCCCAAGACACGGCAAGAAAAATAGAACAAAACCTCAACAAACGCAAGGAAAAAATATGAAAAGGAAAGCTCTACCCACATGGCTAATAAAAACGGAGCCTGCAAGCCCGTTCATGAGGCAAGAAAAAATCACCGCTAGCTGAACGGGTGTGCACCCACGCGCGACGGGAATGCCGTGGCTAGGTGCACGACGAGGTGAAAGGCCGGCGAGGTTGTGCCCAGAGCCAACGCTGGCGATGCATCGCGAGCCTTTGAGCACTTGAACAATGTTTTAAATAGCGGACTATGCCAAATAGCGGAGGACCTTAAAATCAGCAATAGTGAAGCTATAACGGGCTATTTGTACCCTGCTAAAAAGGCTATAGCGGGCTATCGCAAACTATACCTTGAATCCCGACCAAGGAAAGCCGGCGCGGCATGAGCTGGGTTCATCGGACCGCCACCGCTAGCCACTGTTTTGGATCCAACTTGTATGTATACGATGAATAATGGAATTCCAATTGCTAAATTTAAACTAAGGTTTTACAATAAATTGTGGTCTCTAAGCTCGTCTCATGTAATTCAACAACTAAATGTATTATACTAGCATGTCTAATTCATAATTGCAACCAACAAGTTGTATTTGATTTGAATTAACAAGGTCGACTATACAGTATTTGTATTAATTAAAGTTATTATGTTCTGAGTGGCTTGATTTGAACATTGTGATTTTGTTATCCCTTATTCTGTTGCAACGCACAGGCCTTTTGCTAGTAAAACAAACTGGGGTAGTGCAGAGTTGTAACAATTTACTGACGCATCTTGATACTAAACTTGTTTCATACTTTCAATAAGAGGCAAGTTAGGGGCACCTTTCTCTAAGTTGTGTTCTCAAGTTGGACTACCGCTTTCTTCAAAAAAAAAATTTGGACTACCGCATCTGCGTGTGCTAAGCAGCTAGGGCATCTTCAACGCCGACCCGCAAACCTCCCGCAATGCGTCCGAACTGCGAAAGCCATCCAACGTGGGCTTGTATCGTGTGCGGCGCGATCTGGACGAGATTTCTCCCGCCAATGGAGACAAACGTGTGTTTGTCTATTGGGGGGGGGGGGAGTGTTGGGGAACGTAGCAGAAATTCAAAATTTTCCTACGTGTCACCAAGATCTATCTATGGAGAGACTAGCAACGAGGGGAAGGAGAGTGCATCTACATACCCTTGTAGATCGCTAAGCGGAAGCGTTCAAGTGAACGGGGTTGATGGAGTCGTACTCGTCGTGATTCAAATCACCGATGACCAAGTGCCGAACGCACGGCACCTCCGCATTCAACACACGTACAGCCCGGTGACGTCTCCCACGCCTTGATCCAGCAAGGAGAGAGGGAAAGGTTGAGGAAGACTCCATCCAGCAGCAGCACAACGGCGTAGTGGTGGTGGAGGAGCGTAGCTATCCTGCAGGGCTTCGCCAAGCACCACAGAAGAGGAGGAAGAAGAGATGCAGGGCTGCACCAACGAGAGATCGAAACACGTGTGTTCTGGGCAGCCCCCTAGGCCTCATATATATAGGGGAAGGGGAGGAGGCTGCGCCCCCTCTAGGGTTCCCACCCCTAGAGGGGCGGCAGCCCCAAACCCATCTGAGGGTGGCGGCCACAAGGGAGAGGAGAGGGAGGCGCAGGGTATATGGGCCTTAGGGCCCATCTGCCCTTAGGGTTTGCCCCCTCTCCCCTTCTAGGCGCATGGGCCTTAGTGGGACTGGTGCCCTTGGCCCATGTAGACCAAGGAGCATTCCCTACAGCCCATGTGGCCCCCGGCCCCACTTGGTGGACCCCCGGGACCCTCCCGGTGGTCCCGGTACATTACCGATAAACCCCGAAACTCTTCCGGTAACCAAAACAGGACTTCCCATATATAAATCTTTACCTCCGGACCATTCCGGAACTCCTCATGACGTCCGGGATCTCATCCGGGACTCCGAACAACATTCGGTAACCACATACAAACTTCCTTTATAACCCTAGCGTCATCGAACCTTAAGTGTGTAGACCCTACGGGTTCGGGGGACATGCAGACATGACCGAGACGTTCTCCGGTCAATAACCAACAGCGGGATCTGGATACCCATGTTGGCTCCCACATGTTCCACGATGATCTCATCGGATGAACCACGATGTCAAGGACTTAATCAATCCCGTATACAATTCCCTTTGTCTATCGGTACGATACTTGCCCGAGATTCGATCGTCGGTATCCCGATACCTTGTTCAATCTCGTTACCGGCAAGTCTCTTTACTCGTTCCGTAACACATCATCCCGTGATCAACTCCTTGATCACATTGTGCACATTATGATGATGTCCTACCGAGTGGGCCCAGAGATACCTCTCCGTTTACACGGAGTGACAAATCCCAGTCTCGATTCGTGCCAACCCAACAGACACTTTCGGAGATACCTGTAATGTACCTTTATAGCCACCCAGTTACGTTGTGACGTTTGGCACACCCAAAGCACTCCTACGGTATCCGGGAGTTGCACAATCTCATGGTCTAAGGAAATGATACTTGACATTAGAAAAGCTTTAGCATACGAACTACATGATCTTGAGCTAGGCTTAGGATTGGGTCTTGTCCATCACATCATTCTCCTAATGATGTGATCCCGTTATCAACGACATCCAATGTCCATGGTTAGGAAACCATAACCATCTATTGATCAACGAGCTAGTCAACTAGAGGCTCACTAGGGACATGGTGTTGTCTATGTATCCACACATGTATCTGAGTTTCCTATCAATACAATTATAGCATGGATAATAAACGATTATCATGAACAAGGAAATATAATAATAATCAATTTATTATTGCCTCTAGGGCATATTTCCAACAGTCTCCCACTTGCACTAGAGTCAATAATCTAGTTCACATCGCCATGTGATTAACACTCACAGGTCACATCGCCATGTGACTAACACCCAAAGAGTTTACTAGAGTCAATAATCTAGTTCACATCACTATGTGATTAACACTCAATGAGTTCTGGGTTTGATCATGTTGCTTGTGAGAGAGGTTTTAGTCAACGGGTCTGCAACATTCAGATCCGTGTGTGCTTTACAAATCTCTATGTCATCTCCTAGATGCAGATACCACGTTCTAATTGGAGCTATTCCAAATAGCTGTTCTACTATACGAATCCAGTTTACTACTCAGAATAATCTGGATTAGTGTCAAAGTTTGCATCGGCGTAACCTTTACGACGAACTCTTTTACCACCTCCATAATCGAGAAAATTCCTTAGTCCACTAGTTACTAAGGATAACTTTGACCACTGTCCTGTAATCCATTCTTGGATCACTCTTGTACCCCTTGACTGACTCATGGCAAGGCACACTTCAGGTGCGGCACACAGCATAGCATACTGTAGAGCCTATGTCTTAAGCATAGGGGACGACCTTCGTCCTTTCTCTCTATTCTGCCGTGGTCGAGCTTTAAGTCTTAACTTCATACCTTACAACTCAGGCAAGAACTCCTTCTTTGACTGATCCATCTTGAACACCTTCAAGATCATGTCAAGGTATGTGCTCATTTGAAAGTACCATTAAGCGTTTTGATCTATCCTTATAGATCTTGATGCTCAATGCTCAAGTAACTTAATCCAGGTTTTCCATTGAAAACACTTTCCAAATAACCCTATATGCTTTCCAGAAATTCTACATCATTTCCGATCAACAATATGTCAACAACATATACTCATCAGAAATTCTATAGTGCTCCCACTCACTTCTTTGGAAATACAAGTTTCTCATAAACTTTGTATAAACCCAAAATCTTTGATCATCTCATCAAAGCATTCATTCCAACTCCGTGATGCTCACTCCAGTCCCTAGAAGGATAGCTGGAGCTTTGCATACTTATTAGCATATTTCAGGATTGACAAAACCTTCCGGTTGTATCACATACAACCTTTCCTCAAGAAAAACGTCGAGGAAACAATGTTTTGACATCCTATCTGCAAAATTTCATAAATAATGCAGTGACTGCTAATATAATTCCAACAGACTCTTAGCATCGCTACGAGTGAGAAAGTCTCATCGTAGTCAACTCCTTGAACTTGTCGGAAAACATCTTAACGACAAGTTGAGCTTTCTTAATGGTGACACTTACCATCATTGTCTGTCTTCCTTTTAAAATCCATCTGCACTCAACTGCCTTACGACCATCGAGCCGTTCTGCCAAAGTCTACACTTTGTTATCATACATGGATCCTCTCTCGGATTTTATGGCCTCGAGCCATTTATCGGAATCCAGGCCCACCATCGCTTCTCCATAGCTCGTAGGTTCATTGTTGTGTAGCAACATGACTTCCAAGACAGGATTACGTACCACTCTGAAGTAGTGCGCATCCTTGTCATCCCACGAGGTTTGGGAGTGACTTGATCCGAAGTCTCATGATCAATATCATAAGCTTCCACTTCAATTGGTGTAGGTGCCACAGGAACAACTCTTTGTGCCCTGCTATACACTAGTTGAAGTGACGGTTCAATAACCTCATCAAGTCTCCACCATCCTCCCACTCAATTCTTTCGAGAGAAACTTTTCCTCGAGAAAGGACCCGATTCTAGAAACAATCCTTTATTGCTTTCGGATCTGAGACAGGAGGTATACCCAACTGTTTTTGGGTTGTCCTATGAAGATGCATTTATCCGCTTTGGGTTCGAGCTTATCAGCCTGAAACTTTTTCACATAAGCGTCGCAGCCCCAAACTTTTAAGAAATGACAGCTTAGGTTTCTCTAAACCATAGTTCATACGGTGTCATCTCATCGGAATTACGTGGTGCCCTATTTAAAGTGAATGTGGTTGTCTCTAATGCCTAACCCATAAACTATTGTGGTAATTCGATAAGAGACATCATGGTATGCATCATATCCAATAGGGTGCAGTTATGATGTTCGGACACACCATCACACTATGGTGTTCCAGGCTGTATTAGTTGTGAAACAATTTCCACAATGTCTTAATTCTGTGCCAAACTCGTAATTCAGATATTCATCTCTATGATCATATCATAGATCTTTTATCCTCTTGTCACGACGATCTTTCAACTTCACACTGAAATTACTTGAACCTTTCAATAATTCAGACTCGTGATCAAGTAAATATACTCAACATCTACTCAAATCATCTGTGAAGTAAGAACATAACGATATCCACTACATGCCTCAGCACTCATTGGACTGCACACATCAAAATGTATTACTTCCAACAAGTTGCTTTCTAGTTCCATTTTACTGAAACCGAGGCTTTCAGTCATCTTGCCCATGTGGTATGATTTGCATGTCTCAAGTGATTCAAAATCAAGTGAGTCCAAACGGTCCATTTGCATGCATAAACACCAATAGACATGGTTCGCATGTCTCAAACCTTTCAAAAACGAGTGAGCCCAAAGATCCATCAACATGGAGCTTCTTCATGCGTTTTATACCGATATGACTTAAGTGGCAGTGCCACAAGTATGTGGTACTATCATTACTATCTTTTGGCATGAACATGTGTATCACTACGATCGAGATTCAATAAACCATTCATTTCAGGTGTAAGACCATTTGAAGGTATTATTCAAATAAACAGAGTAACCATTATTCTCCTTAAATGAATAACCGTATTGCGATAGACATAATCCAATCATGTCTATGCTCAACGCAAACACCAAATGACAATTATTTAGGTTTTAATACCAATCTCGATGGTAGAGGGAGCGTGCTTGATCATATCAACATTGGAAACACTTCCAACACATATCATCAGCTCACCTTTAGCTAGTCTCCGTTTATTCCGTAGCTTTTATTTCGAGTTACTAACACTTAGCAACCGAACCGGTATCTAATACCCTGGTGCTACTAGGAGTACTAGTAAAGTACACATTAACACAATGTATATCCAATATACTTCTATCGACCTTGCCAGCCTTCTTATCTACCAAGTATCTAGGGTAATTCTGCTCCAGTGGCTATTCCCCTTATTACAGAAGCACTTAGTCTCGGGTTTGGGTTCAACCTTGGGTTTCTTCACTAGAGCAGCAGCTGAATTGCCGTGTCATGAAGTATCCCTTCTTGCCCTTGCCCTTCTTGAAACTAGTGGTTTCACTAACCATCAACAATTGATGCTTCTTCTTGATTTCTACTTTCGCGGTGTCAAACATCGCGAATATCTCAAGGATCATCATATATGTCCCTGATATATCATAGTTCATCACGAAGCTCTAGCAGCTTGGTGGTAATGACTTCGGAGAAATATCACTATCTCATCTGGAAGATCAACTCCCACTTGATTCAAGCGAATGTTGTACTCAGACAATCTGAGCACAAGCTCAACAATTGAGCTTTTCTCCCTTAGTTTGCAGGCTAAGAAAATCGTCGGAGGCCTTATACCTCTTGACGTGGGCACGAGCCTGAAATCCCAATTTCAGCCCTCAAAACATCTCATATGTTTCGCGACGTTTCAAAACGTCTTCGGTGCCTCAATTCTAAACCGTTTAACTGAACTATCACGTAGTTTATCAAAATGTATATGTCAGATGTTCGCAACATCCACAGACAACGTTCGAGGTTCAGCACACTGAGCGGTGCATTAAGGACATAAGCCTTCTAAGAAGCAATGAGGACAATCCTCAGTTTACGGACCTAGTCCGCATAATTGCTACTTTCAACTTTCAACTAATTTTTCTCTAGGAACATATCTAAACAGTAGAACTAAAGCGCGAGCTATGACATAATTTGCAAAATCCTTTTGACTATGTTCAGGATAATTAAGTTCATCTTATGAACTCCCACTCAGATAGACATCCCTCTAGTCATCTAAGTGATTACATGATCCGAGTCAACTAGGCCGTGTCCGATCATCACGTGAGACGGACTAGTCAACATCGGTGAACATCTTCATGTTGATCGTATCTTCTATACGACTCATGCTCGACCTTTCGGTCTTCTGTGTTCCGAGGCCATGTCTGTACATGCTAGGCTCGTCAAGTTAACCCTAAGTGTTTCGCGTGTGTAAATCTGTCTTACACCCGTTGTATGTGAACGTTAGAATCTAACACCCGATCATCACGTGGTGCTTCGAAACACGAACTGTCGCAACGGTGCACAGTTAGGGGAGAACACTTCTTGAAATTGTTGTTGTAAGGGATCATCTTATTTACTACCATCGTTCTAAGCAAATAAGATGTATAAACATGATAAACATCACATGCAATCAAATAGTAGTGACATGATATGGCCAATATCATATAGCTCCTTTGATCTCCATCTTGGGGCTCCATGATCATCATCGTCACCGGCATGACACCATGATCTCCATCATCGTGTCTTCTTGAAGTTGTCACGTCATCTATTACTTCTACTACTACAGCTAACGGTTAGCAATAAAGTAAAGTAATTACATGACGTTTATGTTGACACGCAGGTCATAAATAAATTAAGACAACTCCTATGGCTCCTGCCGGTTGTCATACTCATCGACATGCAAGTCGTGATTCCTATTACAAGAACATGATCAATCTCATACATCACATATATCATTCATCACATCCTTTGGCCATATCACATCACATAGCATACCCTGCAAAAACAAGTTAGACGTCCTCTAATTGTTGTTTGCATGTTTTACGTGGCTGCTATGGGTTTCTAGCAAGAACGTTTCTTACCTACGCAAAGACCACAACGTGATATGCCAATTGCTATTTACCCTTCATAAGGACCCTTTTCATCGAATCCGATCCGACTAAAGTAGGAGAGACAGACACCCGCTAGCCACCTTATGCAACTAGTGCATGTCAGTCGGTGGAACCTGTCTCACGTAAGAGTACGTGTAAGGTTGGTCCGGGCCGCTTCATCCCACGATGCCACCGAATCAAGATAAGACTAGTAACGGCAAGCATATTGAACACAATCAACGCCCACAACTACTTTGTGTTCTACTCGTGCAAAGAATCTACGCAATAGACCTAGCTCGTGATGCCACTGTTGGGGAACGTAGCAGAAATTCAAAATTTTCCTACGTGTCACCAAGATCTATCTATGGAGAGACTAGCAACGAGGGGAAGGAGAGTGCATCTACATACCCTTGTAGATCGCTAAGCGGAAGCGTTCAAGTGAACGGGGTTGATGGAGTCGTACTCGTCGTGATTCAAATCACCGATGACCAAGTGCCGAACGCACGGCACCTCCGCGTTCAACACACGTACAGCCCGGTGACGTCTCCCACGCCTTGATCCAGCAAGGAGAGAGGGAGAGGTTGAGGAAGACTCCATCCAGCAGCAGCACAACGGCGTAGTGGTGGTGGAGGAGCGTGGCTATCCTGCAGGGTTTCGCCAAGCACCACAGAAGAGGAGGAAGAAGAGATGCAGGGCTGCACCAACGAGAGATCGAAACACGCGTGTTCTGGGAAGCCCCCTAGGCCTCATATATATAGGGGAAGGGGAGGAGGCTGCGCCCCCTCTAGGGTTCCCACCCCTAGAGGGGCGGCAGCCCCAAACCCATCTGAGGGTGGCGGCCACAAGGGAGAGGAGAGGGAGGCGCAGGGTATATGGGCCTTAGGGCCCATCTGCCCTTAGGGTTTGCCCCCTCTCCCCTTCTAGGCGCATGGGCCTTAGTGGGACTGGTGCCCTTGGCCCATGTAGACCAAGGAGCATTCCCTACAGCCCATGTGGCCCCCGGCCCCACTTGGTGGACCCCCGGGACCCTCCCGGTGGTCCCGGTACATTACCGATAAACCCCGAAACTCTTCCGGTAACCAAAACAGGACTTCCCATATATAAATCTTTACCTCCGGACCATTCCGGAACTCCTCGTGACGTCCGGGATCTCATCCGGGACTCCGAACAACATTCGGTAACCACATACAAACTTCTTTTATAACCCTAGCGTCATCGAACCTTAAGTGTGTAGACCCTACGGGTTCGGGGGACATGCAGACATGACCGAGACGTTCTCCGGTCAATAACCAACAGCGGGATCTGGATACCCATGTTGGCTCCCACATGTTCCACGATGATCTCATCGGATGAACCACGATGTCAAGGACTTAATCAATCCCTTATACAATTCCCTTTGTCTATCGGTACGATACTTGCCCGAGATTCGATCGTCGGTATCCCGATACCTTGTTCAATCTCGTTACCGGCAAGTCTCTTTACTCGTTCCGTAACACATCATCCCGTGATCAACTCCTTGATCACATTGTGCACATTATGATGATGTCCTACCGAGTGGGCCCAGAGATACCTCTCCGTTTACACGGAGTGACAAATCCCAGTCTCGATTCGTGCCAACCCAACAGACACTTTCGGAGATACCTGTAATGTACCTTTATAGCCACCCAGTTACGTTGTGACGTTTGGCACACCCAAAGCACTCCTACGGTATCCGGGAGTTGCACAATCTCATGGTCTAAGGAAATGATACTTGACATTAGAAAAGCTTTAGCATACGAACTACATGATCTTGAGCTAGGCTTAGGATTGGGTCTTGTACATCACATCATTCTCCTAATGATGTGATCCCGTTATCAACGACATCCAATGTCCATGGTTAGGAAACCATAACCATCTATTGATCAACGAGCTAGTCAACTAGAGGCTCACTAGGGACATGGTGTTGTCTATGTATCCACACATGTATCTGAGTTTCCTATCAATACAATTATAGCATGGATAATAAACGATTATCATGAACAAGGAAATATAATAATAATCAATTTATTATTGCCTTTAGGGCATATTTCCAACAGGGAGGGGGCTTTGAAGGAATCTGGACCGATCCCACACACTCTTCTGACCTCCTTGGCCCACCAAAATCCCTCCTCCCTCGCTCGCGCGCATTCATGCTGTTGTAGAGCGTGTCGCTCAACATTGAAGACAGTTCAGGGCGGACGCGACCTCTCACTGCCTCCTCCATTGAAGTGGTGCGTCAGCTGAGCGCACCGCCCGCGACGCGTCTCCGGTGTCCGTGTCTGTTCAATGCCGGAGACGCATGACTGGACGAGATATGATGAATATCTACCATACCCGTTCAATACCGCTGTCCGTCCGTATGCTGCTATTAAGTTGGCTCGCCGGCCGAGAAACCCACACCGATACCGTGCATTAACACACCCGGAGGCCTCGCCTCACCGAAATCCGCTATATAAAGGCGACCACACCGGGCTAACTCCACACTACAATAGAAGCCCCTCCCATCCTTCTCCTTTACACTGCATCCGCTACGACTACAAGCGACGAAGCTCTGTGGGAGAGCCTCTCCACAGAGGTGAAGCATACCGTGGCCGCCATTGCTGCCGCCTGTCAGAGCCGCCGTGCCAGGAAGATCGAGGCCGGCTGGCAAGCCGGACAGCTCGCCCGAGGTCTCCGATGACGAGGACGAGAACACGATGGGAACGGGATCCCACGATACCGCCCCGCCCCCTGTGCCTCCTGTGCACGCCGACTTCATCATGGAGTAGTGCAGGCGCACTACAACGCCGCCATGGCGGAGGTGCAGCCAGCGCCAGCGCCTTTGTCGACGTTCCAGCAAGCGCAAGAGGAACAACGGTACAACCTATTCCTCTTAGATCAGCACCGACTGGTGGAGGACCAGATCTACGGCGAACGGGTGAGCGAGGAGGCCGTGGTGGCCATGGCCAAGGCGAACCCCAAATTCGCCGCGGAGCAGCGTGCCATCTACGATGTCGTCCGCGCTCAAGACGTCGCTCGCCAGGAAGCGGCCGCCATGGAGGCGCAGTTGCAGGCTATTGCTGAGGAGAACAACACCAGTTGCGCCTCCTATGCGCCGCGACGAACCATCAGGCGGCTCGGTGGGACGACGACAGCGCCGGCGTCACCATTTCCATCGCGGACCTCACGTCCACCGGCGACGGACAGGTCGCGGACTCCTCCAAGGATGAGTAGGCCACGGGAGGCGGCATGTCCTGGTGTCCCATGTGGGCCGGTCTGTCTCCTGTGTTCTACTCTTCCTCGCCGGAGACCACACCTTCACTCCATCGGTCTTATCGCCTGTGCACATAAAGATGGCGAATGGTGGACGACACGGGTTTGGACGCCGGGCGCTGCCGCCGTAGGATAGGTTTAGGGTCGGATCTTTTTTTTTGTTCTAGATGTTCGAAATGTAATGAAAATCTGTCGTGTTTGTATGGAATCCGTCATGTTTATAAGAAATATTGCCTTGTTTGCACGAATTTCATCCGGTTTGTTGCAAAAGAGTTTAAAATATATGCGGTTAATGTTGGATGGTGTTCTCTCGCATCCGTGTCCGTGGACTGGATCTCTCCCTATCCGTGGACGGATGCGGGAGGAAATTTATAAGTTGCCGTTGAAGATGCCCAAATGTGCTATACAACTATGTGCAATGGTTTTAATAAGTTTTTCACTGCAATGCCATGGTGCTACCAGTACCACATAATTGAACTTTGAGACTGATCTAGCACCAATAAAACATGAATCTACACGTAGGGATGAAAACCGAGCAGAAACGGACGAAACTGATGCTACAACATCAGCTGCAGAGCACACCACCACCAACCACCGCCTCGTCAGAGAGGGCGCTACCCAGGCCCTTCGGCCTAGGTGCCGCATGGCCAGATCAGTAGCACGGAGATGGATCTGTCCGGCGGTGAAGAACAACACCCATGGCCCCGGACCAACCACCCCGTCATCGGCACCGGCAAGAGACGCCGCAGCACAAAGAACAACAGCTGAGTGGAGCCAGCTCATATCGAGCAGGGCGGCGCCGAAGGGCGAGCTCCCGTGGACGCCGATGAACTTATGACAACATGGGGGCTGGGAGAAGATGCACGGAGCAGACGGACACCCGCACTCGCATGTTCGTCTCGGATCAGGGCCCACATAGGTTTTGCCTCCCGCCGAGCCACAATATTGATTGGTGCACAACGAGAAATACACTTTGGTTTCTGGTTGTATATATGCATCCTATATGAAAATTGTTTTTAATATTTTAATAAAAAGTTAAAATAGGTAAGAACTATTTTGACAAAAAACTTGACCTACTTTTACACTAGTATATAAAATTTCACGAAAAAAATTCAAATTTGACTTCACAACAAAAAGGACAAAATTTATTTGCTATTATAGGTCACTATTCACATTATTTTGATAAAAAATTTGTCTTTTTTGAAAAGAAGTCAAAGGGAGATTTTTTTGTGTGGATTTTTTCTCACGAGTACAATAAAAGATCAAGTTTATTTTAAGCATGTTTTCAGGAATTTTTGACTTTTTGTTGTTTTTTCTTATATAGGGTGTAGATGTCCTCATAGACCAAAATCTGCCTCCGGTGCACAACCTCTTAAGGAAGGGGCAAGCCGCGTACCGGTCCCAACAACAGAAGTAGTCGTGGTCGTGGGATTGACGAGCTCCCACTGATGCGTTGCACCACCAGGTGAAGTGCCCCAAAGCCGCCGTCTTTGGAGCCTGCCCGGGCTTTGCCGGCGGCGGCCTCTAGCAGCGGCAAGACGAGATGGAGATGGGAGGAGGTTTGGCAGCGTGTAGCGGTTTCCCACGAGTCGCCACGAGGTAGGCGACGCATAGGATGCGATATTAATTGGATAGCGACAGTTTAGCTACTTTTGCTCATACCAAAGGTAGAACCGAGACATGGCTAGGTTCTGGCAAAACTGTCCAGCTAGCTGCTGATGATTGTAATTCTATGAGTTGGGTAATACAAGTTTTTCATCCGCAAAAAAGAAAAAAACAATGGATGGTTAGAAATGACGGTAGACACAGTATTTTGTGTCAAAGTTTTTTACTCCCTCCATCACAGTTTAAAGGGCGTATCTCCAAAACCAATTTTTTTCACAATTAAAGGGAAATAGGGTGCAGGTCATTAATTAGCTTGCTGAAATTACTCCTTTCGCTTGCCTTCCTGGTGCGCATGCATGGTGTGAACTGAAACTTTAGGTGAAGGTGTGAATCGGGTTTTGTTTGCATGCATGGGTATGCGAGGCCTTTTATTGGACGGGGAGGTTACTATGCTTTTGTTTGGCGATTAATTAGGCACATATCCTTAACTACCGCAGCTCCAGCGCATCATTTATTCCTGCCAATCGCTAGCGACTTTGGGTCTAGAGAGATGTGAGGTACGCCCTTTAAACTGTGATGGAGGGAGTATAGGAGTAGATATTTAACTCAATAGTTGTCATTTCTTATCTTAGTAGTATAAATCAGGCCCAACGCTTGCCATCGGTCAATATTCCGGCTCCAATGGTGTGACAAAAATTCTCTACGGGATTCAGATGCGCGAAAACTCTCCATTTAACGGAGTAATACCACCTTGATTGTGTTTGGGTAATTATTGATGAAGTTCGTTGAGTTCTGTAAAAATCCTTCGGCTTCTGCTTTCCTACTGCCCGGTAGCCTCTCGCCTTTAAATACAACCCCTGCAGTTCCCAAACGTCACGCACGCTTCAATACTTCTGCACTCTTCGTTTTCCTCTGCCTGTATAGGGCGCAGATGGCAGCAGGTACGAAGGGCGACGGGCCGGCGATCGGCATCGACCTCGGGACGACCTACTCCTGCGTGGCCGTGTGGCGGCCGGTGCACGAACGCGTGGAGGTCATCGCCAACGACCAGGGCAACCTCACCACGCCGTCCTGCGTCGCCTTCACCGACACCTGGCGGCTTATCGGCGATGCAGCCGTGAACCAGGCCGACATGAACCCCGCCAACACCGTCTTCGGTGAGTACTATGAGCTGACGTCGAAACTCCAGTAGTTGAATATATACCTGGCGTGCAAGAAGTTTTTCGGCCCTCAAACTTACTCGGCCATTCAGATTCCAGCACCTTTTCTTCATTATTTAGTTACACTCTACGCGCCCCAGATAATACTGAGAACATATTGAATCGGACAATTGTCAAAGAGCTAAAGGAGTCATTTTAAATTTTAAATCTAGCAAAATAATATAAAATACTCCTATGCAAACTAATATACTAAAATGTCATATATTAGTTTATACAAAGGTAGCAATATGTAACTCGTTCTCACTCTAAAAACTGTTTAATGAGGTAAATCATACAATAAGACTGCTGCCAATGCATGGGTGCTTAGATGAGGTGCTAAGCACATTAAATAGCTTAGCAACTATACTCCCCAATGCATAGGTGCTTAGTTTATGGTTGCTAAGTTTGCTTCATTTAATGATTTAGCAATTAAAGCTCTTCATGTATTGGTGGGCTTCCTTCCTTTAAATGTTTTGCTTAGGTTCACGCGCTTAGCGTTGGTTTTTTCTAAGGTCACCACACTCATCTCTCTCCTCTTAAATAACCTGCCACATCAGATTTTTTGCCTACGTGGAAGGCTTAACACCTGTACAAGATGGAGCATTGGGAGGGGCCAAAAGAGTATGTAAAGTGCCACTTTTCCCCTGAAAAGTAGAACATATGTGTTCTTAATTAAGGAAAACGATTAGAACCAGCCGGCCAATCACGCGTAGACTTCGGCAGCACATGCAGCCGTCAAGATACGAGTTTGATCGGTTGGACAACACACAACCTCTAATAAGCAGGCCAGGACCTCCACCACTAGACGCGTGCCTATGCCATCTTAACAATTTTTTTTCGCAACATCATCTGTGTTGCTGAAGTACTCCCGCAACAACATCCATGTTACAAAAACATTAAAACGAATTTCTTTTGCAACATCAACTGTGTTGTAGAAGTTCTTCCGCAATAACACTCATGTTTCAAAGAAGTTAAGATGAAAAAAAATATGCAACAGAACTTCTGTTGCAATTATTTAATTCTGCAACAAGAGATCTGTTGCAGTCGTGAGGAAATGACCGAGCCGCTGGATGACCCCATATCAAACGGCTGCGGAGGAGGAACGTCTTATGAACTGTTATTTTTGTACTTATATAGGAGTATTATCACACATGGCGTGTCACTGAAAAATAATCTACCTTGGTGAGACAGTGTTAAATATTTTCCACAAAAACCAAAACAATGGTAAATCTGAAATTTATCTCTGATGAGGTAGAAATTCTACATTGTAAACCTTCCAAGCAAGTACGAACCCCCTTAACTAGCAGGGTTCCAAAAATACCAGATTAAAAAAAGGCAGGTTCAGTTCCCACTTTTGCTTAATCTTACGTGATTAAATTTGCACAAAATGTCCTTTTTTTTACAACATACTCACAATGTGGTGCAAAAGTATATTTAGGAAAGGAACTCCTACATGATACAATCCAAAAAATAACAACAGACACATAAGAAGTCATAGGACTCCAACATTGTTCCTATGAAGAATTCATTCAATTAAAGATGCCTTGATGAAAAATTCATTCAATTAAAGATGCCTTGAGAGGTTTAATTTGTATGGAGGACACCTGGGATTGGTTTATCAATATGTGCAATACATTACAATTTTCATGGTTAATTATAAGAAAATCAAATTAAGAATTATAAGCGCAATTAATATTTGGCTGAAATAAATGTAAGAATTACAAATGTGTCAGTTCTACTGTTCTAGAATTTCAGACACCTTGCAGTAAGGTATAGACAAGGTTGTGTGAAGCTTTACCTCAATAATATGTACTTGTAGAGATTATTCAAGTTTTTTTGTTGTTGATAAAAGTGGCTTATTATTCAAGATATTTATTTTGACCAAAGCTAATATTTTTTGTAACTGAAATTGTCTTCGCTTAATCTTTTAATCGGATTCAGCAAAAGAAAAGTTTCAAAAGTTAATACCGGCCCGTTGTTCTACATATCCAAATAGGACATATCTAGAAAAGGCTCTCCTAAGCTATCATAGGTGGATATCAATTTCTGTGCTATAATTATTTAAATAGTATTATTTGTATATATTGAACTGAGAAATGCTTTCACTCGATAAATGTGACAATCTCAACCTTGTAACTTGAATATAGTAGCAATTATCTCTTAGTAACATATCTATTTTGCGGGGACTCTATTATTTTAATGAGACCTGAAACTATAATTATGTAGCTCAACTGAATTATAGAAAAGTAGACAGTATGAGTTACAAGCACATATCCATGAAAGCTCATACATCTCTGACATTCACAAGTTGAGTAGCTATGTTTCTCAAATGGAAAAGTAGTGTCTACACTCAAGTTCATGGCACCCATGATAACTAGTAAAAAAAATGAAACTTCGTGGCGTTGATTATGAACAAATGTTGTATGTCCTTCCAAAGTTTAGTGGCCAAATAACATCAAATGATCTCCACAGAAATGAAATACAAATTCTGCTCAAACAGTGCACATATGTTTGAGCATAATTTTTATTTTCTTTGTACAGAGCTCCTTGGTTGTCATTTGTCCACCAAAGTTTGCAAGCGCCTAAACATTTTGTCATGATCGAAGCCACAAAGTTTCTGATTTTTTTTGCTTTGTTTTTTATCTTGGGTGCAATGCTACTAGGTGTAGAAAAACCACTCTCGACTCATATTCACAAGTTGAGTGGCTTCTTTTTCTTTAGGCACCATTGGGTTGCTTATTAATTTTACTATATCAATATAAACTTCATAAATATATACATGTTAGTGCGCAAATTATAGTAAATTAAACTACATAACAAGATAAAAAATAAAAAATTGTATATTTAATTGGTGATCAACCATATCATACCAAAACAGACATTCAATTTGTATTTGTAATGGGGACCTGTTTGTGGAACTGTTTAGAACCTGGTATTTTGTTATATAGCTGATTTCTAATAGTCGGGTCAAATGATCTTTAAAATGTGTTATGCGATGTAGTTGGTCCTTCAATTTTTTATAATGGATTGAAATTAGTCTTATGTTCTCTTTTTTTTTTGATATCCCTCTATCTTTGTGAAATATACTATTTTAACCAACTTCATCGATTTTCTTCAGACGCAAAGCGACTGATCGGTCGACGATTCAGCGAAGTGTCTGTGCAAGGAGATATGAAGTTGTGGCCTTTCAAAGTTATTTCAGGTCCTAGTGATCGTCCAATGATTGTGGTGCAGTACATGGGCGAGGAGAAGAAGTTTGCGGCCGAAGAAATCTCCTCCATGGTGCTTGTCAAGATGAGGGAGACAGCCGAGGCCTACCTTGAAACCGCGGTGAAGGATGCTGTCATCACCGTCCCAGTCTACTTCAACGACTCGCAGCGCCAGGCCACCCTTGATGCCGGCACCATTGCTGGCCTCAACGTCACACGTATCATCAACGAGCCCTCTGCCGCAGCCATTGCCTACCGACTAGACGATACGTTGGTCACTGGCGAAGCAAAGACGGTGCTCATATTTGATTTCGGTGGTGGCACCTTGGATATCTCTGTCATCCACATTGACAAAGGCACCTTTACGGTCAAGGCCACGTCCGGGGACACCCACCTTGGAGGGGTTGATCTTAACAACAAAATGGTGGAACACTTCGTGCAGGAATTCTTGAAGAAACACAAGGCTGACATCAGAAGCAACCGGAGGGCGATGATGCGGCTGAGGACGGCCTGCGAGAGGGCGAAGAGGATGCTGTCTTCCACGGCGCAAGCCAAGTTTGAGATCGACTCGCTCCATGACGGCATTGACTTCTATGGATCCATCACCCGTGCCCGGTTTGAGGAGCTCAACATGGACCTCTTTCCCAAGTGCATTGAGCATGTTCAGAAGTGCCTCAGCGGCGCCAAGATGGACAAGTCACAGATCCACGACGTCGTGCTCGTCGGCGGCTCCACCAAGATCCCCAAGGTGCAGCAGATGCTGCAGGATTTCTTTGACGGGAAGAAACTCTGCAAGAAAATAAATCCGGACGAGGCCGTCGCCTACGGCGCTGCTATTCAGGCCGCCATCCTCAACGGCGAGTACGATCAGAAGGTGGTGGACCTTCTCGACGTCACGCCGCTGTCTCTTGGGATAGAGACGGTCGGTGGTGTCATGAGCGTGGTGATACCCAGGAACACCACCATCCCCGTTAAGATGGAGGGGCCTTACACGACCGAATATGATTACCAGACCACTGCGGGCATCTATGTGTACGAGGGTGAAGGGGCATTGACCATGGACAACAAGCTTCTGGGCAACTTCACGCTCACTGGCATCCCTCCAGCGCCAAGGCTCGTGCCAAAGCTAAAAGTGACATTCGAAATCGATACAAACGGCGTCCTAACGGTGGTGGCTGAGGACAGGTCGAGCGGAAACAAGAACTGCATCACGATCATCAACAACAAGGGTGGGTTGAGCAAGGAAGAGATCGAGCGGATGGTGTCTGACGCCAACAAATACAAGTCCGAGGGCAAGAAGGAGATGGTGAAAGTGAAGAAGGAACGCTGATGCCCATGAGGTCACGGAAAACTAGGCGTACATCGTACTTCTTTAATCCTAAAATCACTCTGCTTTCGAGTTGCATCGTATTTCTTAATTATGCAACTTTTGGTATTGCGCATATGCTGCGCCCTCCTTGGCCTGGATTGTGTTCCCTTTGTTTGCACAATGGATGCTTAGTACACTGTTTCGTTTGCGTTTGTTTGTCTATCTTGTGACAGTGAGCAATCGTCTAATATCGATCAGATCTCTAGTATCGGTGAGTTGATGAGAAATAATGTGTATATGGCATGCACGTAACATGGTTTGGTCTGAAAGCATCTCCACTTGATATTTTTTCATGGACTCTCCATCGAATGATGCACACAACCAACTTTTTGTTAATGCAAGTGTCAAATTTACTCAAGGTTATGCAAGGCTTAACATAAAAGTTGTCGAAGGACAATAACATATGTACCAACTAAATTATATAGCTTATTACCGGATTACCATCCAACCTAGTAGAATAAATCATATTCTACTATCTCCCACCGATTACACTCAAAGTCTGTACACGACCTCCTCATGTAGTATGGGGAAAATAATCTTATGCGACCCGGATTGTACACTTTGATCGTGAGACACTCTTCACCGGTGGACACTTGACAAAAACGAATCCATCCAGCAGCTCTAAAGATGACCAGCAGTTTTTTTGGGAAGTTTGGATCTATTAAAGGTAAGGTTATTACCGCAGTCCCATAACACCCACAGTAGAGCTACTTGGACATGGTGTGCATCCCTCAACTAGTTCCTAAACATAGTCGCTATGCTAGGAGGGGGGAAATTGAAATCTACGTGCATGGTGCCCCAAATCAGTCTTGAATCGGACAAGAACGGAATAAATGGTACTCCCTTCATTCCCTTATACAAGGCCACTATGAGAAATACATTTTGCATCTATACAAGGCCACTAACAGTAATCAAGAGAAAAATTAATGATGTTTTCTCGTACTAGCAACTTATTTAATGCTTGCATGCATGTAGTCATAATGACATTGTGCTACTTCCTTCTCATTCTTTCCTTGCATGCATGCCGGCATATTAATGATCCCGGTTAACAAGAAGAATAGTTGCCTTGCAAAGTAGTCATTAAATTTTACCTTGGTACCTGTAATATGAGTTTGTGGCCTTGTATAAGGGAATGGAGGAAGTATGTACTAGTTTACTCCTGCTAGCAAAAACTACTACTATTACAACTTCCCTCCCCTTCTATAGGTTTCCTTGGCTCGGCATATATATGTTGGAATTTGCTAGTGGGCCTATGGCCCAAAGCCCAACTAAAATTCTGAAATTCTCTTGACCCATTCATGCATACATATGAGTGGGACTAAAGTTTAGTCCCACCCCGGAAGTTGAGTGGGACTTGCATCTCTTTATAAAGTGAGCCCTTCTACCACTTGTATGAGCATGAGAAGAGGAGACCTACACGCGCGCTCCTTCTCCTCCTCGCTCGTCACGCCGCGCCCCGCGCATGAGCCGAGCCGAGGACAGAGCTATGCATGTTTATGGCATTTAATAATTATAATTAATGGACGCGTTAATTACTCAGCCATTTCCGATTCTTTTGGATCGTGGGGCTGTTACTTGGACATGGAAAAAGATACTTCATGACGTTGATTGATGATTCCACTAGATATTGTTATGTGTATCTTCTCAAATCAAAAGATGAGGCTTTAAACTAACTTGATCGAAAAATTAAACGGCTTAGGTCTAATCATGGTGGAGAGTACTTTTCCAATGAATTTGATTTGTTTCATGCGGAACATGGTATAATCCATGAGAGGACGCCTCCCTACTCATCTCAGTCAAATGGGGTAGCCGAAAGAAAGAACCGAAACACCATGTTAGACACATCGGGTCTCTCCAAGGCATGGTGGGGGGAGGCGCTAATGACGGCATGTCATGTCCTAAACCGAGTTCCCACAAAGCATAACACCATGACTCCGTTTGAGAAATGGGAAAGGAAAAGATTGAAACTCTCCTACCTACGTACTTGGGGCTGTCTGGCGAAAGTCAATATACCAATTCGCAAGAAGCGCAAGCTTGGACCAAAAACCATGGATTGTGTTCTGTTGGGCTATGTTTTTCATAACATTGGCTATAGATTTTTTATAATAAAATCTAAGGTATCCGACATGCATGTTGGTACAATTATGGAGTCAAATGATGCAACTTTCTTTGAGTACATATTTTCTATGAAAGATATGTCGAGTTCATCAAATCAGGAGATACCCCCCATCTACTCATGAATTTGATGTAACTCCTGAACCCACCATTGCGATGGAACATGTTGAGAATCCTGTTGAGGTTGACATTGAAACTCCCGGAAGGAGTAAGAGACAGAGGACCGCAAAGTCCTTTGGTGATGATTTCATTATGTACCTCGTGGATGACACACCCAAATTTATTTCAGAAGCCTATGCATCTTCTGATGCTGACTACTGGAAGGAAGCTGTCCGCAGCGAGATGGATTCCATCCTAACTAACAGAACCTAGGAAATCACTGATCGTCCTTATGGGTGCAAACGTATAGGATGTAAGTGGGTGTTCAAGAAAAAGCTTAAACCTGGTGGTACGATTGAAAAGTACAAGGCACGGCTTGTGGCCAAGGATTATACTCAGAAAGAAGCTGAAGATTACTTTGATACTTACTCACCTGTGGCTAGATTGACCACTATTCGGGTGCTACTATCACTGGCTGCCTCATACGGTCTTCTCGTTTATCAGATGGACGTTAAGACAGCTTTCCTCAATGGAGAGTTGAAGGAGGAAATCTACATGGATTAGCCAGATGGTTTTATAATACCTGGTCAGGAAAGAAAGGTGTGCAAGCTATTAAAGTCTTTATATGGCCTTAAACAAGCTCCTAAGGAGTGGCATGAGAAGTTCAAAAGAACATTAACTGTTGTCGGCTTTGTAGTAAACGATGGTGGCAAGTGTGTGTACTATCACCATGGTGGGGGCGAAGGAGTTACTCTTTGTCCGTATGTCGATGACATACTGATCTTTGGAACCAAACTTGATTTAACAAGGAGGTTAAGGATTTCTTATCTCGTTGCTTTGAGATGAAGGATCTAGGAGTAGCTGATGTTATCTTAAACATCAAGCTGTTGAGAGATAAGAATGCTGGGATTACACTGCTTTAGTCTCGCTATGTGGAAAACGACTTGAGTCGTTTTGGGTATAGCGACTTCACGC
Organism: Triticum urartu; assembly: GCF_056163025.1. Lineage (NCBI taxonomy): Eukaryota > Viridiplantae > Streptophyta > Magnoliopsida > Poales > Poaceae > Triticum > Triticum urartu. The sequence goes on along the minus strand of NC_141878.1, from coordinate 556,072,486 downwards.
CTTCTCCAACTCCATATGATGCTAGTGTGTTGCTTCGAAAGAATCGACGGATTGCTAGAGATCGACTGAGGTATTCTCAGATTATTGGATCGCTTTTGTATTTGGCGAGTGCCACGAGGCATGACATCTCTTTTGCTGTGAGCAAGCTGAGTCGGTTTGTGTCAAAACTGGGAGATGATCATTGGCATGCGCTAGAGAGAGTTATGCGCTACATGAAAGGCACTATGAGCTATGGGATTCAATACACTGGGTATCCGATGGTACTGGAGGGTTATAGTGACACAAATTGGGTATCTGATGCTGATGAGATTAAGACCACAAGTGGTTATGTTTTTACACTTGGTGGTGGAGCTGTTTCCTGAAAGTCTTGGAAGCAGACCATCTTAATGAGGTCAACTGTGGAAGCAGAAGTCATAGCATTAGACACTGCCGCTGTTGAAGCAGAGTGGCTTCATGAGCTCTTGATGGACTTACCTATGGTTGAAAAACCAATACCCCCTATCCTGATGAACAGTGGTAATCAAATTGTAATCGTCAAGATAAACAGTTCTAAGGACAATATGAAGTCCTCAAGGCATGTGAAGAGGAGACTAAAATATGTTAGAAAATTGAGGAACTCTGGAGTTATTACGTTGGATTATATCCAAACGTCGAAAAACTTGATAGATCCCTTCATGAAGGGTCTATCATGTAATGTGTTAGATAATGCATCGATGGAGATGTGTTTGAGACCCACCACATGAGTTGTCCATAGTGGTAACCCACTCTGTGTGACCGGAGATCCCGTGAAGTAGAAGTGGGAGACAAGTTGTTAGTCAACTGAGAGGAGAGTATCCCTATTTTAAATTATCCCACTCCATGAAGATGCAATACTCTCCTGATCTACATGGCAGGTTGGTATTTATCTTAATGTGTTCCGAGTGGCTTATTTGAGTAAGCAGAGATTTTGTCCTATAGAGCATCTCCTGAGGAACACACCTCTTTGAACTTGACTGTTAACATCGCAGTCCGTGAGAATTGGGTCTTCTCTAATAAATTCATGAAAGGCCCTGGAGTATGACATTTACGCTCCACTCGCAGGGAAGCCTTACGGCAGCACAGTATCGGTCAAGAATTTGTGTGAAACTAGTCTCGTAGAAAACTTATAGTTCATAGTCCACTATTCAAGTTGTGATCCAGTGTAGCATAAAACTCTAAGTGGAAGTTCAACTTCACAGTCTCCACTAAGCACCGGTATATAAACAATGTTTTGGAACTAAATGATGAGATGCACCAATGAGATTTTGTGGGGATTGTTGGAATTTGCTAGTGGGCCTTTGGCCCAAAGCCCAACTAAAATTCTGAAATTATCTTGGCCCATTCACGCACACATGTGAGTGGTGTGAGTGGGACTAAAGTTTAGTCCCACCCCGGAAGAGTGAGACTTGCACCTCTTTATAAGGTGAGCCCTTCTACCACTTATATGAGCATGAGAAGAGGAGACCTACACGCGCGCTCCTCCTCGCTTGCCTCGCCACGCCACGCCTCGTCAAGACGCACAGTGCCACGCCGCAGGTTGCAGGAATGAGCCGAGGACAGAGCTATGCACTAGGTCATTATAATTAATAATTAATGGACCCGTTAATTACTCAGCCGTTTCCGATTCTTTTGGGTCGTATGGTTTCGCACCACCGTTTCAGATCATTGCGCCGCCACACAAGTCTTCTCCATCCCTTCTTTAGGCATGCACCACGAGAAGGGACAGCAGGCCTCCAGAACCCCGCCTCTCGTGATCCTGTACGGGAAAGGGGCGATCAGATTTTTGGGGAGCGCACGCACGCGACTGTTGGCAGTGAGGACTTCGCCAACGACGACTTCTTCCCCGACCTCGGCAACCTCTTCCTCAATGACATGGGCGACAACCTAAACGCCAATGGTGCTGCTGCTGCCATTGCACCGTATGTGATTCTGTCTTTCCTGTTCGAGGTCGTGGTAGAATTCATGTTTCTAGCCTATGCCCTAGATTCGATCTGTTCATCTACTATTCTAGTCCACATGATTAGTTTAATCTGTGTTTTTGTTGTCATGATTTATTTACTGTTTACTCGGATTAAATCTCGTATTAACTTACTCGTATTTTCAACAATATATCCGAGAGTCGGGCTGGGGCAGCCAGGCAGTCCTCTATTGGGATTGCCCAACCGCGCTTCTCTTTCATGCCATAGGAGCACATAGAGTCCTTGATGCCAGTTTGTTCCCGGGTCTAGTCCCCCCGGGACCTTGGCTCACGGATCCTCCATCACGTGTAGCGATTGTAAGGTCAGCATACATGAACTTAACTGAGAAAATACAGGTAGTAGTCAACTTATTCAATAGGTAGCCATTACTGGTTACCTATCCCTAAAAATTGTATTGTGGCCATTAAAAAATCCAACACAGTTGCTACCTATGTTGTTATCCCTCTTTTTTTAACTATCAACTATATTTATACCAAAATCTAGCAAACCACACATTTGGTAAAACAAGACACCACATGCTTTTTTTTGAATGGTAAGACACCAAATGATGGAGAGAACAACTTCCTGGATCAGAATTTCCGCTCCACCCTTTCAGCATTGATTCACTACCATCACTGAAATGCGTCACCGCCGACCCCCACACAGCTCTTACCGGTCGCCCCCGGCCCTCCCCCGCCACCGCTCCGCCCCCTGTCGTCCTCTTATGCTTCTGCAGCCCCATGTCGCTGTCCGCCGCATCGGTCGCCCACCCGCACCTCTAGGAGAACCTAGCTGTCATCCCGCATCGAGCCTCCCTCTCCCTAGAGCCCCACTGCTGCCCACACGCTGCTACCTCTTGAGCACTGCATTGGTTTTCCCTTGAAGAGGAAAGGGTGTGATGCAGTAAAGCAGCGTAAGTATTTCCCTTAGTTTTTGAGAACCAAGGTATCAATCCAGTAGGAGGCCACACACGAGTCCCTCACACCTACACAAACAAATAAAATCCTCGCAACCAACTCGATAAAGGGGTTGTCAATCCCTTCACGGTCACTTACGAAAGTGAGATCTGATAGATATGATAAGATAATATTTTTGGTATTTTTTATGATAAAGAGTAAAATAAAGATGCAAAGTAAAATAAACGGCAATAGAAATAGCTAAGTGTTGGAAGATTAATATGATGGAAAATAGACCCGGGGGCCATAGCTTTCACAAGTGGCTTCTCTCGAGAGCATAAGTATTACAGTGGGTAAACAAATTACTATTGAGCAATTGATAGAATTGAGCATAGTTATGAGAATATCTAGGTATGATCATGTATATAGGCATCACGTCCGTGACAAGTAGACCGACTCCTGCCTGCATCTACTACTATTACTCCACACATCGACCGCTATCCAGCATGCATCTAGAGTATTAAGTTCAAAAGAACAGAGTAACGCTTTAAGTAAGATGACATGATGTAGAGGGATAAACTCATGCAATATGATATAAACCCCATCTTGTTATCCTCGATGGCAACAATACAATATGTGCCTTGCTGCCCCTACTGTCACTGGGAAAGGACACCACAAGATTGAACCCAAAGCTAAGCACTTCTCCCATTGCAAGAAAGATCAATCTAGTAGGCCAAACCAAACTGATAATTCGAAGAGACTTGCAAAGATAACCAATCATACATAAGAGAATTCAGAGAAGATTCAAATATTGTTCATAGATAAACTTGATCATAAACCCACAATTTATCGATCTCAACAAACACACCGCAAAAGAAGATTACATCGAATAGATCTCCATGAGAATCATGGAGAACTTTGTATTGAGATCCAAAGAGAGAGAAGAAGCCATCTAGCTAATAACTATGGACCCGAAGGTCTGAGGTAAACTACTCACACATCATCGGAGAGGCTATGGTGTTGATGTAGAAGCCCTCCATGATCGATGCCCCCTCTGGCGGAGCTCTGGAAAAGGCCCCAAGATGGGATCTCACGGATACAGAAGGTTGCGGCGGTGGACGGCCGTGATGGAATAGACAAGGTTGCTTCTTCGTGGACCCTTCGTGGGTGGAGCCCTCCGTGGACTCGCGCAACCGTTACCCTCCGTGGGTTGAAGTCTCCATCAACGTGGATGTACGATAGCACCACCTATCGGAACCACGCCAAAAACATCTGTGTCTCCAATTGCGTTTGAATTCTCCAAACCCTTCCCTTTACATTCTTGCAAGTTGCATGCTTTACTTTCCGCTGCTCATATACTCCTTTGCATGCTTGCTTGAATTGTGTGGAGATTGCTTGACTTGTGCTAAGATAGCTAAAATCTGCCAAGAACTAAAATTGGGAAAGGATAGATTTTTATTTGGTCAAGTAGTCTAATCACCCCCCCTCTAGACATACTTCCGATCCTACAAGTGGTATCAGAGCTTTGGTCTCCATTTGCTTTGATCTCCATAGCTTTTGGTGGTCATAGCCTTGGTTTCACAACCTAGGAGAGTATTGCATCTAGCGAGGGAAATTACCACCGTAGAGGTCCTTACTTTGATGGTACTAATTTTGCTGGTTGGAAGCATAAGATGAAAATGCATATTCTTGGACATAACCTTGCGTTTGGGCTATTGTGTGTGTTGGTTTGCAAGGTGACTTCTTTGATGGAAAAGAATCAAACCGTGAAGCTACCGCAGAAGAGTTGAAGATGCTGCAATACAACGCTCAAGCTTGTGATATTCTCTTCAACGGATTGTGCCCCGAAGAATTCAACAAAATCAGCCGTCTTGAGAATGCAAAGGAAATTTGGGATACTTTGATTGATATGCACGAAGGTACCGACTCCGTTAAGGAATCCAAATTGGATGTGCTTCAAAGTCAACTTGACAAGTTCAAGATGAAGGATGGTGAAGGTGTCGCTGAAATGTACTGTAGGCTTGCTCTTATCACAAATGAGATTGCCGGCTTAGGGAGTGAAGAGATGACCGATAGATTCATCATCAAGAAAATCCTAAGAGCCTTGGATGGAAAATATGATACCGTGTGCACATTGATCCAAATGATGCCCAATTACAAAGATCTCAAGCCAAGGGAAGTCATTGGAAGAATTGTTGCTCATGAGATGTCACTCAAGGATAAAGAGGAACTTCACCACAAAACAAGTGGTGCTTACAAAGCCTCATGTGAAGCCCCTACATCATCAAGTGAGAAACAAACCTTCAATGAAGAATTGAGCTTAATGGTGAAGAAATTCAACAAGTTCTACAAGAGTAGAAGCAAAGATAGAAGCTCCAAGTCAAGGTCCTACAATGACAAAAGATCTTCTAGTCGAGAGCGAAACTGCTACAATTATGGGAGGCCCGGACACTATTCCAATGAGTGTACGGCTCCCTACAAGAGAAGAGAAGACTCTCCCAAGAGAAGAAGTAGAAGAGAAGAATCACCATCTAGAGAAAGAAGGAGTAGAGATGATCGTTATATAGAACGAAGACACTCACGGAGAAGCAAAGATTCGGAAAGAAAGGATAAGTCATCAAGGAGCTACACAAAACGAAGACATCAAGCTCATGTTGGTGAATGGGTATCCGGCTCTGACTCCGACAACCACTCCGAGAGAAGCTATCACTCCGATTCCGAATATACTCAAGATGAAGGTGTTGCCGGTCTAGCACTTGTGTCAACCAACTCCTATGACATATTTGACTCACCAAATCACTACTAGGAAAAGGCCTACTAATGGCGCACCTAATTTGGCCATTAATGGCGCATTAGTGGTGCGCCATTAGTAGCACGCCATTAGTATATTTTACTAATGGCGCACCACAGGTGCACCATTAGTATCTGGTATACTAATGGCGCATTAGTATATACAACAGTGCGCCATTAGTATGCCTCCCAGGGGGCCATGTATACCCAGGTGCTTTGGCATACTAATGGCGCACGACAGCAAGATGCGCCATTAGTAACTTCGGCATACTAATGGCGCACTCTTTAATGATGTGCCATTAGTATCCTTTGGCATACTAATGGCGCACTATGATGTGATGCGCCATTAGTATGAATATTAAGTTTTTTTTATTTTTTAATTTTCTGTTTTTTGCACAGGTTACAAAATGTATAATTGGACAAAATATAGACAGCACACATCAACAACAGATTCATCGAATACAATAGAAGATTAGTCTCTGAATACAATTCATCATTTTAGTCTCCGAATACAAGTCATCATATTAGTCTCCGAATTGAAAAGACCGAACAAAGATAGAACATTATATTACAAGTCTCGAGACCGCGAGTTTGTCTTCACATTACAAGTCGATATCGATCATCTAAACTACCATCACATAGAAGAGAGCTGCGGTCATCACGATGAGCATCATCACGATGAAACTCGTCTTCATCCGGTTTCTCCAACGCTCCCTCCCCTCTCCCGCTAGATAGCGGGCGTATCTAGATTTGGCCTCGGCCCTAGTGGCGTACCCTTTGTAACTGTTACCGCTGAATCGGTGAACCTGTCTCCGACACTCCTCTCAGTCGTCGTAGACTCCGGGAACCTTACCCTTGTACATGACATACCACGGCATCGCTATGAAGTAGCCAAACGAAACGTTAGTACCAATTCACAGACAATACATAAGCAATATATAAGTATGCAACAGAACGATCGGAAGAGAAAAGCAAGACATTAATAGCATCGATTACATCTTAAGTTGAACGACTCTCGAAACCAAAGAGACATACTACAAGTTCATTAAAGTTTAATTACAACATGAGACTCAAGGGACCGGAGCGTGGATGAAGCCGCCGTCTATCGTGGGAGTCATGAAAGAACGGGCGTTGTCAGCCTGCATTTGTAGGATTGTGTCGATGTCACTGTTGGACGGTTGATTTCTGAGGTAGAACTGCCCCGCGGTACGAAGGACATCTTGATGGATGATTTCCGCAAACTCCGACTGGATGCGAAAGAATTCTTGTCTGATGTCCGCGTCCTGGATTGCCGACACGCTCGCGGCCCAATCTTTGAGTCTACTCGGTAGCAGAAGTTGATGATGGTCCCGTACGATCGCCCGCATGTGATGGATGGCGTAGTAGGCACCCTTCTGACCGCCAGGCGGCTGCTTGACGCAGCAGAACGTCGTATTGTGGGAGAACACGTGCTTGCCGTACTTACGAATAGGCCTGGTGAAGGTGCCTCCAGATTTGACGTAGCCGGGGAGAACATCATCAAGAACCTTCTTGACATTTGTGTAGTCTACGTTCGACTGACGGTCCGGGTCAAAATACGTGGCCATGGAATATTTGGGGCTTAGGAGGATGAGCGTGCAACGTGTGTCACTGCAGAAAACACGGAATGTTAAAAGAAAAACGATCAAAATCTAAGAATTCATATGTTACGGGGCGGTTGAGGGGAGGACTTACTCGGGAAAGTAAGGCACGAGGAAGTTATCCTTATCTTGGTTTGCCAGAATGACGCCTTCGAGGTAAGAACTCGCGACTTGCCGGTCCCCAGCGCTGCCCAAGATCTTGGCACGCATGTAGAAGGGGTCGACTATCACGATGTCCGGGGTCTTGTCGCGAATGATCCGCATCTCCATACTCAGCGAAAATAGCCGAACGAAGGTGTAGTGCAGCGGATGAAGGTTCAACATAGCGTGGATGTCATCAAACCGCAGGACGATCGTACCCCCGATGGAGTTATACACAAAGCCCTTGCCCTCTGGCACCTTGGCCGCGAAAACCGGGTATGCCACATCCTTCTCTCCGAGACGCCGCTTCTCCAAAGAAAGAACACTGTCATGCAGACTCCGCATAGCACCGGTTGCAGCATCGAGCATATTTCTCGGTAGCATCGGCCTACCCGCCACATGCACCCTCCTCGAGATATCCTCAGGTGAAGGTGGCCCGTCCTGAGCACGGATCGTACTCGGTGCTGGCTGGCCCGCACCCTTGTTAGTCTTTCTTTTGCGTGCCTTCTTCTTCTCCTGTAATGGGACCGAGTTCTGCTCACAGACCGCCTTCTTGAGTGTGTTGGGGCTGATCATATTTCGCACCTCGCCTATCTGAGGCTCGGTGAAGTCGGCAGCTGGAGGCGTCTCCTGAGAGCTGAACTGCAGACGACGCCTGTTGCAACTTGGCTTCTCCGCGGTACCAGCTAGATCGCGCACGTCTTTTGTTGGGTTGGGTTCTTGAGAAGGAGGCCCCATGAAGTCGCCACCGTACCCATGATCGGCAAAGTACTGATCGACGTTGGCAAATGTATCGTCGTCGTCGTCGTTCTGATCCTGTGCCATATGCATGTTTGGATCCAGTGGCATAGGGATGTCCGGCACCGTTGCGGCGGTCTTGCCATGGGGCCGACTTGGCGCCGGCACGACTGGCGGTGTTGTCTTTGGGGTGGTGTCCCCCGCCCCCAAACGAATCTGGCTCTTCGGCCAAAGCAGGGGCCAGCTCAGGCAGGCGCTGAGGGTCATCACGTCATCATCGTCGGCCCCGACGGGTCGAATCGGAGGTAACAACTCGTCGCAGCCTGGCAGCACCCGAACCAGTTGAACCCTAAACAAGTTGGGTGGCATCTGGGTACCGTGGAACAAGGGGTTGCCCGGTTGAACGATTTTTCCCTTGGCGACATCGACCAACTCGTTGTTCACGAAGTGCAGGAGAGTGCACGAAACGTCGGCGGCGCCCTGCGAAAACATGTAGGGCGTCAGGGATGCCCAGTCAAAGGCAAGGAGATGAAGTCCTCGGCCGAGAGAGGCTTAATTAGTTACCGTGATGATGGCGTCGAGCTCGGCTAATGTCGAGGCACCGCCAACGGCGGGCGTGCAGTTGACGGAGGGGCCGCTTGCTGCAGAGGTGCCGGCCGGCGTACACCCGGGTGCATTAAGCTCCCGTGCCGGCGTCGGAGACACCAATGGCCCCGCCATCACGTTCTGCGAGTTGCTGGTCGTGAAGCTAGGAATCGGGGGCGGCCCCTGTTGGCCGCCCGCAATCCACGCACTAATCCCCTGGATCAAGGTAGGCACAATGGCGGTGATCGTCGCTCCGAGTTGTTGTTGCACTTGCTCTTGGACAATCTCCGGAATCCGCGCCACCTGTGCCCTGAGTTCTTGAACCTCGCGCGCCTGGCTTTCCGAGCTGGTCTTTTTCTCCTTTCGCCCACCAGTGTTATAGTATGACGACCATTTTGTCGACAAGCCTTTGCCGGCCACATGACCAGCTGACGTCGGCTTACTGAGCTTATCCTTGTTCTTCATTACATTCAACGCCCTATTTAGAGTGGTGTCCCAAGGGTTGCTCTTAGTCGACCCCACGCTACTGTTTTCAGTCACCTGCGGAAGGAATGTGAACCATTTAGAAATTTGGCTTCATTAATTAGAATGCAACCATATGGAGCTAATTACGCGGGGGTGTATTCCTTACCAGAACAAGCTCAAGCGCCCTGGTCTTCGGATCCGTGGTAAGCTCCTTTGTTTTCGGGTCCTTCTTGTACCGGGCCCTGACAAAGTTCCTGGTCTGCTTGTCACCGTATTTATCAAAGAGGGGCGGTAGGCCTTGCTCGGCACGGTCCGCCTCCTCCTTGTCCCATATAGGCTCTGCCACTCTATAACCGCCGGGACCGAGTGTGTGTTCCCCTAAGTTCAGCTCCCACATTTCTTTCCCCCACTTACTTGATTCGGAGCTTGCGGTGCTCGAGCAATTGATCTTGGAAGTCGTTGCAGTCATCTTCGGTGATCGAAGGATTTTTCTCCTTGATCTTCTCATAACTCTCACCTTTCTCGATCATTCTCTTCACATTGCTTTTCCAAGTAGACAGGGCCGTGCTCATCTTCGTGAGGGCAGCATTGTTCACTTTATTCCCTTTGAGGCTTGTGTTTTCAAATTCAGCGGGGAACTTGTATCGTTCGTGCAGCTTCGTGAAGAGGAGGTTGCGCAAATTCCCTCGGTCAGGATGCCCGAGGTTCTCGGTGTTGATCGAGACGGTGCTCCGGAGAATGCACCCGAGCTGAAGCGAGTACCCCTTGACTATTCGTTCGGGCGCCGTTGGATTCCCGTTGGAGTCCACTTCAGTAACTTCCTCCTTGAGGGTGCGGAGCTCGGTCGGGCGCCGGTCCTTCCGTTGCCTCTTCGGTTGGCTGCCATCTGTGCGTGCGCCGCCATCATCAGTGGTGGCATCCTTGGCGGCACCATCAGTGGTGGCATCAGTGGGGTCATCCTCGGCGGTACCATTAGTGGTCTCAGGATCGGTGGGGAAGGCGGCGTCCTCATACAAGTGAGGTTGTTCCTCCATCTCCTGGGACAGCTCCCAGAATTTCTTGCCGCTCGAACCCCCGGCCTCATCGTTGTTGGCCATGTTTATCTATAAATAGGAACAAAGTTTGGTCAAAAAGTTGGTTATTGTCAAGGAACAAGATCTCTAAGTTGACCAAATAACCTAATTCTCGAGGAATGTCGCCAAAAAGTTGGTTATTGTCAAGGAACAATTGAGAGATGTTTGTGAGCCTAGGTGTTTTGGGATAGAACCTGTTAGTGTGTTGTTGCTAAGGTCCAAGTCCACGTTCTCAGGGTAACCTAGTTCTTGAGGGGTGTGTCTAGAAAGTTGGTTGCTGCAAAGATACAAGGTTGTGAGTTTGGTCAAATTGCCTACGATGTTTGTGATATTGCCTTGGATCTTGAAGGCACTGTTGCATGATGCAGTGGTACAACCAGCATGGGACCTCATCTTTGTAGGCTAATTTTCTAGATTGTAACACTGGGATTTGTGCACAAGCTAAGCTAGCTAAGACAGTAGCTTCCTTGCAACCCACAAAAGACAAAGGAAAAGGGGTGAAAAGGGGGAGATGGTTAGCTTTGATGAGCAGGCAACATCTTCCTAACCCCCTTATTCTTGTCTCCTCTCACCATCTCTCTCACACACATGGCAAGCAAGGGTGTCTGAGTGTGTGAAAAAAATACTAAACTAATCCAACCACTAAAGCAAATTAATTTTTATTTCGGTTGAGAATCGGGCACCTTCTAGGTCAAGAAAATTGGGCATGACCTTTGCTAATTTTCTTGACCTTGGAGTGCCCCATTTCTCAACCGAAACGGAAATTAATCAACGTTTCAGGAGAATGGGGTCATTTTAGAAGATCACAAGTAGTAGCAGCATCACTTGACAAAATCACAACTAGCAGCAGCAACTCACAGATAGCAGCAGCAGCATCACTTGACAAGTAGTACAGTAGCAGTAGCAGCAGCATGCATGCACTGGTCCATGGCACAAAGTCCATGACCCAGAACAGAGCACTTTACTAAAAATGAAGAAGAAAAAAGGCATGCATGCACTGGTTGTAGCAAATCATCACTTCTGAATCAAAACACCATGCTGGTGTAGCCATAGGCCCACATTAGTCTAAAATCCTGCTTTATTTTTCACAACAGAAAGGTCAAAACAACAATAAAAAGGAGAGCCCAATCTGGTCTAATTTATCCTTGGAAATTATAGAATGTTCATCTATGCATGGAAAAACAACAATTAGGACAGGGAAATTACTATGCAGCTAATAGTCTTTAAGCATTGAAACATAGCTAAGGTTACAACCCAAAAGTGATGGTTAACACTTCTAATAAACATGGCAATTTTAAATTATGACACACAATGCCATAATTAATCAAGAGTTACTACTACAGTACTCATGTACTCCATCTTACAGAGTTACTCCATCACAGCAACAACAACCTTGCAGATCAAAAATGATTTGTGTAATCTGGTTGGTACTCTTACAGTTGCATAAATTGAAAAAAATTTGATCTGTGTGATCTGGGTTACAGTATCAGCAACCTTGCATTTCATTTTATACAAAATTGTACTCCATCACCAAATTCATTGATGTTTCTAAGCAAAATTCACAAGTTCAGATGATCACAAGTTCACAAGATCTACAGTAGCAGCAGCATCACAAGTTGACAAAATTCAGTGGACTTAGAAGTTAGAGCTAGAGCAGCATCACTAGAGTGCAACTACAAGAACAAGCACCGGCATCACTTAAGCAGCAGCAGCAACAACATCGAGCAGATTACACATCGCGGGTCACTAGAGCGGATTAAGTGATGACAGCCTACTCCTCGGATCTTTGGACAAGTAGCTGACCACCACCAGATGGAGTGGTCACTAGAGAAGATTACACATCACAAACAGGAACTCACTAGAGCAGATTACACATCCAAGCATCACTTAAGCTGTACTCCCGACGAACCGAAGGGGAAAGGGAGGGGATCGACAGAGGAGCTCACAAAGGCCATGTCATGCTTGGCAATATTTGTTTACTGAAACTAAATGAACATTTTACTGGTAGTGTACTAATAGTGTAATCTAGCTATTGTACTGATATTTCTGTTTCTTTGAACATTTTACTGTCAATAAAAATGATGTACTGCTGCTTTCAGTTAATTCAAATTAGCTAAAACCTTTTACTGTCAAATAGTGCTAATGTTTACTCTATGAAATAAACTACTCCTCCTCTCTTCTCTTCTTCAGTTAATTAGGAATAGTTTTAGAGGTAACTAACTGAAACTATTTATCATGTTGACAATAGTAGCATGTGGACCTATCATGGTGATTTCATATCAAAATAGAGGAGTACTCCTGTTCATTTGGAGAACTCATACAACAATTGTTATGCATCAAACTTGGGATCAACAGTAGCATGTGGCCTTATCATTCTGGTTTTTGGATGATTTAGTTAATCAAATTCCTCAATTGAGGAACACCTGGACTTGTCATTCCGGTCTTGGGATCAACAGTAGCATATGGACTTATCATTCTTGTTTCTGGATGATTTAGTTAATCAATTTGACATCAATTGACCTGATTTTTGGATCAATTACAGTTGCTGCTGCTGTGAATCAACTATACAAAGGCCCAAAATTACACTAATAATTACAGTGTAAAAACCATGGAAATACACAGTAATTCCACTAAAAATGCCACTTGCAAATACAGAGCAAAAATCCACTAGAAGTACACTGTAAACCCACTAACATTTACAGTGTAAATTCCACTAACAATTACAGTGTAAATTTCACTGAAAATGCACAGTAATTACACTAAAAGTACACTGTAAATACCACTTAAAACACACAAAAGAATTACACTGCTGGAGAGGGCGATTCCTCCATGATCTAGAGTTCTAGACACAAACATGGCTGGAGAAGCAAAAAAAAAATCACAGGTAACCAGTCAAGAGGGGGAGAGGGGGAGAGGGGGAGAGGGGGAGGGGGAGCTCACGGGGGCCGGGGAGTGGGGCGCGGGGAGGATGCCCGGGAGTGGGGCGCGGGGAGGATGTCGGGGACGAGGTCCAGGTGGTGGTGGTTCTCCGGCGACGGTGGTGTGGACGGGGCGGCGTCCGGGCGGCGGGGTCGCGTCGAGGCGGCGGGGCAGCGTCGAGGTGGCGGGGCAGCGGCGTCGGGGCGGGATCGAGGCGGCGTCGGGGCGGCGTCGGGGCGGTGGGGCAGTGTCGAGGCGGCGTCGGGGCGGCGGGGCAGCGGCGTCGGGAGAGGAGAGGGGAAGGGGATCGAGGGCGAGGGCGAGGGAGAGAGAGGGGATAGGGAGGGGCCGGGGAGGGAATATGGATGGGGCCGGGCACAATACTAATGGCGCACCACCCCTCGGTGCGCTATAAGTATATCCATACTAATGGCGCACCTCACCCTGGTGCGCCATTAGTATTTTTTTTTCTGCTCGAGCCAACAGGTTATCTTTCACCTGACCTGATCCACACCAAGCCCCCTCTACTAGCTCGACTGGTCAGCAGCCAGTTCTCACACCAGGAGGTCCTGGGTTTGATTCCCAGGCTCCACAAATTTTTTTTATGCATTTAAAATGCTGTTTGATACTTATTTGTGTTTAAATATGTTCAAACTTGTTTAAATCATAACAGTAATATTTTTTATAAGACAGTAATAATTTTTTAAAAAATATCATCAAACAGTAATGCCGGTGGAGCGGGGGAGGGTGCGCGGGGTGCGGGGGGTCGGCGGCGGCGGTTGAGTAGGGGAATCGAGGGTGCGGGGGGTCGGCGGCGGCGGCCGGTGGACCGGGGGGTGCTCGGCGGCGAGGGGGACCGGATCTGGCGAGGTGGGATAGCGATCGAGATGGAGGGGGATCGAGATCGAGTGTCCATGAAATTTAAAAATATTCATGATAGTTCAAAAAGTGCCCATGAAATACAATCGAGAAATGAAGGCTACGATTTAAATACAATCGATCTTAGTAGCTATCTGTTCACAATCTTCTTGCCCTTCTTTTTCGCAAATGGAGTTCTTCTGTGGAACGGGCGTCCTTTAGGTAGGGTGGTCCTGCTTGTTCTTGTGGTGTATGCTGCTACTTCATCATCGTCGTCATGTTCGATCCTCGGGTCGCCGTACTTGTCAAAGTCTTGCTCATTGGCTACTCCATCCATTCCGATGATCTTCCTTTTGCCTCTCCTCACGACAACACGACTGGGCTTTGACGGGTCGGTAATGAAAAAGCATTGGTCCACTTGGGAAGCCAGTACCCATGGCTCATTTTTCGCGGTGACGTTTGCGCCCGCGGTCTTGGATTTGGCTTCGGGTATAACCATGGTGGTGAAATACCGGTCTTCTTTTAGGACGCTCTTGGCCCATCTGACACGGAACATCGGGACCTTCTCTCCAGCGTAGCTCAGCTCCCAAATCTCCTCGATCCTTCCGTAGTATCTGTCCTTGTCGTTACCGGTGTAGGATTCCATCGTTACCCCGGAGTTCTGATAACCATCGCTCTTCATGTCCTTGGCCTCGGTGTAGAATGTGTAGCCGTTGATATCGTACGCCTCATAGGTCATCAGGTTGTGCTCGGCGCCCTGTGACAAGGCGAATATGAGTTGTTCTTCCGCGGAAGAATCCTCATGTAAAGGGTACGACAGAAGCTTCTGCTTGAACCAACGCGTGAAACATGAGTTGTGCTCTTTGAGTATATCTCCATCCGTCCTCTGTTGGCCTCGGTCATTGTACGTCTTCTTAATAAAGGTTTTGTGCTGTACCACCCAAGGATCGACCACGTCTATGTGTTGTAGCGCGACTAGGTTTGCTCTTTCAAAGTCGGCGAGTCGACCCTCGAAGTCGACATGCATTTCGCGACGACCCTCACGGTGACCCCATCCAGCGAGCCTGCCGAGGTGCCTGTTGACGGGCAGACCAACGGGGTTCTCGATGCCTAGATAATTCGTGCAGTAGGAGATGCACTCTTCAGTCAGAAAGCCCCTGGCTATGCTTCCCTCTGGACGTGACATGTTGCGAACGTATCCTTTGATGACACCATTCATCCTTTCGAACGGCATCATGCTGTG
Organism: Triticum urartu; assembly: GCF_056163025.1. Lineage (NCBI taxonomy): Eukaryota > Viridiplantae > Streptophyta > Magnoliopsida > Poales > Poaceae > Triticum > Triticum urartu. The sequence goes on along the minus strand of NC_141878.1, from coordinate 556,057,183 downwards.
CAGGAACGTCGGCCCGAGTTGGATGATATCGTCCACGATATGGACCAGCACATGCACCATAACGTCGAAGAATGCGGGCGGGAAGTACATCTCAAGCTCGCATAGTATCACCACGATCTCTTCCTGTAGCCTTCTGAGTTGCCTCACGCCAACAGACTTCCGAGAGATGACGTCGAAAAAGTTGCATAGGCCAAATAGGGTTTCACGGACGTGCGCGTCCATGATCCCACTGTTGGAAATATGCCCTAGAGGCAATAATAAAAGTATTATTATTATATTTCTTTGTTCATGATAATTGTCTTTATTCATGCTATAACTGTATTATCCGGAAATCGTAATACACGTGTGAATACATAGACCATAATATGTCCCTAGTAAGCCTCTAGTTGACTAGCTCGTTGATCAACAGATAGTCATGGTTTCCTGGCTATGGACATTGGATGTCATTGATAACGGGATCACATCATTAGGAGAATGATGTGATGGACAAGACCCAATCCTAAGCATAGCACAAAGATCGTGTAGTTCGTTTGCTAGAGCTTTTCCAATGTCAAGTATTTTTTCCTTTGACCATGAGATCGTGTAACTCCCGGATACCGTAGGAGTGCTTTGGGTGTATCAAACGTCACAACATAATTGGGTGACTATAAAGGTGCATTACAGGTATCTCCGAAAGTGTCTGTTGGGTTGACACGGATCGAGACTGGGATTTGTCACTCCATATAACGGAGAGGTATCACTGGGCCCACTCGGTAATGCATCATCATTATGAGCTCAAGGTGACCAAGTAGTTGATCATGGGATCATGCATTACGGTACGAGTAAAGTGACTTGCCGGTAACGAGATTGAACAAGGTATTGGGATACCGACGATCGAGTCTCGGGCAAGTAACATACCGATTGACAAAGGGAATTGTATACGGGGTTGATTAATCCTCGACATCGTGGTTCATCCGATGAGATCATCGTGGAGCATGTGGGAGCCATCATGGGTATCCAGATCCCGCTGTTGGTTATTGACCGGAGAGTCGTCCCGGTCATGTCTGCTTGTCTCCCGAACCCATAGGGTCTACACACTTAAGGTTCGGTGACGCTAGGGTTATGAAGATATGTATATGCAGTAACCCGAATATTGTTCGGAGTCTCGGATGAGATCCCGGACGTCACGAGGAGTTCCGGAATGGTCCGGAGGTAAAGAATTATATATAGGAAGTGCTGTTTCGGCCATCGGGACAAGTTTCGGGGTTATCGGTATTGTACCGGGACCACCGGAGGGGTCCCGGGGGCCCACCGGGTGGGGCCACCTGTCCCGGGGGGCCACATGGGCTGTAGGGGGTGTGCCTTGGCCTATATGGGCCAAGGGCACCAGCCCTACTAGGCCCATGCGCCTAGGGTTTCCACCACGGAGGAGTCCAAGTGGTGGAAGGCACCCCGAGGTGCCTTGGGGGGGAGGGAAACCCTCCCCTGGCCGCCGCACCTAGGAGATTGGATCTCCTAGGCTGCGCACCCCCCCCTTGGACCTCCTATATATAGTGGGGGAGAGGAGGGATTTCATACCTCAGCCTTTGGTGCTTCCTCTCTCCCCGTTACATCTCTCTCTCTCGTAGTATAGGCGAAGCCCTGCTACTGTGACGCCCTGCATCCACCACCACGCCGTCGTGTTGCTGGATCTTCATCAACCTCTCTTCCCCCCTTGCTGGATCAAGAAAGGAGGAGACGTCATCCGTTCTGTACGTGTGTTGAACGCGGAGGCACCGTCCGTTCGGTGCTAAGATCATCGGTGATTTGAATCACGTCGTGTTCGACTACATCATCCCCGTTCTTTGAACGCTTCCGCTCGCGATCTACAAGGTACGTAGATGCATCTAATCACTCGTTGCTAGATGAACTCCTAGATGGATCTTGGTGAAACCGTAGGAAAATTTTTGTTTTCTGCAACGTTCCCCAACAGTGGCATCATGAGCTAGGTCTATGCGTAGTTCTCTTGCACGAGTAGAACACAATTGGTTGTGGGCGTTGATGTTGTCAATTTTCTTGCCGCTACTAGTCTTATCTTGCTTCAACGGAATTGTGGGATGAAGCGGCCCGGACCGACCTTACATGTACTCTTACGTGAGACAGGTTCCACTGACAAACATGCACAAGTTGCATAAGGTGGCTGGCGGGTGTCTGTCTCTCCTACTTTAGTTAGAGCGGATTCAATGAACAGGGTCCTTATGAAGGGTAAATAGAAGTTGACAAATCACGTTGTGGCTTTAACGTAGGTAAGAAGACGTTCTTGTTAGAACCCTACTTCAGCCACATAAAACCTGCAACAACAATTAGAGGACGTCTAACTTGTTTTTGTAGCAAGTGCTTTGTGATATGATATGGCCAAAGTTGTGATGAATGATGAATGATCAATATGTGATGTATGAGATGTTCATGCTATTATACAAGGAATCACAACTTACATGTCGATGAGTATGACGGTGACAAGGATGATCATGGAGCCCCAAGATGGAGATCAAAGGAGCTATGTGATATTGGCCATATCATGTCACTATTATTATTTGATTGCATGTGATGTTTATCATGTTTTGCATCTTGTTTACTTAGAACGATGGTAGTGAATAAGATGATCCCTTACAACAATTTCAAGAAGTGTTCTCCCCTAACTGTGCACCGTTGCTACAGTTCGTCGCTTCGAAGCATCACGTGTTAATCGGGTGTGAGAGATCCTTTCGTTCACATACAACGGGTGTAAGCAAGATTTACACATGCAAAAACACTTAGGGTTAACTTGAAGAGCCTAGCATGTGAAGACATGGCCTCGGAACACAGAGACCGAAAGGTCGAACACGAGTCGTATGGAAGATACGATCAACATGGAGATGTTCACCGACGATGACTAGTCCGTCTCACGTGTTAATCGGACACGGCTTAGTCGACTTGGATCGTGTAACACTTAGATGACTAGAGGGATGTCTAATCTGAGTGGGAGTTCATTAATAATTTGATTAGATGAACTTAATTATCATGCACTTAGTCTAAAATCTTTACAATATGTCCTGTAGATCAAATGGCCAACGTTGTATTCAATTTCAACGCGTTCCTAGAGAAAACCAAGCTGAAAGACGATGGCAGCAACTATACGGACTGGGTCCGGAACCTGAGGATCATCCTCATAGCTGCCAAGAAAGATTATGTCCTACAAGCACCGCTAGGTGATCCACCCGTCCCACAGAACCAAGACGCTATGAACGCTTGGCAGACACGTACTGATGACTACTCCCTCGTTCAGTGCGGCATGCTTTACAGCTTAGAACCGGGGCTCCAAAAGCGTTTTGAGAGACATGGAGCATATGAGATGTTCGAAGAGCTAAAAATGGTTTTTCGAACTCATGCCCGGATCGAGAGATATGAAGTCTCCGATAAGTTCTTCAGCTGTAAGATGGAGGAAAATAGTTCTGTCAGTGAGCACATACTCACTATGTCTGGGTTACATAACCGCTTGACTCAGCTGGGAGTTAATCTCCCGGATGACGCGGTCATTGACAGAATCCTCCAGTCGCTTCCACCAAGCTACAAGAGCTTTGTGATGAACTTCAATATGCAGGGGATGGTAAAGACCATTCCTGAAGTATTTGCTATGCTGAAATCAGCAGAGGTAGAAGTCAAGAAGGAACATCAAATGTTGATGATGAATAAAACCACTAAGTTCAAGAAGGGCAAGGGTAAAAAGAACTTCAAGAAGGACGGCAAGGAAGTTGCTGCGCCCGGCAAGCAAGCTGTCGGGAAGAAGTCAAAGAATGGACCCAAGCCTGAGACAGAGTGCTTTTATTGCAAAGGGAAGGGTCACTGGAAGCGGAACTGCCCCAAATACTTAGCGGACAAGAAGGCCGGCAACACCAAAGGTATATTTGATATACATGTAATTGATGTGTACCTTACCAGTACTCGTAGTAACTCCTGGGTATTTGATACCGGTGCCGTTGCTCATATTTGTAACTCACCACAGGAGCTACGGAATAAACGGAAACTGGAAAGGGACGAGGTGACGATGCGCGTCGGGAATGGTTCCAAGGTCGATGTGATCGCCGTCGGCACGCTACCTCTACATTTACCTACGGGATTAGTTATAAACCTCAATAATTGTTATTTAGTGCCATGTCTGAGCATGAACATTGTATCAGGATCTCGTTTAATACGAGATGGCTACTCATTTAAATCCGAGAATAATGGTTGTTCTATTTATATGAGAGATATGTTTTATGGTCATGCTCCGATAGTCAATGGTTTATTCTTAATGAATCTCGAGCGTATTACTACACATGTTCATAGTGTGAGTACCAAAAGATGTAAGGTTGATAATGATAGTCCCACATACTTGTGGCACTGCCGCCTTGGTCACATAGGTGTCAAACGCATGAAGAAGCTCCATGCAGATGGACTTTTAGAGTCTCTTGATTATGAATCATTTGACACGTGCGAACCATGCCTCATGGGAAGAATGACCAAGACTCCGTTCTCAGGAACAATGGAGCGAGCAACCAACTTATTGGAAATCATACATACTGATGTGTGCGGTCCAATGAGTGTTGAGGCTCGCGGTGGCTATCGTTATGTTCTCACCCTCACTGATGACTTGAGTAGATATGGGTATGTCTACTTAATGAAACACAAGTCTGAAACCTTTGAAAAGTTCAAAGAATTTCAGAGTGAAGTTGAGAATCAACGTGACAGGAAAATCAAGTTTCTACGATCAGATCGTGGAGGAGAATACTTGAGTCACGAATTTGGCACACACTTAAGAAAATGTGGAATAGTTTCACAACTCACGCCGCCTGGAACACCTCAGCGTAACGGTGTGTCCAAACGTCGTAATCGCACTCTATTAGATATGGTGCGATCTATGATGTCTCTTGCCGATTTACCGCTATCTTTTTGGGGCTATGCTTTAGAGACTGCCGCATTCACTTTAAATAGGGCTCCGTCGAAATCCGTTGAGACGACACCGTATGAATTATGGTTTGGGAAGAAACCTAAGCTGTCGTTTCTAAAAGTTTGGGGATGCGATGCTTATGTCAAGAAACTTCAACCTGAAAAGCTCGAACCCAAGTCGGAAAAATGCGTCTTCATAGGATACCCTAAAGAAACTTATGTGTATACCTTCTACCTCAGATCCGAAGGCAAGATCTTTGTTGCCAGGAATGGATCCTTTCTAGAGAAAGAGTTTCTCTCGAAAGAAGTAAGTGGGAGGAAAGTAGAACTTGATGAAGTATTGCCTCTTGAACCGGTAAATGGCGCAACTCAAGAAAATGTTCCTGAGGAGCCTGCACCGACTAGAGAGGAAGTTATTGATGATGATCAAGATACTTCTGATCAAGCTCCTACTGAAATTCAAAGGTCCACAAGGACACGTTCCGCACCAGAGTGGTACGGCAACCCTGTCTTGGAAATCATGTTGTTAGACAACAGTGAACCTACGAACTATGAAGAAGCGATGGCGGGTCCGGATTCCGAAAAATGGCTAGAAGCCATGAAGTCCGAGATAGGATCCATGTATGAAAATGAAGTATGGACTTTGACTGACTTGCCCGTTGAACGGCGAGCCATAGAAAATAAATGGATCTTCAAGAAGAAGACAGACGCGGATGGTAATGTGACCATCTATAAAGCTCGGCTTGTCGCTAAGGGTTGTCGACAAGTTCAAGGAATTGACTACGATGAGACTTTCTCACCGGTAGCGAAGCTAAAGTCCGTCCGAATCATGTTAGCAATTGCCGCATTCTACGATTATGAGATATGGCAAATGGACGTCAAAACGGCATTCCTTAATGGTTTCCTTAAGGAAGAGTTGTATATGATGCAGCCGGAAGGTTTTGTCGATCCTAAGAATGCTGACAAGGTGTGCAAGCTCCAACGCTCGATTTATGGGCTGGTGCAAGCATCTCGGAGTTGGAACATTCGCTTTGATGAGATGATCAAAGCGTTTGGGTTCACACAGACTTATGGAGAAGCCTGCGTTTACAAGAAAGTGAGTGGGAGCTCTATAGCATTTCTCATATTATATGTAGATGACATACTTTTGATGGGAAATGATATAGAACTCTTGGACAGCATCAAGGCCTACTTGAATAAGAGTTTTTCAATGAAGGACCTTGGAGAAGCTGCTTATATATTAGGCATCAGGATCTATAGGGATAGATCAAGACGCCTCATAGGTCTTTCACAAAGCACATACCTTGATAAGATTTTGAAGAAGTTCAAAATGGATCAGTCCAAGAAAGGGTTCTTGCCTGTTTTGCAAGGTGTGAGATTGAGTTCAGCTCAATGCCCGACCACGGCAGAAGAGATAGAAGAGATGAGTATCATCCCCTATGCCTCAGCCATAGGTTCTATTATGTATGCCATGCTGTGTACCAGACCTGATGTAAACCTTGCCATAAGTTTGGTAGGAAGGTACCAAAGTAATCCCGGCAAGGAACACTGGACAGCGGTCAAGAATATCCTGAAGTACCTGAAAAGGACAAAGGACATGTTTCTCGTTTATGGAGGTGATGAAGAGCTCGTCGTAAAGGGTTACGTCGACGCTAGCTTCGACACAGATCTGGATGACTCTAAGTCACAAACCGGATACGTGTATATGTTGAATGGTGGAGCAGTGAGCTGGTGCAACTGCAAACAGAGCGTCGTGGCGGGATCTACATGTGAAGCGGAGTACATGGCAGCCTCGGAGGCAGCACATGAAGCAATATGGGTGAAGGAGTTCATCACCGACCTAGGAGTCATACCCAATGCGTCGGGGCCAATCAAACTCTTTTGTGACAACACTGGAGCTATTGCACTTGCCAAGGAGCCCAGGTTTCACAAGAAGACAAGGCACATCAAGCGTCGCTTCAACTCCATTCGTGAAAGTGTTCAAAATGGAGACATAGAGATTTGTAAAGTACATACGGACCTGAATGTAGCAGATCCGTTGATTAAACCTCTCCCTAGGGCAAAACATGATCAACACCAGAATTCCATGGGTGTTCGATTAAGTATTATTATTATATTTCTTTGTTCATGATAATTGTCTTTATTCATGCTATAACTGTATTATCCGGAAATCGTAATACACGTGTGAATACATAGACCATAATATGTCCCTAGTAAGCCTCTAGTTGACTAGCTCGTTGATCAACAGATAGTCATGGTTTCCTGGCTATGGACATTGGATGTCATTGATAACGGGATCACATGATTAGGAGAATGATGTGATGGACAAGACCCAATCCTAAGCATAGCACAAAGATCATGTAGTTCGTTTGCTAGAGCTTTTCCAATGTCAAGTATTTTTTCCTTTGACCATGAGATCGTGTAACTCCCGGATACCGTAGGAGTGCTTTGGGTGTATCAAACGTCACAACGTAACTGGGTGACTATAAAGGTGCATTACAGGTATCTCCGAAAGTGTCTGTTGGGTTGACACGGATCGAGACTGGGATTTGTCACTCCATATAACGGAGAGGTATCACTGGGCCCACTCGGTAATGCATCATCATTATGAGCTCAAGGTGACCAAGTGGTTGATCACGGGATCATGCATTACGGTACGAGTAAAGTGACTTGCCGGTAACGAGATTGAACAAGGTATTGGGATACCGACGATCGAGTCTCGGGCAAGTAACATACCGATTGACAAAGGGAATTGTATACGGGGTTGATTAATCCTCGACATCGTGGTTCATCCGATGAGATCATCGTGGAGCATGTGGGAGCCATCATGGGTATCCAGATCCCGCTGTTGGTTATTGACCGGAGAGTCGTCCCGGTCATGTCTGCTTGTCTCCCGAACCCGTAGGGTCTACACACTTAAGGTTCGGTGACGCTAGGGTTATGAAGATATGTATATGCAGTAACCCGAATATTGTTCGGAGTCCCGGATGAGATCCCGGACGTCACGAGGAGTTCCGGAATGGTCCGGAGGTAAAGAATTATATATAGGAAGTGCTGTTTCGGCCATCGGGACAAGTTTCGGGGTTATCGGTATTGTACCGGGACCACCGGAGGGGTCCCGGGGGCCCACCGGGTGGGGCCACCTGTCCCGGGGGGCCACATGGGCTGTAGGGGGTGTGCCTTGGCCTATATGGGCCAAGGGCACTAGCCCTACTAGGCCCATGCGCCTAGGGTTTCCACCACGGAGGAGTCCAAGTGGTGGAAGGCACCCCGAGGTGCCTTGGGGGGGAGGGGGAAACCCTCCCCTGGCCGCCGCACCTAGGAGATTGGATCTCCTAGGCTGCGCACCCCCCCCTTGGACCTCCTATATATAGTGGGGGAGAGGAGGGATTTCATACCTCAGCCTTTGGTGCTTCCTCTCTCCCCGTTACATCTCTCTCTCGTAGTATAGGCGAAGCCCTGCTACTGTGACGCCCTGCATCCACCACCACGCCGTCGTGTTGCTGGATCTTCATCAACCTCTCTTCCCCCCTTGCTGGATCAATAAAGGAGGAGACGTCATCCGTTCTGTACGTGTGTTGAACGCGGAGGCACCGTCCGTTCGGTGCTAAGATCATCGGTGATTTGAATCACGTCGTGTTCGACTACATCATCCCCGTTCTTTGAACGCTTCCGCTCGCGATCTACAAGGTACGTAGATGCATCTAATCACTCGTTGCTAGATGAACTCCTAGATGGATCTTGGTGAAACCGTAGGAAAATTTTTGTTTTCTGCAACGTTCCCCAACACCCACGGATTGCAACTGGAAGTATCTGCGTCATCAGCACGTGACAGTCGTGAGACTTCATCCCGCTGAACTTCAGCTTCGCTGGGTCTAGGTATCTGCTTATCTTCCCTGCGTAACCGTAAGGAAGTTTTACTCCTACGAGGCAGGTGAAAAACTGCTCGATCTCCTCCTGACTTAGAGTGAAGCACGCGGGAGGGTAGTCATTTCCGGTCTTCTTGGCCTTTTTGCCTTTGTGACGACTTTCCGTGTCCTGCTTCGCCTCATCATCATCATCATCATCATGATCATCATATATAGCGTGAAGCTCCTGCCTGATGCCCATTGATTTCAAGTCTGCCCTTGCTTTCGGCCCATCTTTGGTCCTCTCTGGCATGTTGAGCAGGGTACCAAGCAGACTCTCGCACACGTTCTTCGTGATATGCATGACATCAAGGCTGTGAGGCACACGGTGGATCTTCCAGTACGACAAGTCCCAGAAAACAGACCTCGTTTTCCATACCTTCAGCAGCGGCTCTGGCGCCTTTCGCTTCTTTCCCGGCTCTGGCGCCTTTTGCTTCTTTCCCGGCAGTGGGCAGTCTTTCCAATTTTTCAACATCTCGTCTATTTCCTCGCCGCTCCTCGTACGCGGGCGTCCTCGGGGTTTGGTTTCACCATCGAACAGATCCTTGCGTTTTCTCCACAGGTCATCGTCGCGAAGCCACCTTCGATGTCCCATGAACACGGTTTTCGAAGACCCGGGATCTCTATCTAGATGGCGATACGTTGTGTCATCCATGCACCTGACGCATCCAGAAAATCCGTGGACCACCTGCCCCGCGACATATCCGTAACCGAGATAGTCGTGCACCGTCGTGAGCAGCGCGGCTCTCATAGGGACATATTCTTTCTCTGCGGCGTCCCACGTATTGGCTGGCATTTTCCATAGCGTGTCAAGCTCCTCTTTCAGCAGCCCCAGATACAGATTGATGTCGTTCCCTACTTGTTTCGGTCCTTCAATTAGCATACTCATGTGAATGTACTTCCTCTTCATGGACAACCAGGGGGGAAGGTTGTACATCCACACAAACACAGGCCAGGTGCTATGTGTGCTTCTCTGGCTGCCAAACGGATTGACTCCATCGGTGCTCGCGCCCAGCACGATGTTCCTTGGATCATTCCCAAATTCTGGGTCTTCGAAGTTCAACGCTTGCCACTGGCTCGCATCCTTAGGGTGACTCAGCATCTTGTCTTTTTTATCTATCTCCGGATCATTTGCGTCATCTTCTCGCTTCTTCTCCTCCCTATCCGCGTGCCAATGCAGGAGATTTGCTACCTTAGGGTCCGCAAAATACCGCTGCAGACGAGGAGTGATCGGAAAGTACCACACCACTTTTCGAGGAGCTTTCTTCCTCTTCTTGTATCGAGTGACGCCGCACACCGGACATATGGTAGACTCCGCGTGCTCGTCCCGATAAATGATGCAATTGTTCATGCACACATGGTATTTCACGTGCGGTAAATCCAGAGGACACACGATTTTCTTTGCCTCCTCCAAACTGGTCGGGCACTTGTTCCCCTCGGAAGACGTTCGTGCCAGAATGACATGTTCTCGTCGAAGCATGCGTCGGTCATTTTGTGTTTTACCTTCATCTCCAGAGCCATGAGCGTTACTTTCAGGCGGGTATCCTCGGGCCTGCATCCTTCATACAATGGAGTAACCGCGTCTAACTCAAGTTGATCCATCTTGGCTTTCTCTCGGGCGGCAGCTCTTGCGTTATCCGTCTGCTTGAGAAGCAGCTCTTGAATATGAGGGTCCTGCATCCAGCCCATCGATGGTCCAGCGTCGTCTGCTCCGCCGGCATCATCATCTTCATGATCATGCCCGTCGACTGCTCCGGCATCTTCCTCATCATCATGTCCTTCATCTTCTACATGATGACTGTGTATAGCATCACCGTCGTGATCATCTCCTGGGGATTCTTCGTCTTCTCGCCCGCCCGAGCCGCGGTGGTTGTCTTGCTGCCCTTCCTCATTTCTTGCCCGGCCCCCATGGACGACTTCGTAGTCATCTTCATCACCTTGCCACCGATAGCCATCCATGAAACCACGCAAGAGCAGGTGGTACCGCACCTGCCCGGATTCCGGGTTCGCAATAAGGCTCTTCAGCTTGCATCTTCGACACGGACATCTTATCTCCGTCTCGTTCTTTTGAAGCATCTCGGCCTTTGCGGACCTCAAAAACCTATTCACGATGCCTTCGGTCATCATGCGGACCATGGTCGCCTGCGGGGTAGAGCAAAACGATATTTTAGAACCAAGAAAAAAATTGGCATGACTTTCCCTAAAAATAGGACCAAAAAGAATGCTTAATGCCAAAATTCTCGCCGAAACGGAAATGAATCAACATTCCGGCAAAATATTGGCAACTATCGAATTTCAAATACCGGTACACCTCCAAACACAAACACATATGCAACACCACAAACATATGCAACACCATGAACATACATAGATCTAGCTAGGCCATAAAAAGTGCATGTGCACATTCTTGTAGGGAGAACAACATAAATATAGCTTCCCCCCTTACTTACCTATCAAAACAAGGTAATTTAACCACTTAAATTGAATGAATCTATGGTGGAAATGAGGTGAAAAAGAGGAGGCACCCGAGACAAGGAGGAGGTGGAGAGAATGAAGTGGGGAGAAAATGAGTGTGGGTAGGAGAGGCTGTCCAAAATATCTTGTTGCTGCCCACTTACTAATGGCGCACCAACTCTAAATGCGCCATTAGTAATCTAGGTCACTAATGGCGCACCTCCTGGTGGTGCGCCATTAGTAGTTTTGCAAAAAAAAAATACTAATGGCGCACTGTCCCACAGTGCGCCATTACTAGTTTAAACTAGTAATGGCGCACGGTGGAACAGTGCGCCATTAGTAGTTTTGCAAAAAAGGGAATAAAAAATATAATAAAAAAAACAACATTAGTGGCGCACTTTCCGGCTGGTGCGCCATTGCTAGTTACAACTAGTAATGGCGCACTGTGTCTGGATGCGCCATTAGTATGTTTGGACAGGCGCACTAGTTAAATTTTTTTTGATACTAATGGCGCACCCGGGGCCAGGTGCGCCATTAGTAGTTTCAACTCTAATGGCGTATCAGTAGGTGGTGCGCCATTAGTATATACTAATGGCGCACCGCTTGTGTGGTGCGCCATTAGTATCAATCCCATCTATATCCCTTTCTCTAGTAGTGAATGAAGGAATTGGAACATGCTTCATGGCCAAAGGCCCAAAGGTATCACATCCCGAGTATGTTGATTTCAATAGTGATGAAGATGACTTGTTAGGTGATGATGATTTACTTGTTGACAACCCTAGTGATGAATACTATGATGAAACATCAATTAATCATGCTAATCAAGATAAAACGAATGACAATGATAAGGAGAAGATTGAGTCTCTAACTAAAGAACTAAACACTCTTAAGTTAGCTCATGAAACTATCTTAGGAGATCATCAAGAACTTTTAAGGACACATGAGAAATTACGCTTTGAAAAGCTCAACCTTGAGCAAGAGCATGAGTTCTTAAAAGCAATCAATGATGATCTTCGTAAGAAAAGTTCTTCTTACATTGCCAAGCGTTTACTCTTATCCACTTACATGCCTCAAGTCAAGTCTAGTAACAAGAACAAGAAAGATTCTTCCTCTAGTAGTAACAATGATCATGCTAAATCCAATATTGTTGCTTCTAGTAGTTCTCTTGATTCCACTAATGATTCTCTTAGCCAAGTTACACTTGAGCAAGAAAATAGCCTATTGAAGGGAATTATAGAGAAAGGAGTTTACAAGAGCCTTGCCGGAAGTAAGCAATTTGAGGAAATTGTACGCAAGCAAGGAAGGCACCGGAAGAATCAAGGTGTTGGTTTTGAACGAAAGTTCAATGCCAATGGAGTTGAGTGGGAAGAAGATCAATACCCCAAGAAAAAGTTTGTTCCTCAACAAGAGAAGTATGATCCCACTTCTTCCAAAGGGACACAAGCTCAAGATGATCTTCCACCACAAGACTACAAGAAAAAAGGCAAGGACAAGCTTCAAGAAGAAATTCATGCATTTGAAGAAGCTCCTAAGACCTTGGTCAAGTGGATTCCCAAGACTACTTCAAGTTCCACTTCATCAAGTACAACTACAACTCCGAGGATTCCCATCAAGATGGTGTGGATCCAAAAGAAGAAGAACTAGAGAGTTCTTGAGGGTGACTCCACCAACATACTTCACTCTTATCATTTTGGCAAGAACAAGTGCAATCAACTTCCACATCTTTCACTAGTTCAAGGAGTCACAAACCCTCTTGTTGGTAAGACAAGGGACAAGGTAACCTAAAAGCTTTCATAGACATCATCTTGTGTGTGTATCACTCCATGTCTATGGATATCCTTGTTTGTTCCTTGTGGGACTAACCCATGTAGGTATTCAAAGTGCATTCACTCCAATGTATAGCTCCAAATGATCTACATCAACATTGAGCATCCACATCTTCAACATCTACATGAAGTCATCATCGACAAAACCCAAGGTTAGTTCATCCCTCTTAGGGGGGATATCACATCTAGGGGGAGCTTTACTCTAAGACTTGAGCTAAAGCAACTCTAATGATGTGAACACAACAATGCTTTATGTAAAAGTGGTAACCCCACTTGTGCTTAAAGGATGAGTATGACCTATGATCAAATGTTCTCATTTGACTCCTAAGTCAATATACTCATATATAGATGACCTAGTCATCGCCAATTGCTTGATAGATGCTAGAATTGGTTGTGCATGCTTTGCCACATATTTCAGTTGCCATTTTATTGTGTGAGCATGTTGATTGCATATTTTACTCATTTGAGGACATCCACTTGTTGTTTTGATTGATTGATTTTCTTTTTATTTGCCAAGTGGATGGACAAGAATGCCTAAGAAACCTCTCTAGCTATCTATGCTTTTCTCGTCTCAAACTCTATTCATGCTACATCACAAAATTTGATAAAGTCAGATTCAAACCACTCTGTGTGAGGAGCACTCGGAGTCCCCGATTTGTCAAAGACTTAAACTTCCAAAACTTCTTTGTGCTTTTCGGTCTGACCGATTCCTCCATTTCGGTCATACCGAGATCACTAAGTCGATCTAGGTTTTCACCTCGGTGCAACCGATTTGAACTTTTCGGTCACACCGAGTTGTTCCACTCGGTCACACCGACAGGGTCGGGCTATATATACTCACGGGCAAAATTTTGGAAATTTCTCCGAAACATCTTCGCCCGCGCATAGCTCGCTCTGCCTCCTGGGTCTCTGGATCGTCCTCCTCGTCGCCAGCCGCCCCCTGTCGCTGGTCTCCGCCGCCGTTAACGGATTTCGTCTCCGCCGTTGCCACCGTAGCGAGTTCACCGCCGAACTAGGGTATGGACTCGATCACAGTGCTATCCCCGTCCGATTCCTAGCACACTGTGTTCTTTATGATTCTTGCTACGATTGAAACACTCCTATCCAGTCAAATCAATCCTTAGAATAGATGCGATTCGAAAATTTAGGTTTAGGTTTCTGCCGAAATCATCTCGGACCCACCGGGTTGCGGAACTCAGTTCCACCGATTCGGCCATAGCCATTGCACATGTGTTTCTCGGTCTGACCGAGAATTACAAATCGGTGAGACCAAGTTCAGGACTTTGTGAAACCCTAGTAGTCTTGGTGCCACCGAACTGTGACTCGGTCTGACCGAGTTCACTAGTTTTGGTTCCAAAAGCTGCTTCGGTATCACCGAGTTTGCAAATCGGTTGATCCGAAATGCTTTCTGTGGAAAACTAAAACTAAGTTTTTGATTCATTCTTTTACAAAAATCTCTGCATTTTGTGATGCTCATCCACTCTATCTCATCTATAATCTATTCATAGGGTCAGCAGTCAGAGTTTGCAATATGTCTGATCAGAGTGACAGTCAAAACAAATCTGAGGAGCAGGTTCACATGAGTGAGGGCACTAGTCCCTCTAGTAGCTCTAATGAAGGTAGCAGGAGCACCCCAAGCAACTTGCCTAAGGCAGCCACTAGAGCTAGCAGGAAGAGAACCTCTGAATCTGAGGATGAGGATTATGTGGCAGAGGAGGAAGCCACATCCAAGAAAAAGGTTCTCAAGAAAGAATATGGGTCAGCTGCAGCCATCAAGCCTGGAATGCACAAAAAGGCACCTGCAAGAAGAGTTCCTACTTCTAAGCCTAGGAAGGCTGTAACTGAAGAAACCATGAAGTTTACCATGGAATCTGAAGAGGAAGCAAGTGGCCAAGATAAGAAGAAAAAGAGAGCCAAAACTACCACTGCCAGAGTTCTTGGCAAACCCTCCATGAGGAGAGACTCTGAAGAAGAAGAAGAAGAGGTTGCTGCACCAGCACCCAAGGCACAGAAGCTTATGCGTGATGCCATAAGGTCAGGGGCTACTTCATCCAAGCCCAAAGAGGCACCCAAAGCTGCCTCCAAGCCCAAGAGTGCACCTAAGAGGAACACCAGGAACATCTCTGCTGCTGAAAAGAACAAGGCCCCAGTGACTGATGTTGCTGAAGAAGAAGAAGAAGGACAAGTTCTCAGGAAGCTCAAGCCCAAGATCCCAGACCATAATGATGCTCATCCTGTGGCTGAGGACATGAAAATTAGAAGAGATTCAGGGCCAAGGAAGTGGAGAGAAGCAGATCCATATGCTTCATGGAGAAGAACTGCTATGGATTACAGGTTTCACACCAAGGAACAGCAAGATTTCTATGAGACAGTGCTGCTGGATAAGAAACCCATAGTGTGTGACATGATATGGGTTGATTGGGAATACATCAAGGAGAATGAAGAACACTATCCTGGAGTGCTTGACAGCTTCAAGGCTTGTGGAGTTGCAGACTTTGTTGGGCAGAAGCTCACAAAGTGGAATGAGGAGCTCATTATGCAATTCTACTCCACAACACATTTCTATCCGGATGGCAGGATAGTGTGGATGTCAGAAGGCACTAGATACCAATCTACAGTTGCTGAATGGGCTCAGCTGATTAATGCCCCAGAAGAGCAGGAAGATGACTTGGACATCTATGCCAAGAAGAAGATGGATCACAATTCCATGTCAAACATGTACAAGGAGATCCCAAACAAAGCACTTGAATCTTTCAAGTTTGGCTCAGTGCACTTCCTTCTGTCAGGGCTGCCCACAATCAACTGGATTCTAACGCACACTCTCTTACCCAAGTCAGGTGATCACAAGATGATCAGAGGACATGCAATAAATTTGCTTCATATATTTGATGTGCCACATAAATTCAAGGTGATGAGCCTCATGGTAGAGACCATCAAGAGAACAGCAGCTGATCAGAAGAGGAGCTGTGGATATGCCCCACAAATTCAGGAGTTGATAAACTCAAAGATGGGCACAGGCATATATCTATTGGACAAGGAACACCTGCCCATCCATCCAGACTTTGAGGACAATCAAGTTGTGATGAATGAGAATGAACCATCATCTGCACATGCTCAAGCAAAGAAGGAGAAGGCAAAAATGGAGAAAGCTGCCAAGATGCCAACTCAAGAGGAGGCATCTGAGTACTTCTTGAAGAACAAGCAGGAGCAGCTCAGTTACCTGATAGCATCAACTCTGAGGATTGAGAAAGGATTGGCCACCCTGACTCGAAACCAAGAGAGCTTGGAAAGAATCATGGAACAAAAGTTCTGTGACCTAGATGTGAAAGTAACAGAGATTCAGTCTGCAGTGGAACAACTACAGGATGATATGCAGGAGAGGAAGGGCAAGACCACAACTGATGCATTTGCCAGAGTGCCCAGAGCTCAGAGATCATCTGAAGTGCCAGTTGCTGACACCAGAGCCACTACTTCTGCACCAGCTATAGCCTCAGTTCCACCAGCTCCATCTCCTACCCCAGCAGCTCCAACTACGTCTACTGAAGCCTTCGTCCTTGGCGTCATCCGGACTCCACCAACTGAAGACCAAGCCTGAGAGTCGTTTAGTGCTATGCATTTTCTATGAACTTTTTGGTAACTTGTTGCCAAAGGGGGAGAAAAATGAATAGATCATAGGCTTCGAGAGAGAGTCTGCATTTGTTCTCTCTTGTCTTCTTGGTTGAACTTTATTTGCTTTTGAGTGCTTGAGATACTATGCCTTAATCTATGCTTTTGAGTGTTTGATCATAAGCTACACTTAATGCTTGTTGGATGTTACTATCAGTTTATCCTTATTTTGATCATTCACTTTGCTTGGTGATGAGTGCATGTATTTAATTCTTATCATTTTGAGCGCTCCACCAAGATGTATGTGACATGGAAGAGTAACCCATGATTCTAACTCTTTGTGCATTTGCAGTCCAAAGCAAATCTTAAGATATGCACAAATTTAGGGGGAGCTCTTGCTTATCACATACTTCTCAAAGCGACGATATCTTTCACTCTTATTATCATTTGTCGAAGCTTTGATCTATATGTTGTCATCAATTACCAAAAAGGGGGAGATTGAAAGTGCAACTATCCCCGGGTGGTTTTGGTAATTCCTAACAACATATAGCTCATTGAGCTAACATTTTTTCCAAGATTAATATTTCAGGAAAAGCTCAATGGATGGCATGGCATGGATGAGGAAAGTGGATCCCTCAAAATTATAAGGACAAAGGATTGGCTCAAGCTTCAAGATCAAGACTCTACATTTTCTATTTTAGTGATCCAAGATCACATTGAGTCTATAGGAAAAGCCAATACTATCAAGGAGGGATGAGGTGTTGCTTAATGAGCCTCTTGCTTCATGTGCTTAGTGATATGCTCCAAAACCCTCAACTATCTTCCCACATCCACATTTGACCTAAACCTAAAGTCAAACTCGGCCCCACCGATTCTTTCTATCCGGCGCCACCGAGTTTCACATGTCATAGCCACTGCCACAAACCCTAGCAATTCAGTTTCACCGATAGGGATCTCGGTCTCACTGAGATGGGATTGCAATTTCTCTGTTTCCCTTCGTAACATTTCGGTCCAACCGAAGTGAGAGATCGGTCCCACCGAGATTGCAATGTAAACTCTCTGTTTCCCTTTCGTAACATTTCGGTCTCACCGAGAAGAGCGAATCGGTCCCACCGAGTTTACCTGACCAACTCTCTGGTTAGCTTATTACCAAAATCGGTCCCACCGAGTTTGTGTAATCGATCACACCAAGATTACGTTATGCCCTAACCCTAACCATATCGGTCCTACCGAGTTGCATCTCAGTCCCACCGAAAATCCTAACGGTCACTAGGTTTGCTGATTCGGCCCGACCGAGTTTAACAATTCGGTCACACCGAGTTTGGCAGATTGTGTGTAACGGTTAGATTTTGTGTGGAGGCTATATATACCCCTCCACCCACTCTTCATTCGTGGAGAGAGCCATTAGAACACATCTACACTTCCAATACACATGTTCTGAGAAAGAACCACCTACACTTGTGTTGAGCTCAAGATATTCCATTCCAACCATATGAATCTTGATCTCTAGCCTTCCCCAAGTTTCTTTCCACTCAAATCTTCTTTCCACCAAATCCAAATCCCGTGAGAGAGAGTTGAGTGTTGGGGAGACTATCATTTGAAGCACACGAGCAAGGAGTTCATCATCAACACACCATTTGTTACTTCTTGGAGAGTGGTGTCTCCTAGATTGGCTAGGTGTCACTTGGGAGCCTCCGACAAGATTGTGGAGTTGAACCAAGGAGTTTGTAAGGGCAAGGAGATCGCCTACTTCGTGAAGATCTACCGCTAGTGAGGCAAGTCCTTCGTGGGCGACGGCCGTGATGGAATAGACAAGGTTGCTTCTTCGTGGACCCTTCGTGGGTGAAGCCCTCCGTGGACTCGCGCAACCGTTACCCTCCGTGGGTTGAAGTCTCCATCAACGTGGATGTACGATAGCACCAACTATCGGAACCACGCCAAAACATCCGTGTCTCCAATTGCGTTTGAATTCTCCAAACCCTTCCCTTTACATTCTTGCAAGTTGCATGCTTTACTTTCCGCTGCTCATATACTCTTTTGCATGCTTGCTTGAATTGTGTGGAGATTGCTTGACTTGTGCTAAGATAACTAAAATCTGCCAAGAACTAAAATTGGGAAAAGGATAGATTTTTATTTGGTCAAGTAGTCTAATCACCCCCCCTCTAGACATACTTTCGATCCTACAGCCCCACCGGCCAGAACTTGGTCAATAATGAAGGGACCCTCCCATTTGGGCTTGAGTTTGTCCTTTTTCTTCTCCGGCAGGCGTAGAACTAACTCACCAACATTATAAGTTTTGGCTCGTACTTCTCTGCTTTGGTATCTTCGAGCATGTTGTTGATAGAATGCGGAACGGGCTTTTGCCACGTCACGCTCCTCCTCCATGGCGTCCAAACTGTCCTGCCGATCGATCTCGGCTTCTCTTTCTTCATACATGCGCACTCGAGGTGAGTCATGAATTATGTCGCAGGGCATAACCGCCTCTACGCCATACACCATAAAGAAGGGTGTGTATCGGGTAGTGCGATTCGACGTGGTCTGCAGCCCCCAGAGTACGGTGTCGAGCTCCTCTACCCAGTGCGTATTAGATTCCTTTAGGGATCACACTAATCTAGGTTTGATGCCGCTCATGATAAGACCATTTGCTCGCTCGACTTGACCGTTAGTTTGTGGGTGATAGACAGAAGCATAATCGAGCTTAATGCCCATGTTTTTGCACCAGAGTTTTACCTCATCGGCGGTGAAGTTCGTGCTGTTGTCAGTGATGATGTTGTGGGGGACGCTGTAACGTTGTACGACCCCGGATATGAAGTCTATCACCGGTCTGGATTCGGCCGTTTTAACAGGTTTGGCTTCTATCCATTTGGTGAATTTATCCACCATGACCAGTAAGTATTTTTTCTTGTGGGTTCCCCCTTTAAGGGGTCCAACCATGTCAAGCCCCCAGACCGCAAAGGGCCAATTAATGGGGATTGTGTGGAGGGCGGTGGGTGGCATGTGGCTTTGGTTTGCAAAAAGCTGGCAACCGACGCAGCGTTGGACCAAGTCCTGTGCATCTGCCCGGGCCGTCGGCCAATAAAGACCTGTATGGAAGGCCTTGCTTATAATGGCCTGAGCTGCGGCGTGGTGGCCGCCGAGTCCGGCGTGAATTTCTGCCAGAAGCTTCCGCCCCTCCTCTTCAGAGATGCACCTTTGAAGGACTCCGGTGGTGCTTTTCTTATAAAGCTCTCCCTCATGGACCCTATAGGCTTTAGATCGCCGTACTATGCAGCGTGCCTCATTTTGGTCCTCGGGGAGTTCTTGCCTAGTTAAGTAGGCCAGGAATGGTTCTGTCCACGGGGCGACAACGGCCATTATTACGTGGGCTGAAGGTGTTATTTCGGTGGCAGAGCCTCCGATTATGTCAGAGTGTTCGGTATCGGGCATTGTGGTTGGGTCCAGACTATTGTTACCGGTGTCCCCTTCCCATACCACGGATGGCTTGAACAGCCTCTCCAGAAAGATGTTAGGAGGGACCGCATCGCGCTTAGTGCCGATGCGTGCGAGGACATCTACCGCCTGGTTGTTTTCCCGGGCTACATGGTGAAATTCGAGCCCCTCGACCCGAGCTGACATTTTTAGGATGGCATTGCGGTAGGCCGCCATTTTTGGAACATTGGCGTCAAAGTCTCCATTTATTTGGGATATTGCGAGGTTCGAATCCCCGCGCACCTCCAGGCGTTGGATGCCCATGGATACTGCCATCCGAAGACCATGTAAAAGGGCCTCGTATTCGGCTGCGTTGTTGGAGTTTGTATACATTATCTGGAGTACGTATTGAATTATATCTCCGGTTGGGGACGTTAGAACGACGCCAGCCCCCAGACCAGCCAGCATTTTGGAGCCGTCGAAGTGCATGATCCAGTTGGAATATGCGCCGTACTCTTTAGGGAGTTCGGCTTCCGTCCATTCGGCGACGAAGTCGGCCAATACTTGCGACTTAATGGCTCGTCGCGGTTTGTACATTATGTCGAACGGGAGGAGCTCAATGGCCCATTTGGCAATCCGGCCTGTGGCATCGCGGTTGTTTATAATATCATTAAGTGGCACTTCTGAGGCTACTGTAATTGAACACTCTTGAAAGTAGTGTAGCAGCTTCCGGGATGCCATGAATACCGCATAGGCTATCTTTTGATAATGCGGGTACCGTGACTTGCATGGAGTGAGGATAGTGGATACATAATAGACCGGCTTTTGAAGGGGGAATTTATGTTCGTCCGTTTCTTGTTCGACGACGAGCACTGCGCTTACAACTTGACGAGTTGCCGCAATGTACAACAGCATTGGTTCACCAATGTTTGGCGCGGCCAGGATTGGGTTGGTTGCCAGTATGGCTTTTATTTCTTCCAATCCGGCTGTGGCAGCGTCCGTCCACTCGAAGTGTTCGGTGCGCCGAAGGAGGTGATAGAGGGGTAATGCCTTTTCTCCCAAGCGGGAGATAAAGCGGCTTAGAGCCGCCACACATCCGGTTAATTTCTGAATTTTTTTGAGGTCCGTTGGGTAGCCAACTGTGACAGAGCTCGGATTTTGGCCGGATTTGCTTCAATTCCTCTGTTGGAGACGATGAAGCCCAGGAGCTTTCCGGCTGGTACACCGAAAACGCATTTTTCCGGATTAAGCTTGATGTCGTATGTTCGGAGGTTGTCTAATGTGAGCCTCAAGTCGTCTATTAAAGACTCGACGTGTTTGGTTTTAACCACCACATCATCTATGTATGCCTCCACTGTTTTGCCGATCTGGTTTTCCAGACATGTCTGAATCATGCGCTGATATGTTGCGCCAGCATTTTTGAGCCCAAAAGGCATTGTGTTGAAACAGAAGGGGCCGTACGGTGTGATAAATGCCGTTGCTGCTTGGTCGGGCTCCGCCATCTTAATTTGGTGGTAGCCAGAATATGCGTCGAGGAAACACAATGAATCGTGTCCTGCGGTAGCATCGATAATTTGATCGATGCGGGGGAGGGGAAAGGGATCCTTTGGGCAAGCCTTGTTGAGGTCCTTGAAATCGACGCATAGGCGCCAGGATTTGTCCTTCTTTGGTACCATCACCAGGTTTGCTAGCCAGTCCGGGTGTTTTATTTCTCTAATGAATCCGGCCTCCAATAACTTGGCTAGTTCCTCTCCCATAGCTTGTCTCTTAGGTTCAGAGAAACGCCGAAGAGCCTGCTTGACCAGCTTGAATCCTTTAGGATATTGAGGCTATGCTCCGCCAGCCTGCGTGGGATTCCTGGCATATCTGAGGGGTGCCAGGCAAATATGTCCCAATTCTCGCGCAGGAACTCTCGTAGTGCGGCGTCCACGGCGGGGTTTAACTGTGCCCCGATGGAGGCTGTTTTTGTAGGGTCCGTTGGATGGACTTGGAATTTGACTATTTCGTCCGCTGGTTTAAAGGAGGTGGACTTGGATCTCTTATCGAGTATCACGTCGTCCCTGTCCACCGTGGAGTGCAGCGCAGTCAGTTCCTCGGCCGCAAGGGCTTCGGATAAAGCCTCGAGGGCCAGTGCGGCTGTCTTGTTTTTGGCGCGGAGTGTTGTGTCCGGATCACTAGCGAGAGTGATGATTCCGTTGGGCCCAGGCATTTTGAGCTTCATGTACCCGTAATGGGGTATTGGTTGGAAGATCGTGAACGCCTCCCGCCCTAAAAGGGCGTGGTATCCGCTACTGAACGGAGCCACTTGGAACGTAATCTCTTCGGACCTATAATTCTCTGGCGTGCCGAACACCACATCTAGTGTGATTTTGCCTATACAGCGCGCTTCCCGACTGGGGATTATTCCTCTAAAGGTTGTGCTGCTTCGCTCGATGCGGTTCCAGTCTATTTCCATTTTTTGAAGGGTTTCCTCATAGATGAGGTTTAATCCGCTGCCGCCGTCCATGAGCACCTTGGTGAGTCGAAAGCCGTCCACAATTGGACTGAGGACCAATGCGGCTGGTGCTCGGGCTGTTCGGAATTTAGGTTCGTCACTGGCATTGAAAGTAATAGCCGTGTCACTCCATGGATTTATTGTTGCCACATGGTAGATTTCGGCAAGGCTGCGGAGTGTTCGCTTTCGCCTATTATTTGATGCGAAGGTCTCAAAGACTGTTAATACCGTATTGTTATCCCTAGGATGGTGCTGTGGCGTCTGGGATGAGAAGATCCTCGCCACTTTTGGCCACCTGCCGGAGTATCCAACATGCTCTAAGGCTGTGTGTTGTTATGGTATCCGCTGTACTATGGATTTTGCAGGGTCTGTTGAGCCATCCCTCTAGCACGGTTCCACGCCCTGTGAAGGGTTTTTGCTTTTTTGGATTAGCTCGGCTGTCCTATGATAGTGCACCCTTTTGCTGCGGACTGGGTGTGTGTTCGGGGCCGGATTATCCCAAAATTTTGTTTCGGTTTTCCAGGCACTTTCCATCGCACAGTACTTTCGTACTATGGACGCCAAGTCAACGAAGCGTGATATCTCACGGCGATTTATGGCGTTAAGGTTTCCCTTGTCCGTGCAATTATTGCAGAAAAATAAGATTGCGCCTTCCTCGTGACAGTCCTTAGCCTTGTTCATCGCAAGGAGGAATATTTGTTGGGGAACGTAGTAATTTCAAAATTTTCCTACGCACACGCAAGATCATGGTGATGCATAGCAATGAGAGGGGAGAGTATGATCTACGTACCCTTGTAGATCGATAGCGGAAGCGTTATGACAACGCGGTTGATGTAGTCGTATGTCTTCACGGCCCGACCGATCAAGCACCGAAACTACGGCACCTCCGAGTTTTAGCACACGTTTAACTCGATGACGATCCCCGGACTCCGATCCAGCAAAGTGTCGGAGAAGAGTTCCGTCAGCACGACGGCGTGGTGACGATCTTGATGTACTACTGTCGTAGGGCTTCGCCTAAGCACCGCTACAATATTATCGAGGACTATGGTGGCAGGGGGCGCCGCATACGTCTAAGAATATGATCACGTGGATCAACTTGTGTGTTTCTGGGGTGCCCCTGCCTCTGTATATAAAGGTTCAAGAGAGGAGGAGGCCGGCCGGCCCCTATGGCGCGCCAAGGAGGTGTCCTCCTCCTAGTAGGAGTCCTACTCCTACTAGGAGGGGGAAAGAAGTGGGGAGGGAGAGGGAAAGGGGGGCGCCGCCCCCCCTCTCCTAGTCCAATTCGGACCAGGGGGGAGGAGGCGCGCGGCCCACCTTTGGCTGCCCCTCTCTCTCTCCACTAAGGCCCATATGGCCCATTACTTCTCCCGGGGGGGGGGGGTTCCGGTAACCCTCCGGCTTTCCGGTTTTCTCCGAAATCACCCGGAACACTTCCGGTGTTCGAATATAGCCGTCCAATATATCAATCTTTATGTCTCGACCATTTCGAGACTCCTAGTCATGTCCGTGATCACATCTGGGACTCCGAACAACCTTCGGTACATCAAAACGTATAAACTCATAATATAACTGTCATCGAAACCTTCAGCGTGCGGACCCTACGGGTTCGAGAACGATGTAGACATGACCGAGACATGTCTCCGATCAATAACCAATAGCGGGACCTGGATGCCCATATTGGCTCCTACATATTCTACGAAGATCTTTATCGGTCAGACCGCATAACAACATACGTTGTTCCCTTTGTCATCGGTATGTTACTTGCCCGAGATTCGATCATCGGTATCCAATACCTAGTTCAATCTCGTTACCGGCAAGTCTCTTTACTCGTTCTGTAAGACATCATCTCGCAACTGACTCATTAGTTGCATTGCTTGCAAGGCTTAAGTGATGTGCATTACCGAGAGGGCCCAGAGATACCTCTCCGACAATCGGAGTGACAAATCCTAATCTCGAAATACGTCAACCCAACATGTACCTTTGGAGACACCTGTAGAGCACCTTTATAATCACCCAGTTACGTTGTGACGTTTGGTAGCACACAAAGTGTTCCTCCGGCACACGGGGAGTTACATAATCTCATAGTCACAGGAACATGTATAAGTCATGAAGAAAGCAATAGCAACATACTAAACGATCGGATGCTAAGCTAATGGAATGGGTCATGTCAATCAGATTATTCAACTAATGATGTGATCCCGTTAATCAAATGACAACTCTTTGTCAATGGTTAGGAAACATAACCATCTTTGATTAACGAGCTAGTCAAGTAGAGGCATACTAGTGACACTCTGTTTGTCTATGTATTCACACATGTATTATGTTTCTGGTTAATACAATTCTAGCATGAATAATAAACTTTTATCATGATATAAGGAAATAAATAATAACTTTATTATTGCCTCTAGGGCATATTTCCTTCAGTCTCCCACTTGCACTAGAGTCAATAATCTAGATTACATAGTAATGATTCTAACACCCATGGAGCTTTGGTGCTGATCATGTTTTGCTTGTGGAAGAGGCTTAGTCAACGGGTCTGCTACATTCAGCTCCGTATGTATCTTGCAAATCTCTATGTCTCCCACCTGGACTAGATCCCGGATGGAATTGAAGCGTCTCTTGATGTGCTTGGTTCTCTTGTGAAATCTGGATTCCTTTGCCAAGGCAATTGCACCAGTATTGTCAAAAAAGATTTTCATTGGACCCGATGCACTAGGTATGACACCTAGATCGGATATGAACTCCTTCATCCAGACTCCTTCGTTTGCTGCTTCCGAAGTAGCTATGTACTCTGCTTCACATGTAGATCCCGCCACGACGCTTTGTTTTGAACTGCACCAACTGACAGCTCCACCGTTTAATGTAAACACGTATCCGGTTTGCGATTTAGAATCGTCCGGATCAGTGTCAAAGCTTGCATCAACGTAACCGTTTACAATGAGCTCTTTGTCACCTCCATATACGAGAAACATATCCTTAGTCCTTTTCAGGTATTTCAGGATGTTCTTGACCGCTGTCCAGTGATCCACTCCTGGATTACTTTGGTACCTCCCTGCTAAACTTATAGAAAGGCACACATCAGGTCTGGTACACAGCATTGCATACATGATAGAGCCTATGGCTGAAGCATAGGGAACATCTTTCATTTTCTCTCTATCTTCTGCAGTGGTCGGGCATTGAGTCTGACTCAACTTCACACCTTGTAACACAGGCAAGAACCCTTTCTTTGCTTGATCCATTTTGAACTTCTTCAAAATTTTGTCAAGGTATGTGCTTTGTGAAAGTCCAATTAAGCGTCTTGATCTATCTCTATAGATCTTTATGCCTAATATGTAAGCAGCTTCACCGAGGTCTTTCATTGAAAAACTCTTATTCAAGTATCCCTTTATGCTATCCAGAAATTCTATATCATTTCCAATCAGTAATATGTCATCCACATATAATATCAGAAATGCTACAGAGCTGCCACTCACTTTCTTGTAAATACAGGCTTCTCCGAAGGTCTGTATAAAACCAAATGCTTTGATCACACTATCAAAGCGTTTATTCCAACTCCGAGAGGCTTGCACCAGTCCATAAATGGATCGCTGGAGCTTGCACACTTTGTTAGCTCCCTTTGGATCGACAAAACCTTCTGGTTGCATAATATACAACTCTTCTTCCAGAAATCCATTCAGGAATGCAGTTTTGACATCCATCTGCCAAATTTCATAATCATAAAATGCGGCAATTGCTAACATGATTCGGACAGACTTAAGCATCGCTACGGGTGAGAAGGTCTCATCGTAGTCAACCCCTTGAACTTGTCGAAAACCTTTTGCAACAAGTCGAGCTTTGTAGACAGTAATATTACCGTCAGCGTCAGTCTTCTTCTTGAAGATCCATTTATTCTCAATTGCTTGCCGATCATCGGGCAAGTCAACCAAAGTCCATACTTTGTTCTCATACATGGATCCCATCTCAGATTTCATGGCTTCAAGCCATTTTGCGGAATCTGGGCTCACCATCGCTTCTTCATAGTTTGTAGGTTCATCATGATCTAGCAGCATGATTTCCAGAACAGGATTACCGTACCATTCTGGCGCAGTTCTCACTCTGGTTGATCTACGAGGTTCAGTAGTATCTTGTCCTGAAGTTTCATGATCATTATCATTAGCTTCCCCACTAATTGGTGTAGTTGTCGTAGAAACAGTTTTCTGTGATCTACTACTTTCCAATAAGGGAGTAGGTACAGTTACCTCATCAAGTTCTACTTTCCTCCCACTCACATATTTCGAGAGAAACTCCTTCTCCAGAAAGTTTCCGAATTTAGCAACAAAAGTCTTGCCTTCGGATCTGTGATAGAAGGTGTATCCAATAGTTTTCTTTGGATATCCTATGAAGACAGATTTCTCCAATTTGGGTTCGAGCTTATCAGGTTGAAGCTTTTTCACATAAGCATCGCAGCCCCAAACTTTCAGAAATGACAACTTTGGTTTCTTGCCTAACCATAGTTCATAAGGCGTCGTCTCAACGGATTTCGATGGTGCCCTATTCAATGTGAATGCGGCCGTCTCTAAAGCATAACCCCAAAACGATAGCGGTAAATCAGTAAGAGACATCATAGATCGCACCATATCTAGTAGAGTACAATTACGACGTTCAGACACACCATTACGCTGTGGTGTTCCAGGTGGCGTGAGTTGCGAAACTATTCCGCATTGCTTCAAATGTACACCAAACTCGTAACTCAAATATTCTCCTCCACGATCAGATCGTAGAAACTTTATTTTCTTGTTACGATGATTTTCAACTTCACTCTGAAATTCTTTGAACTTTTCAAATGTTTCAGACTTATGTTTCATTAAGTAGATATACCCATATCTGCTTAAGTCATCTGTGAAGGTGAGAAAATAACGATATCCGCCACGAGCCTCAATATTCATCGGACCACATACATCTGTATGTATGATTTCCAACAAATATATTGCTCTCTCCATAGTACCGGAGAACGGTGTCTTAGCCATCTTGCCCATGAGGCACGGTTCGCAAGTACCAAGTGATTCATAATCAAGTGGTTCCAAAAGTCCATCAGTATGGAGTTTCTTCATGCGCTTTACACCGATATGAACTAAACGGCAGTGCCACAAATAAGTTGCACCATCATTATCAACTCTGCATCTTTTGGCTTCAACATTATGAATATGTGTATCACTACTATCGAGATTCAATAAGAATAGACCACTCTTCAAGGGTGCATGACCATAAAAGATATTACTCATATAAATAGAACAACCATTATTCTCTGATTTAAATGAATAACCGTCTCGCATTAAACAAGATCCAGATATAATGTTCATGCTCAACGCTGGCACCAAATAACAATTATTTAGGTCTAATACTAATCCCGAAGGTAGATGTAGAGGTAGCGTGCCGACTGCGATCACATCGACTTTGGAACCGTTTCCCACGCGCATCGTCACCTCGTCCTTAGCCAATCTTCGCTTAATCCGTAGTCCCTGTTTCGAGTTGCAAATATTAGCAACAGAACCAGTATCAAATACCCAGGTGCTATTGCGAGCATTAGTAAGGTACACATCAATAACATGTATATCACATATACCTTTGTTCACCTTGCCATCCTTCTTATCCGCCAAATACTTGGGGCAGTTCTGTTTCCAGTGACCAGTCTGCTTGCAGTAGAAGCACTCAGTTTCGGGCTTAGGTCCAGACTTGGGTTTCTTCTCTAGAGCAGCAACTTGCTTGCTGTTCTTTTTGAAGTTCCCCTTCTTCTTCCCTTTGCCCTTTTTCTTGAAACTAGTGGTCTTGTTGACCATCAACACTTGATGCTCCTTTTTGATTTCTACCTCCGCAGCTTTCAGCATTGCGAAGAGCTCGGGAATAGTCTTATTCATCCCTTGCATATTATAGTTCATCACGAAGCTCTTGTAGCTTGCTGGCAGTGATTGGAGAATTCTGTCAATGACGCAATCATCTGGAAGATTAACTCCCATCTGAATCAAGTGATTATTATACCCAGACATTTTGAGTATATGCTCACTGACAGAACTGTTCTCCTCCATCTTGCTGCTATAGAACTTATTGGAGACTTCATATCTCTCAATCCGGGCATTTGCTTGAAATATTAACTTCAACTCCTGGAACATCTCATATGCTCCATGACGTTCAAAACGTCGTTGAAGTCCCGATTCTAAGCCGTAAAGCATGGCACACTGAACTATCGAGTAGTCATCAGCTTTGCTCTGCCAGACGTTCATAACATCTGGTGTTGCTCCAGCAGCAGGCCTGGCACCCAGCGGTGCTTCCAGGACGTAATTCTTCTGTGCAGCAATGAGGATAATCCTCAAGTTACGGACCTAGTCCGTGTAATTGCTACCATCATCTTTCAACTTTGCTTTCTCAAGGAACGCATTAAAATTCAACGGAACAACAGCACGAGCCATCTATCTACAATCAAACATAAACAAGCAAGATACTATCAGGTACTAAGTTCATGATAAATTTAAGTTCAATTAATCAAATTATTTAAGAACTCCCACTTAGATAGATATCCCTCTAATCCTCTAAGTGATCACGTGATCCAAATCAACTAAACCATGTCCGATCATCACGTGAGATGGAGTAGTTTCATTGGTGAACATCACTATGTTGATCATATCTACTATATGATTCACGCTCGACCTTTCGGTCTCCGTGTTCCGAGGCCATATTTGTATATGCTTGGCTCGTCAAGTATAACCTGAGTATTCTGCGTGTGCAACTATTTTGCACCCGTTGTATTTGAACGTAGAGCCTATCACACCCGATCATCACGTGGTGTCTCAGCACGAAGAACTTTCGCAACGGTGCATACTCAGGGAGAACACTTCTTGATAATTTTTAGTGAGAGATCATCTTGTACCGTCAATCAAAGCAAGATAAGATGCATAAAAGATAAACATCACATGCAATCAATATAAGTGATATGATATGGCCATCATCATCTTGTGCCTGTGATCTCCATCTCCGAAGCACCGTCATGATCACCATCGTCATCGGCACGACACCTTGATCTCCATCGTAGCATCGTTGTCGTCTCGCCAATTTTATGCTTCCACGACTATCGCTACCGCTTAGTGATAAAGTAAAGCATTACAGCGCGATTGCATTGCATACAATAAAGCGACAACCATATGGCTCCTGCCAGTTGCCGATAACCCGGTTACAAAACATGATCATCTCATACAATAAAATCAGCATCATGTCTTGACCATATCACATCACAACATGCCCTGCAAAAACAAGTTAGACGTCCTCTACTTTGTTTGTTGCAAGTTTTACGTGGCTGCTACGGGCTTAAGCAAGAACCAATCTTACCTATGCATCAACACCACAACGATAGTTTGTCAAGTTGATGCCGTTTTAACCTTCGCAAGGACCGGGCGTAGCCACACTCGGTTCAACTAAAGTTGGAGAAACAGTCACCCGCAAGCCACCTATGTGCAAAGCACGTCGGGAGAACCGGTCTCGCGTAAGCGTACGCGTAATGTCGGTCCGGGCCCTTCATCCAACAATACCGCCAAACCAAAGTATGACATGCTGGTAGGCAGTATGACTTATATCGCCCACAACTCACTTGTGTTCTACTCGTGCATATAACATCAAACCATAAAACCTAGGCTCGGATGCCACTGTTGGGGAACGTAGTAATTTCAAAATTTTCCTACGCACACGCAAGATCATGGTGATGCATAGCAACGAGAGGGGAGAGAATGATCTATGTACCCTTGTAGATCGATAGCGGAAGCGTTATGACAACGCAGTTGATGTAGTCGTACGTCTTCACGGCCTAACCGATCAAGCACCGAAACTACGGCACCTCCGAGTTTTAGCACACGTTCAGCTTGATGACGATCCCCGGACTCCGATCCAGCAAAGTGTCGGGGAAGAGTTCCGTCAGCACGACGGCGTGGTGACGATCTTGATGTACTACTGTCGCAGGGCTTCGCCTAAGCACCGCTATAATATTATCGAGGACTATGGTGGCAGGGGGCGCCGCACACGGCTAAGAATATGATCACGTGGATCAACTTGTGTGTTTCTGGGGTGCCCCTGCCTCCGTATATAAAGGTTGAAGAGAGGAGGAGGCCGGCCGACCCCTATGGCGCGCCAAGGAGGTGTCCTCAAACAGTGGGGAGGGAGAGGGAAAGGGGGGCGCCTGTAGCGACCAGACCTCAAACAGTCTGATCTCTATGCTCCGGTGTCATCCTTGGATCAGTAATGCTGACACCACACAGTACTTGGAGGATTTATAGCATAGTAGCAATCACACACTTATTACATCGAGTGTCTCAAAAGAGAACTTATTACAATAAATATGGCTTAAGGCCATCTAATAACGATAACAGCGGAAGGCTTGGAAGATAAGTGAGTCCATCAACTCCAATGGCATCACTGAGTATAGAACCACAACCTAAAACTCCTTAATCGTCGTCTGAAAAGCCTGCAACATTAACGTTGCAGCCCGAGAACGGGTCAGCACATGGAATATGCTGGCAAGGTAACACATAGAGAGTAATGGAATGAAACAACTATACTATATGCATATTTGGCTGGTGTAAAGCTCTATGGTTACAGTTTTGCGTAAAGCCAATTTTTCCCTACTTCAAAGGAATAAATTTAATTACTATCATGGTGGTTGTTAAACATTGAGAATGGTTGACAGCATTCTCAATCCCAATTAAGCATCATCATTAAACAAACCCAACAAATTTAACTTTAGAGTAACATGTTGAGATTCACATGATAATCCAGGTACTAGATACTCAAGATGTCCATAACCGGGGACACGGCTAATCATGATTAGTTTATTACACTCTGCAGAGGTTTGCGCACTTCTCCCCACAAGACTCGATCGCCTCCGTTGGATTTCTCGCACTACATGGTGTTTGAGAAACGGATGACCGAGACATAGTCTTTCAGAAGCGCTAGCACCTTACGTTGGATAGACCGGTACACCTACTTTCCCCTACATCTGCTAGTCTACCCTATAAGAGTTCGCACGACTTAATCAACTATGCCAGAGCCCATATTGGCTTGTGGCTGCACACGGAAGTTTCTAGTATGAATAATCTTATGATCCCTTTGAGCCTGGGTGGCGGTCCAAAAGAAAAACAGGCAAGTTCTGATAGAAACCAGGTGCCTCAATCCACCCAGATGTGTATTTAAGTTGCCACCTTAAGTAAACCATTAAAATTAACAAACTCACATCTGTCATGGATATCACTCACCCAATCCACGTCTACTAGCATAGCATGGCATAATAAGCAAACGTAGAAGTAACTCCCAAAGGTTTCATAATAAACAGGTAATAGGTACTACCTCATCTACTTCCCATCCCACAATTTAATTAGATCCTAATCATGCAATGTGTGAGGATTGATCTAATGCAATAAAACTGGGTTGTAGAAAAGCTATGATCAAAGTGTTACTTGCCTTGCTGATGATCCGCGAAACCTAGAGATTCGAAGTAACAGGCGGCGCACTCCGGGTATTCTATCGCAGACAAACAAACAAGCATACAATAAGTACTCATCTAATGCACAGGTAAAACTCAAATAGAAGATCTAACCAGAAAATTCAACTTAAGAACCCTGGTTTGCAAAAAGAATCAAATCGATCGAAGCAAAAGAAATCAAACGGCAAAAGAAATCAACTTCGTTCTAGTAATCTGGATCTAGGTCAAATTTTACAGTAGCAAAAACTTGTTTAAGTTGATTATTCGGAAAGAGGGTTTCGAGACGAAACTCCAGGCGCTTGAATCGCCTGATTCCGATAAACGAGCGAAAAGTTATACTAAAACAAAAATCGGATCAGAAATCGCGATCAGAAAATAACCGCGGAAAATCCGACGAAAAAGAGAAACGACGAACAGAAAAGAGAATATATATATATATATTTTTCCCTTTTGTTTTTTTTTTAAAAAAACTACACGGAAATAGAGGCGGCGGCGGTGAACCTCGGGCGTCGCGCACTCTGGCGAGTCGGCGGCGGCGGCTGCTATGGGCTAGGGTTTCGGCGCGGCTATGGGCTGGGGCTCTCGGCTCGGGCGCTATATAAAGGCCCCTACCGGCGGTGTCCTGGCCGAGTACGGCCCATAGCCGGTTCCGGTTTTTTTAAATAATTACGCTCGGAAAAAAAAGAAATACTAAACGGACTCCAAAATTCACGAAATAAATTTTGCCGGGTTTCTAAAATCAAGCCCGATAAAGTGAACATTTTATTGGGCCCTAAATGCAATTTTGAAAAACGCGTATTTTTCCTAAATTCAAATAAAAATACCAAAAAACTCCAAAATAAATCTTATTTGATTTTTTATTAAATCCTCAATATTTCTATATTTTGGGAAAGTCATTTTATTCCCTCTCTCATATTTTTGTAATAGAAATAATTGATGATAAAATAAATAAAATCAAACGATCCTGTTTACACAATTTGAGAAAACTCAAACATGTAAATAACGAAATCCCCAACTCTCTCCGTGGGTCCTTGAGTTGCTTAGGATTTTCTAGGATCAAAACCAAAAGCAAAATAAAATATGATATGCATGATGATCTAATGTATAACATTCCAAATTGAAAATTTGGGATGTTACAAACCTACCACCCTTAAGATGAATCTCGCCCTCGAGATTCGGGTTGGCTAGAAAATTGGTGAGGGTGGTCTTTGAGCAAATCTTCCTCTCGTTCCCAGGTGGCTTCATCCTCCGTGTGGTGGCTCCACTGAACTTTGCAAACTTGATAACCTTGCTGCGAGTGATTCGGCTGGCAAACTCGAGAATCTTGACTGGTTTCTCCTCATAGGTCAAATTGTTATCCAACTGAATTGCTTCCAATGGCACTGTGTCTCTTAACGGTACGTCAGCCATCTCCGCGTGACACTTCTTCAACTGAGAAACGTGGAACACATCATGAACTCCTGACAATCCTTCGGGCAATTCCAACTTGTAGGCCACTTCTCCCATACGCTCCAAAACTCGATATGGCCCTACAAATCGTGGCGCTAACTTCCCCTTAACTCCAAAGCGCTTAATCCCTCGAAGTGGGGATACTCGAAGATAAGCTCTGTCTCTGACTTCGTAAACTGTCTCCTTGCGTTTAGAATCTGCATAGCTCTTCTGCCTGGACTGGGCTACCTTGAGTCTATCGCGAATCAACTTCACCTTCTGTTCAGACTCTTTAATCAGATCTGGTCCAAACAACTGGCGGTCTCCAACTTCGTCCCATGACAACGGTGTCCTGCACCTCCTTCCGTACAAAGCTTCGAAAGGGGCCATCTTCAAACTGGTCTGATAGCTATTATTGTAAGAGAACTCTGCATATGGCAAATTATCGTCCCAACTAGATCCATAATCTAGCGCACAAGCTCTCAGCATATCCTCCAAAATCTGATTGACTCTCTCGGTCTGTCCATCTGTCTGTGGATGAAAAGCGTTACTAAACTCTAGCCTAGTACCCAAAGTCTCATGTAACTGCTTCCAGAACTTTGAGGTAAACTGGGTTCCTCTATCTGATACGATACTCCTCGGAACTCCATGCAAACATACGATCCTGGTCATGTATATCTTTGCCAACTTAGCACTGGTGTAAGTGGTCTTTATTGGGATGAAATGAACTACTTTTGTCAATCGATCGACTACAACCCAAATCGAGTCATAGCCTGAACGAGTCCTTGGTAATCCCATGATAAAATCCATGCCTAGCTTATCCCACTTCCATTCGGGTATCAGCAATGGTTGCAACAATCCTGCTGGCTTCTGATGCTCTGCCTTTACTCTCTGGCATACATCACAAACTGCTACATACTCCGCAATATCCTTCTTCATTCCGGTCCACCAGAAAATATCCTTCAAATCCAAATACATCTTGGTATTTCCCGGGTGAATCGAATACAGTGAATCATGTGCCTCTTGCAGAATCAACTTTCTGATGTCCAGGTCATTGGGTACATAAACACGGTCTTCAAACCATAGGGTGTTGTGATCATCCTCACGAAATCCTTTAGCTTTTCCTTGGCTCATTTTCTCTTTTATAGAAGCAATCTCCTTGTCAGATTTCTGAGCCTCTCTGATTTTATCCATCAAAGTTGACTGAATCTCCAATGCTGCCACATAGCCTCTCGGAACTATTTCCAAACTTAGTTCACGAAGGTTTTCTGCTAACTCCTTGGGTATTTCTCCCGTCATTAATGTATTGACATGACTCTTATGGCTCAATGCGTCAGCTACTACATTAGTTTTTCCGGGATGGTAATGCAATCTCATATCATAATCCTTGATGAGCTCCAACCATCTCCTTTGTCTGAGGTTCAACTCCTTCTGCGTGAAAATGTACTTCAAACTCTTGTGATCCGTGTACACCTCACAATGATTTCCAATGAGGAAATGTCTCCATGTCTTCAATGCATGCACTACGGCTGCTAACTCCAAATCATGCGTGGCATAATTCAATTCGTGAGGCTTCAGTTGTCATGAAGCATACGAAACAACTCTTCCTTCCTGCATAAGCACTGCTCCAAGTCCTCGACGTGAAGCGTCGCAATACACCTCATAATCCTTGGTTTGATCTGGCAAAATCAATACTGGTGAGGTAACCAAGCGTTTCT
This sequence comes from Triticum urartu, assembly GCF_056163025.1. Lineage (NCBI taxonomy): Eukaryota > Viridiplantae > Streptophyta > Magnoliopsida > Poales > Poaceae > Triticum > Triticum urartu. The sequence continues at coordinate 556,021,922 of NC_141878.1, read as the reverse complement.
TCAACTCCTGGAAACTAGCCTCACACTCCTTAGTCCATTTGAACTTAGAATCCTTCTTCAACAACTCCGTCATAGGCTTCGCAATCTTTGAAAAGTTCTCAATAAACCTCCGGTAGTATCCTGCGAGTCCAAGAAAACTCCGGATCTCTCCAACTGTTGTTGGTACTTCCCACTTGGTCACAGTATCAACTTTAGTGGGATCTACGGCTATACATTCTCCAGATATAACGTGTCCGAGGAATCCTACTTCCTTCAACCAAAACTCACATTTGCTGAACTTGGCATATAATTGATGTTCTCTGAGCTTTCCGAGTGCCAAACGCAAATGCTCCTTATGTTCCTCTTCATTCTTTGAATAAACCAGGATATCATCAATGAACACTACGACGAACTTATCCAAAAACTCCATAAACACTTTGTTCATCATGTTCATAAAATAGGCAGGTGCGTTAGTCAGTCCAAATGACATAACGGTATACTCATACAGTCCATATCTTGTGGTGAATGCTGTCTTAGGAATATCCTGTTCTCGAAGCTTCAACTGATGGTACCCTGATCGCAAATCGATTTTGGAAAACACTTTAGCCCCTTGCAATCGATCAAACAGATCATTGATCATTGGTAGTGGGTACTTGTTTTTGATTGTTACTTCGTTCAGTCCTCGATAGTCAACAACCATTCTTAACGATCCATCCTTCTTCTCCACTAGAAGTACTGGTGATCCCCAAGGTGAAGAACTTGGGCGAATGTAACCTTTTTCCAGTAACTCCTTAATCTGCTTCTTAATTTCCACCAAATCCTTTGCAGGCATCCTGTATGGTCTCTTCGATATTGGCCCAGTGCCTGGCAAAAGCTCAATCAGAAACTCAATGTCTCTATCCGGTGGCATGCCTGGCAACTCTTCTGGAAATACATCAGGGAAATCCCTTACCACTGGTACTTCCTCTTGCACAACTGCTGTTAGGCAATTTACTTGTGTCCTGTTTGGCGCATGTCGGGATACATACTTGATCCTTCTACCTTCTGGTGTGGTAAGCAAAATTGACTTACTGGCGCAATCGATGTTTCCTCCATACATCGACAGCCAATCCATACCGAGAATTACATCCAAACCTTGGGATTCCAGAATAATTAAATCCGTTGGGAAAACATGCCTTCCTATACTTAATGGCACTTGAAAGCATCCTTGACTGGCCATGTACTCTGCTCCTGGCGAGCTTACTAGCATAGGTGTTTTAAGAACCCTAGTGGGCAGGCTATACTTTTCCACAAATCCCCTTGATATGTATGAATGCGATGCACCAGTATCAAAAAGAACGAGAGCAGTAAATGACTTAACCAAAAACTTACCTATTACTGCATCGGGCTGAGCTTCAACCTCCTCCACATTAACGTGGTTCACCTGTCCCCTGTTGAAAGGGTTCGGCTTCTTTCCAGAGCTTCCATTGCCGTTTTGGCCTTCAGGACATTCATTGGCATAATGTCCGGTCTTGGAACACTTGAAACAGGTGACTTGACTCAGATCTCTCTTGGCTGGGGTTGATGGGGTGTTGCGGTTCTGTCCATTGCTTCCTCCATTCCCATTACCATTCTTGGTGCCATTGTGATTGTGCGAGCTACCTACTCCATGGGTATGCTGAAAATGTCCTCCCGGTCTAGTGGTAAAACGTGGCTTCTGCTGAGCTCCTGAATTATACTTTCCTTGTCCATACTTCCTCTTGCGGTTCTCAATTTGCTGCTGCTTCCCTTCAATCATAAGAGCACGATCTACCAACTCCTGGTAGTTGTTGAAGGTGGCTACCATCAACTGCATACTCAACTCATCATTCAGTCCTTCCAGGAATTTCTCCTGCTTAGATGCATCCGTAGCAACGTCATCTGGGGCATAACGTGCTAGCTTACTAAACTCCTCCACATACTGGCCAACTGTCCGTCCTCCTTGGCGCAAGTTACGAAACTCACACTTCTTCATGGCCATTGCTCCTGATGAAACATGGGCAGTACGAAAAGCCTGCTGAAACTGGTCCCATGTGACAGTGTCGACTGGGAAGGTGGCTGTGAAATTCTCCCACCATGATGCTGCGGGTCCTTCTAACTGATGTGCGGCAAACTTCACCTTCTCTGCATCTGTGCATCCTGCTGTGGTCAACTCCCTAGCTGTCTTGCGGAGCCAATCATCTGCTACTACCGGCTCGGTGCTACTGGAAAACACCGGCGGATTCAGCCTAAGAAAACGGGCTAAGTGGTCAACAGGTGGTGGTGGTGGTGGGTTGTTGTTGTTGTTCCCCTGATTCTGATTCTGAACTAGCAATTGCATCAAGGTGTTCTGCTGCTGGATCAACTGGGTGAGCTCCGGCGGAAAGGCAAATCCGGGGTCACGTCTCGGAGGCATCTGAGGGTTTAGAAAAGATGAGATATAAGAATAGAGGGGGTCTAAAGAGAAAACACTACCCATATACACATGAGGCAAAAGCAAACAATTCACTTCATTCAATCAAACAAAGGCATACAATCGATCTAGCTATCGCAAAAGTGCTCGGACTACTAAATTTACATGGTGGACTACTACTACTGGTGAGGTGGTCTACTAGAAATATTCTACGGTTGTAGACTCCATGATATCGGCTCCTGCTTCATCAACATAGTTATCATCGCTACTATCTGCTTCCGAGTCGGTGCCGTCGATGATGATGTAGTCTTCCGGGCTAATCTCCTTGGGTTCTTCGTCTTCATCTACTGGTGTCGGGTCTCCCATAAATATTCCAATCTTCTTGATCAGGTCGTCATTCTTCTCCACCAATACTTCAATTTCTTCTTCATAATCTTCACGTGTAGCCTTGAGTTCTTCCTCCAGTTCCTTGATTCTAGTCTTAGCCTTCTTCAGATCTATCATGTCGGCACACATCTGATTCTCCTGTCGTCGAATGTGCTGGTTTAACTCCTGGATAAAGGCTGCAATTGATCTATCCTTCCTGGTGCTGATCATCTCCCAGTGTTCATCTCGGCGTCCGCAAATCTGGTAGATAGTATCCTTGAGATCCTTGTGGTAGACTTCTCCAATGCGTCCCATGGCGATGTGAGCTGCCATACTCTTTCCTAGACTCCAAGTTGGTGCATCAAAAGAAAACTCTATGGGCTCAGTGACTGGCATGAACGTCCTTCCTGGAACTTGAACTTGAATCATCCAGCACTCTTCTTCAGGTAAAGTGGCGTTGTAGGTTCCCTGAAGCTTGGTACTCCTATGTTCAGGTATCTAGTGACTTCCTTCAAGTGGCGTCCAAACGGTGTATCTTCATCTGGTTGTGTGAACTTGTTCCTTGCATCCGCCATCCTAAAGAGTAGAAAAGATGAGAAGTCAGAAGAGAAGAGAGTGAGTAGTGATCTAGATCTTTTAGCTTAGTGGTCGTGTCCTACAGTCAGCGTGTGCTCTGATACCATCTCTATAGCGACCAGACCTCAAACAGTCTGATCTCTGTGCTCCGGTGTCATCCCTGGATCAGTAATGCTGACACCACACAGTACTAAGAGGATTTATAGCAGAGTAGCAATCACACACTTATTACATCGAGTGTCTCAAAAGAGAACTTATTACAATAAATATGGCTTAAGGCCATCTAATAACGGTAACAGCGGAAGGCTTGGAAGATAAGTGAGTCCATCAACTCCAACGGCATCACTGAGTATAGAACCACGACCTAAAACTCCTTAATCGTCGTCTGAAAAGTTTGCAACATTAACGTTGCAGCCCGAAAACGGGTCAGCACATGGAATATGGTGGCAAGGTAACACATAGAGAGTAATGGAATGAAACAACTATACTATATGCATATTTGGCTGGTGTAAAGCTCTATGGTTACAGTTTTGCATAAAGCCAATTTTTCCCTACTTGAAAGGAATACATTTAATTACTATCATGGTGGTTGTTAAACATTGAGAATGGTTGACAGCATTCTCAATCCCAATTAAGCATCATCATTAAACAAACCCAACAAACTTAACTTTAGAGTAACATGTTGAGATTCACATGATAATCCAGGTACTAGATACTCAAGATGTCCATAACCGGGGACACGGCTAATCATGATTAGTTTATTACACTCTGCAGAGGTTTGCGCACTTCTCCCCACAAGACTCGATCGCCTCCGTTGGATTTCTCGCACTACATGGTGTTTGAGAAACGGATGACCGAGACATAGTCTTTCAAAAGCGCTAGCACCTTACGTTGGATAGACCGGTACACCTACTTTCCCCTACATCTGCTAGTCTACCCTGTAAGAGTTCGCATGACTTAATCAACTATGCCAGAGCCCATAATGGCTTGTGGCTGCACACGGAAGTTTCTAGTATGAATAATCTTATGATCCCTTTGAGCCTGGGTGGCGGTCCAAAAGAAAAACAGGCAAGTTCTGATAGAAACCAGGTGCCTCAATCCACCCAGATGTGTATTTAAGTTGCCACCTTAAGTAAACCATTAAAATTAACAAACTCACATCTGTCATGGATATCACTCACCCAATCCACGTCTACTAGCATAGCATGGCATAATAAGCAAACGTAGAAGTAACTCCCAAAGGTTTCATAATAAACAGGTAATAGGTACTACCTCATCTACTTCCCATCCCACAATTTAATTAGATCCTAATCATGCAATGTGTGAGGATTGATCTAATGCAATAAAACTGGGTTGTAGAAAAGCTATGATCAAAGTGTTACTTGCCTTGCTGATGATCCGCGAAACCTAGAGATTCGAAGTAATAGGCGGCGCACTCCGGGTATTCTATCGCAGACAAATGAACAAGCATACAATAAGTACTCATCTAATGCACAGGTAAAACTCAAATAGAAGATCTAACCAGAAAATTCAACTTAAGAACCCTGGTTTGCAAAAAGAATCAAATCGATCGAAGCAAAAGAAATCAAACGGCAAAAGAAATCAACTTCGTTCTAGTAATCTGGATCTAGGTCAAATTTTACAGTAGCAAAAACTTGTTTAAGTTGATTATTCGGAAAGAGGGTTTCGAGATGAAACTCCAGGCGCTTGAATCGCCTGATTCCGATAAACGAGCGAAAAGTTATACTAAAACGAAAATCGGATCAGAAATCGCGATCAGAAAATAACTGTGGAAAATCCGACGAAAAAGAGAAACGACGAACAGAAAAGAGAAAAAAAATTATATTTTTTCCCTTTTTAAAAAAAACTGCACGGAAATCGAGGCGGCGGCGGCGAACCTCGGGCTGCGCGCAATCCGGCGAGTCGGCGGCGGCGGCGGCGGCTGCTATGGGCTAGGGTTTTGGCGCGGCTATGGGTTGGGGCTCTCGGCTCGGGCGCTATATAAAGGCCCCGGCCGGCGGTGTCCTGGCCGAGTACGGCCCATAGTCGGTTCCGGTTTTTTTTAAATAATTACGCTCGGAAAAAATAAATAAAAAGAAATACTAAACGGACTCCAAAATTCACGAAATAAATTTTGCCGGGATTCTAAAATCAAGCCCGATAAAGTGAACATTTTATTGGGCCCTAAATGCAATTTGAAAAATGCGTATTTTTCCTAAATTCAAATAAAAATACCGAAAAACTCTGAAATAAATCTTATTTGATTTTTTATTAAATCCTCAATGTTTCTATATTTTGGGAAAGTCATTTTATTCCCTCTCTCATATTTTTGTAATAGAAATAATTGATGATAAAATAAATAAAATCAAACGATCCTGTTTACACAATTTGAGAAAACTGAAATATGTAAATAACGAAATCCCCAACTCTCTTCGTGGGTCCTTGAGTTGCTTAGGATTTTCTAGGATCAAAACCAAAAGCAAAATAAAATATGATATGCATGATGATCTAATGTATAACATTCCAAATTGAAAATTTGGGATGTTACAGCGCCGCCCCCCTCTCCTAGTCCAATTCGGACCAGGGGGGAGGAGGCGCGCGGCCCACCTTTGGCTTCCCCTCTCTCTCTCCACTAAGGCCCATATGGCCCATTACTTCTCCCGGGGGGGTTCCGGTAACCCTCCGGCTTTCCCGTTTTCTCCGAAATCACCCGGAACACTTCCGGTGTCCGAATATAGCCGTCCAATATATCAATCTTTATGTCTCGACCATTTCGAGACTCCTAGTCATGTCTGTGATCACATCTGGGACTCCGAACAACCTTCGGTACATCAAAACGTATAAACTCATAATATAACTGTCATCGAAACCTTAAGCGTGCGGACCCTACGGATTCGAGAACGATGTAGACATGACCGAGACATGTCTCCGGTCAATAACCAATAGCGGGACCTGGATGCCCATATTGGCTCCTACATATTCTACGAAGATCTTTATCGGTCAGACCGCATAACAACATACGTTGTTCCCTTTGTCATCGGTATGTTACTTGCCCGAGATTCGATCGTCGGTATCCAATACCTAGTTCAATCTCGTTACCGGCAAGTCTCTTTACTCGTTCTGTAATACATCATCTCGCAACTGACTCATTAGTTGCATTGCTTGCAAGGCTTAAGTGATGTGCATTATCGAGAGGGCCCAGAGATACCTCTCCGACAATCGGAGTGACAAATCCTAATCTCGAAATACGTCAACCCAACATGTACCTTTGGAGACACCTGTAGAGCACCTTTATAATCACCCAGTTACGTTGTGACGTTTGGTAGCACACAAAGTGTTCCTCCGGCACACGGGAGTTACATAATCTCATAGTCATAGGAACATGTATAAGTCATGAAGAAAGCAATAGCAACATACTAAACGATCGGATGCTAAGATAATGGAATGGGTCATGTCAATCAGATCATTCAACTAATGATGTGATCCCGTTAATCAAATGACAACTCTTTGTCAATGGTTAGGAAACATAACCATCTTTGATTAACGAGCTAGTCAAGTAGAGGCATACTAGTGACACTCTGTTTGTCTATGTATTCACACATGTATTATGTTTCCGGTTAATACAATTCTAGCATAAAAAATAAACTTTTATCATGATATAAGGAAATAAATAATAACTTTATTATTGCCTCTAGGGCATATTTCCTTCAATATTCTGGCCCAATAGTGATGTACTGTTTACTGGGGCTCTTGCCTGATGTGGGAAAGATCGCTTATGTTTGGGTGGGTGGGTGGGATTGAGTCCGAACCCTTACCCAATCTGAGATCCAGGGGCCGAGGAGTTTCCAATCTTGGAAGTTCCGGTTCCGGGGTGTTTCCCGATAATCCTGGCCCGCTGCCTGACTCTAGGTTCAAGGATTGGGTGTTGTCCTCCCGCAAACGGGTATCCGGCTCGGAGAGCTCAGGAATTCGGACACAGTTAGTCCTCAAGATAGAGGAAAAGTCGCCGCATTGTTCCTCCACCACCGCAATATGATGGGTGACTGGTGGAGAGTTAATCTCCCTTTGGTCAGGTTTAAGCCCAATCCGATCATAGTCCGTAGCGACTCCTGTCGGTGGGAACGACACCTATGGGATCACAACAATCCCTACTACGGTTAGCGGGGCGCGGGGTCGTGAGAAGAGCGGATCAAACAGATAGCACACGGTTCGTTTATCCAGGTTCGGGCCGCGAGGATGCGTAAAACCCTACTCCTGCTTTGGTGGATTGTATATCTGTGTTCTTGAGCTAGCTATGGGGCGTGAGGAGCTCCAAAAAGCCGAATCCTTCTCCTGGTCGCCTCGGGCCTCCTTTTATAGGAAAAGGGGTTGCCACAGTGGCACACAGGAGGTGGAAAGGGTACAGTGATGCGAGGTTATCCCTCGCATTACATGACAAGGCGCATTCAATGTGTCTTGCTTAGGTGTCCTTGCTTTATCGGGGACGGGGGAGAGACCTGTCTCGTCCGTCGCCGCTCCCTATTGTGTCGACATGCGCCCTGGCCAGCGGTGCATGTGATGCCATGTAGGCAGGCAGGCAGCTGAGGTGGCGCAGTGGTGGGTCTCCACGAAGATCTGCATGCCGCCACGCAGGTGCCTGCCCAGCTGGTTGGTTCGGCAGCTGCATGCGAACGGCGGCGGAGGTTTGGTCGGCGTTGGCCTGATGGTGGCCCTACGGGTGTTCTTGGCAAGGGCCTTGCCGGGGCCCCGGCAAGGGTCTTGCCGAGGCGCCTGTTGTCATCCCCGGCAAGGCTCTTGCCGGGGGCCTTGTGGTCCTCCTTGGCTAGGATCCCGCCAAGGGTCGTCATCTTCTAAAGTGTGTATATGATCTTGAACGTCTTCACAAAGATCTGCATGCCACCACGGGGATGTCTCCCGAATCCTTGCCCCATGGGGGCAGTGGACTCAAGGGTGACTCGCTCCATAGGTGTGGGGCGAATTGCCATGGCAAGGGTCTTGCCGGGGTTGCTAAAACTGCCCCCGGCAAGGATCTTGCCGGGGGAGTCCACTTCGTCCCCTTTGCTCTTTGTGGTCTTGGTCTTGGCGTCATTCTGCTTCTCTTGAGCTTCGGTCTTACCTTGGCTCACCTCCCTTGCCTTGCTCGGTGTGGTGGTGCCCATGGCTCAGACTGCCCGTGCACAGTTATAGGGGTACAAAAAGTGTACCCCTCTTTTTGTACACCGACAGGAGCCCCCGGGCCTGGGCCACACGTAAGCGCAACCGCGTCGTTGGGCTAGGCCCAAAAACGGTGCACGGGCAGGCGGGGCGGTTTCTACCGCGGTAAGTTTCTTCGCGCGCTGCGCTTCCCATGACTCCCGCGCGTGGCGCGGCATGGGGAGGCATGTGTGACGTGGGCGGCATGCGTGGGGCTGAGCTCTGCACGCATGCGTCATGTCGTAGTAAAGGGGCGGTTCGCGCCTTCCCCATAGACGGAGGGAGGCGTGGAGGCGCGGCCCATTTACTGAATGGGGCCGAGGCGCGGTCTTCAAGGCGTCCACTCCCCACGATCACGGGGTGGGGAGAGGTCGCCTCACCCGTTCCCTCGGTTCTGCACGTCCGCCACGTGCCTCCCATGCGCTCGGGGTGGCGAACGGTGGAGGCAGGAAATCGGGCCGCCGCGGGCTGGGGCAGTGGGTCGGTCTCGGTTCCCTGTGCCTTCCGCGTCTTGATTGGCCGAGCGGGGCGGCCGAGCCCCCAACCCCGTTCCTTTATAAAGAGCGGGAGGGGGGATGGCATCCCGCATTCTTTCATCTTCTTCTTCCTTCAGCTTCTGCTCCTCCCTTCCATTCGTCATGGAGAGAGGAAATCCCGGTCCTTCAACGGTGGCGGCGAGGGTCGCCGCTCGACAACGTGTCCCTCCTTCTCCCGCTCCTGCATTGGTAGAGCCAGCTGCGAGGGGAAGGGGGAGGGGGCGAGGCCGGGGTACTCGGGGAAGTGGAGGACGGGGCGGCGCGCCGGCCTCGCCTTCGCCAGCAGCTCCTCCTCCAATGGAGGGCCATGTTGGGGATGACCCTTGCGAGTTCTTCGTTAGGCTGCGCCGGCCGCCGCGCCGTCGCCTTCTTCTCCCGACTCCATTTGCGCGGGAGATGGAGCTGGATCCGCCGGAGTCGTTGCGGCTGCACATGAGGGGCTGCGGGATTAGTGGCACGCGGGTTTGCGTCGACTTCCCCGCTCCTCACGTGATGTATCTTCGTCGGGGATGGAAGACGTTTGCTCGTATCCACAGCTTGTCGAACAGGCTCACCCTCCATTTCAAGCTGATGGAGGGTGGTCTTCTTTCCGTCAAGGTCTTTGGAGATCTTGGGACCCGCCTGAAGTGCTGCGTGGAGAGCTCCTCCGACGATGAAGACTCCTCCTCGAGCGAGAGTGACGAGGAGGACAGCGACAGCGACGACGAGGGTGGTAGGTGGCAGGATGATGGGTCCGACTAGGCGTCGGCCCCGTTGTCCTGGGGTGATGCTGGCAGCAGCAGCATCTGTACCAAGCCCCTCGAACTCCTCGTGGCCGTCTCCTTGAGCGGCTGGCGTAGGAGGTGCGGGGAAGGCGAAGAAGGCGGATGGCGGGCCGACAATTCGGAGTACGCGGGCATCGACGCCTTTGTTGCGTATTGTCGGTCTTGCCGCCTCGTCTTCCGGCTCTTCTACTGTCATCATCATCACCAGCCTCTCGTCGAGGTGGCTGCCGAGGTGTTCTTCTGGTGCCTTCTGCAGCTCATACCTCGCCTAGGCGCCCCTTTTGCCCTTTTCGCCTCCTTGACCTGCCTCCTGAGGAGAGCGACAAGAAAGGGATTACAGGCACCTTATCTCTTTTTAGTTTGTAAGCCTTTGGGCCTTTGTTGAATTTAAACTTGTAATCCCATCATTCATGTTTTTCATTCCCTATGGACTGTACCTGAGTGGAATGTTTTTAATGAAAAAGGGATGTTTGCCGGGTCATTTGTTTGCGGGTGGAACCAACGACAAGGAGTAAATCCTTGATATCTCTAAGATAAACATTTCCTTGCCCGGCAACAGGCCTTGCCATCCTCCCACTTCGCTCGACCTTTCTCACGCTTTTGGCGGAGGCAGGGACGAGGCGGGTTCAGGCTCCTTGTTTCATCCTTTTGCTGCCGCGACTACGACCAAACTTGGTCCCAGGAACGAGCCCTAAGGCCTAGAGTTAGGGGAGCATGGTAGTTTAAGGAGAAATGAGGTTTCACATACCTCAGTCCATAATGGAATGCATGATAAGGGATGAAGAACTTATCTGAAGCTGCAGCCCCCGGCAACCCTGGCTTGCCGTGGGTGAATCCTTGCTCTTGCAGCCCCCGGCAATACTGGCTTGCCGGGGCCCAGATGCTGGTCTGTCCCCCTTCTCTTTTTTTTCCAAGTGGTTTGGCAAGGATATCTGCGTGTCCTGTGAACCAAAGAAGACAAAAGAAGGACAAAGGGACGCACACTCGACCTCTAAGCTAGGGGTTAGTCGCCGCTAAGCACTATCAACCCTAACCAAGGATGAGACTCGACCTAGCATGCATGCTATAACTTAGGGCGCCAACGCTTCATTTATTTATGCTCAGGGTCTGCGCCTGGCTTTGTACAAAGGGTTACATGCATCATCGGCAATGCTTGTACAAAAGGTGGCTTGCCGGGGAGGCCGGCAAGCCGCGCCTCACGGGTAAAACTTGTGAAGATGCTCAATGTTCCAGGAGTTACTCGCCGGAACGGCATCTTCGGTCTCCAGGCGGACTGCGCCCGGCCTGGTGACTCGTATTACCCGATAAGGGCCTTCCCACTTCTCACAGCCGCCCGAAGACGATCTTCCTCAAGGAACGTTGCGTCATCTTGCCACAGTTGCTCTTGCTCAAGCTCATCATAAGCGAGCACTCGAGGTGACCCGTATATGAGTTCAGTGGGGAGAAATGCTTCTGCCCCGTATACTAGGGCAAAGGGTGTCTGGCCGGTAGCTCGATTTGGCGTCGTTCTGATCGACCAAAGAACCGTCAGCAACTCATCAAACCAGCGCCTTGCACTCTTGTGCAGCCTGTCAAAGGTCTTTGTCCTTAGGCCTCACTGTACTTCAGCGTTTGCTCTCTCAGCTTGACCATTTCTTTGTGGGTGAGCAACGGAAGCGAAACAGACTTTGCTGCCGAGGTCTTGGGTATATTGCATGAAGGTGCGGCTTGTGAACTGCGTGCCGTTGTTGGTGATGACCCTGTTGGGTACACCAAAACGGCACACTAGTCCCTTGAAGAATTTGACAGCTGACTGAGCTGTAACCTTCCTCACCGCCTCCACTTCTGGCCACTTTGTGAACTTGTCGATTGCGACGTACAAGTACTCAAAGCCCCCGACAGCGTGGGGGAACGGGCCCAGTATGTCGAGCCCCCAGACCGAGAAGGGCCAGGAGAGAGGAATGGTTTGAAGTGCTTGAGCTGGCTGATGAAGCTTCTTTGAATGGAACTGACACGCTTCACACCTGGTGACTAGTGTTGTTGCATCCTGGAGGGCGGTGGGCCAGAAGAAGCCTTGCCGAAATTCTTTGCCGGCAAGGGCCCTTGACCCGATGTGGGATCCACATATGCCTCCGTGTATCTCCGCCAACAGCTCCAGTCCTTCCTCTCGAGGGATACACTTCAATTCACACCGTTCGGCCTCTTTCTGTACAGGACGTCATCGACGAACTGGTACATAGTAGAGCGACGGGCTACTTTTTCTGCTTCTTCCTGCTCCTCAGGAAGTTCCCCTGTTTGGAGGAATCAGACGGTATGCTGTGCCCACGCTGGAGCCTGGGGTTCGACAGCGAGGACTAAAGGCATTTCCTCCGCTATAGGAGCGGCTGTCTCGACGGCAAGAGCTTGACGCTCCACCGGAGCTAGCCGTCCCGTGGCGGGCTCAGTGTCCCCGGCAACATCCTTGCCGGCGGCTTCGAGGAGCTCGGCGGGAAACTACTTGCCGGGCCCTGATTTCCTCCTCTTGTTTTGCTCTATTGATGGATCAACGGATGGCTGAGTTAGCTGAATCACAAAGGTACCTGGATCCACAGGTAGCTTGAGGGCAGCGCGCTTTGACAGGTAATCGGCGATGTCGTTCTCTGCTCGAGGAACGTGCTCCGCCTGTATACCATCAAAACGCTCTTCCATCTTCCTCACTTCATCGACGTAGGCCTTCATCAACGGGCTCTAGTAATCCTTGTTGACTTGTTTGACGACAAGTTGCGAGTCGCCTCTGACGACGAGTTTCTTGATCCCGAGGTCTGCCGCGATCCTAAGACCGGCAAGCAGCCCATCGTACTCAGCCGTATTGTTGGTTGACACCTCCCTGGGGAAGTGCATCTGGATCACGTACTTGAGGTGCTCTCCGGTGGGCGCGACAAGCAGTACGCCAGCCCCGGCGCCTTGTAAGGAGAAAGCTCCATCAAAGTACATGATCCAATTGCAACTTGCCTCCTTGCCGGGGAGAGCAGTCTCTTGGGCTTCTTCGTCAGGCGTCGCGGTCCATTCTGCAATGAACTCCACCAGGACTCGGCTCTGAATCGTCGAAGTACTTTCAAACTTGAGGCCAAAGCTGGACAGCTCCAGTGCCCACTCTACAATTCTTCCCGTTGCATCTGGATAGTGCAATATCCATTGCAGAGGGAGCCGAGTGACGACAGTGATCTCGTGTGCCTGGAAGTAGTGACGCAGCTTCCTCGAGGCCATAAGAAGGCCGAAGAGCAGTTTCTGCACGCCGGAGTACCTTGATCTAGCCCCCTGCAGGAGGGAACTAACAAAGTAGACCGGGTGCTGCATCATTTTCTTCTTCGGCGGCACTTCAACTGGTTGTGTCGTCTCTGCATTGGTGGTGTCGGGCTCTGTCGCTGCCATTACCTCGTCGTCAACCTCTCTCTGCGCCACTAGTGCGGCGCTCACCACCTGGTTCATCGCCGCCAAGTATAGCAGCAACGGTTCCCGGGGCCTAGGCGCAACTAGTATTGGCGCGGAGGAGAGATACTTCTTCAAATCTTGCAATGCTGCTTCGGCTTCTGGTGTCCACTCCATTGGGCCCGCCTTTTTCAAAATCTTGAAAAAGGGAAGGGCGCGCTCGGTGGACTTGGAAATGAACCTGCTCATGGCGGCAACGCAACCAGCAAGCCGACGCACATCCTTGACTCACTTGGGTGCTTCAATCTGTTCTATAGCTTTGATCTTGTCCGGATTGGCCTCTATCCCACACTGCGACACAAAGAACCCGAAAAGTTTGCCGGACGGGACGCCAAAGACGCACTTCTCAGGGTTCAGTTTGAGGTTGATCTTGCATAGGTTTGCAAATTTTCTTGTAAATCCGGTATGAGGGTTGCCCTGTTCTTGGTTTTGACCACTATATCATCCATGTAAGCTTCCATATTTCTATGGAGCTGGGGTTCAAAACCAATCTGGACCGCCCTTGCAAATGTCGAACCAGCACTCTTCAACCCGAAAGGCATCCGCATGAAACAATACGTACCACATGGGGTGATGAATGCCATTTTCTCTTCGTCGTCTCTTGTCATGAAGATCTGGTGATAGCCGGAGTAGGCATCGAGGAATGACAACAGGTCACACCCAGCTGTGGAGTCAACAATCTGGTCGATGCGCAGCAACGGGAAGGGGTCCTCGGGACAAGCCTTATTGATATCTATGTAATCAATACACAGCCTCCACTTCCCATTTGCCTTGCGCACTACCACCGGATTGGCCAACCACGTTGGATGGAGCACTCCTCCTACCAAACCCGATGCTTCCAGTTTCCGGATCTCCTCTGTGATAAACTCTTGTCGTTCCAAAGCTTGCTTTCTGACCTTCTGCTTGACGGGCCGCGCATGAGGACAGACAGCAAGGTGGTGTTCAATCACCTCCCTGGGAACGCCGGGGATGTCAGAAGCTTGCCATGCAAACACATCGACATTCGCCCGCAGGAAGGTGACGAGCGTGTCTTCCTATTTGTTGTCAAGGGTGGAGCTTATGGTAAAAGCTCCTCCCGTGCCGTCCTCATTGACAGAAACCTTCTTGGTTCCCGGTGGTATGGCCCTGGACTTCTTGTTTCCGCCGGTGGAGCTCTCTGGCACGTCCTCGACAGGAGTGCTACACTCCGAAGAGGTGCGCTTGCCGGAGTTGGTGTCCGAGGTCTCACCGGTCTTCTTCTTCTTCCTTCCCGGGGTCCCAGCGGCAGGAGCAAGTGCCCTAGTGGCGGCAGCTGCTGCAACTGCTTGCTGGTATAGTTGGTCAGCGCAAATCAGCGCATCTTTCTTATTGGAGGGTATGGCAATGATTGCCACAGGTCCTGGCATCTTCAGGGTGTTGTAGGCGTAGTGTGACGCCGCCATGAACTTAGCCAGCGCTGGGCGGCCAAGGATCCCGTTGTAGGGCAAGGGGATCTTGGCAACATCAAACACGATCCTTTCTGTCCTGTAATTCAGATCACTTCCAAAAGTCACGGGCAGCGTGACCTTTCCCTTGGGTTGACTTCTTCCCGGGTTGACCCCCTGGAACGTGCCCGTTTCTTCGAGGTCTCCATCAGGAATCTGCAGCTTCTCGATCACGGTAGGTGAGATTAAGTTCAGACCGGCCCCGCCATCGACTAGCATCTTCGTCACCTTGAGGTTGCGTATTGTTGATGAAACCAACAATGGCAAGCACCCGACCGCAGTAGTGCGATCAGGGTGATCCTCAGTGTCAAAAATGATAGGTGTGCTGGACCACTTCAGCGGCCTTTGGGCACCCAACGACGGCTCCACCGCAGTAATCTCACACGCCCACTGTTTAAGCTGGTGGTGAGAAGAATGCAGCGAGGCGCCGCCATCGACGCACATGGCCTCCATAGCTTTCTGAAATTCTTGGTCGCCAGACTCATCGTCCTCTTTGTGATCATCGTCTTCTGGATTTTTGTCACGGCCCCGGGCGGGCCTCTCCTGCTGTTTATCTTTGCCGCGACGGCCCGCCTGGCCGTCATGCTTCTTGCCGGACCCCTCAGCACCGTCCTGGCCTTTCTCCTTGTCCCGCCTCTCATATTCAGCCCTTTGCTTCTCAGCAAGGAGCTCAACCTGTCGGCAGTTCTGGAGATCATGGCCTTTGGTGCGATGGATCTTGCAGTATCGCTTGTCGGAGTTTCCTGGCTTCTCGGCAGCCGCTAAGGCTTGGCAGGCGACACATCCGGCAATTTCCTTGCCGGGGTCATCTGCCTTGGTTTTCTTGGTGGAGCCGGTGTCATCAGATCCCTCGACGGCAAGCACGGCTTTACCTTTGCGCTTCCTATTGCGGCGCCAGCCTTTCTTCGTCGGGGCTGCAGTATCCTCATCTGAGGAGTCGGTTTCCACGCCGGCATCTTCACCGGGGTACTTCCTTCCCTCTTCAGCTCGGGCACATCTGTCAGCAAGAACATAGAGTTCTGCCACATCTTTCACCTTGTTCATTGCCAGCTCTTCGCGCATCTTGCGGTTACGCACGTTCTGATGGAACGCGCTGATGATAGCGGCAGGGTGAACATCAGGGATATTGTACTGTATCCGGCTGAACCTCTGTATATACTTGCGGAGACTCTCGCCTCCCTTTTGGGGAATGACGTGCAGGTCGCTTGCTTGGCCATGGGCTTGGTGTCCTCCAGTAAAGGCGCCCACGAACTCATGGCACAGATCCGACCAGGAGGAAATAGAGTCTATTGGCAAGTGCATCAACCATGACATGGCGTTGGGTTTAAGAGCCAACAGAAAGTAATTCGCAAGCACCTTATCATCGCGGGCTCCGGCAGCTTGCATCACGATGGTGTAGATGCTAAGGAACTCAGATGGGTGGGTCTTGCCGCTGGACTTTTCGCCAACGTCAGGTTTGAAGGTGCGGTGAGTGGGCCACTGGAACTGCCGCCGCTCATGGGTAAAAGCCGGGCAACCTACCTCGTAAGGTAGGCCTCCAGGGCTCTTCGGGGCCGGGTGGTTCACAGCAGGCCCTGCTCGCCTGTCCGACTGGTGGCGCGCTCCGCGCCGGCGCTCGATAGTGGTTCGAGCGTCTTCATGTTCTCGTTCCCGAAGACCTTGGCGCTGGTCACAGTGGGTCCATGGGTCAGACGACGCTATGGAGACGTCGTCGCCCGCAACGTCGCGACGAGCTGGCGTCCATGGTATCGGGCGAGGAGGAGGCGAATGCACTGTGGTCGCGTCGCCGCCGGCTTTCCCGCCACTGGTGCGTGGGACTCCGCCGGAGCGTCGACCCAGGGGCTCCACCGGACCCGGTTCGTCTTTGTTGGCCACCGCAACAAGGCTTCGGGTAATGGCTCTCCATTCGTCGAGTTTCCCCGTAGTGGGAGGAAAGTCGAGGAGCAACTGCGCGTGCGCCAGGGCTTCTGATGGCGTTGGTGGCAGCGAAACCTGCATGGATCACGACGCGCTTCGACTTCTGACCATGTCAAAAGGAGCTCTATCACAACCCCGCGGTCGCATGCCATCTTCACCAGCGCCTCGGCGAGCGGGCAGGTCTTCTACGTCCCGGGAGTGGGGCTCGGGGCTCTTCCCGCGGCGACGCCCGGGGTCTTCGGCGTGATTACGCCATTCGTCGCGCGCCGCCTGAGAGGAGCGTGCCGTTGGCGCCGGCGTGGGAGTCTTGGAAGCCCTCGCGTCGCCTTCGGGCGGGGTGGCAGCGATCTTGGAAGGCCCCGCGCCACCCGCCGAGGGCCTGGCTCCGTCTTTGGATTTGGCGGTGTGCGGCCCGTTACCAGGCGCACGAACATCGCCGCCTCCCAAACTCCGGCTGCTGGGACGATGTTGGTGTTCGCGAGCGGCGCCCCAGGTCCTTTCTGCGACCGGTCCGCTGCTCACCCGCATCGGGACGGGATGTACGGCTTCCGACTGGCCAACCGCCACCGTTGTCTTCTTCTTGGGCGCCATGATGATGAAGAGGCGCTGGACTAACTGCTAGAGACGATTCTCACAATTGCGCCCCCTACCTGGCGCGCCAAAGATGTCGGTGGGAACGACACCTATGGGATCACAAGAATCCCTACTATGGTTAGCGGGGCGCGGGGTCGTGAGAAGAGCGGATCAAACAGATAGCACACGGTTCGTTTACCAGGTTCGGGCCGCGAGGATGCGTAAACCCTACTCCTGCTTTGGTGGATTGTATATCTGTGTTCTTGAGCTAGCTATGGGGCATGAGGAGCTCTAAAAAGCCGAATCCTTCTCCTGGTCGCCTCGGGCCTCCTTTTATAGGAAAAGGGGTTGCCACAGTGGCACACAGGAGGTGGAAAGGGTACAGTGATGCGAGGTTATCCCTCGCATTACATGACAAGGCGCATTCAATGCGTCTTGCTTAGGTGTCCTTGCTTTATCGGGGACGGGGGAGAGACCTGTCTCGTCCGTCGCCGCTCCCTCTTGTGTCGACACGGGCCCTGGCCAGCGGTGCCTGCGACGCCATGTAGGCAGGCAGGTAGCTGAGGTGGCGCAGTGGTGGGTCTCCACGAAGGTCTGCATGCCGCCACGCAGGTGCCTGCCCAGCTGGTTGGGTCGGTAGCTGCATGCGAACGGCGGCGGAGGTTTGGTCGGCGTGGGCCTGATGGTGGCCCTACGGGTGTTCTTGGCAAGGGCCTTGCCGGGGCCCCGGCAAGGGTCTTGCCGAGGCGCCTGCTGTCATCCCCGGCAAGGCTCTTGCCGGGGTCCTTGTGGTCCTCCTTGGCTGGGATCTTGCCAAGGGTCGTCATCTTCTACAGTGTGTATCTAATCTTGAACGTCTTCACAAAGATTTGCATGCCACCACGGGGATGTCTCCCGAATCCTTGCCCCACGGGGGCAGTGGACTCAAGGGTGACTCGCTCCGTAGGTGTGGGGCGAATTGCCACGGCAAGGGTCTTGCCGGGGTTGCTAAAACTGCCCCCCGGCAAGGATCTTGCCGGGGGAGTCCGCTTCATCCCCTTTGCTCTTTGTTGTCTTGGTCTTGGCGTCGTTCTGCTTCTCTTGAGCTTCGGTCTTACCTTGGCTCACCTCCCTTGCCTTGCTCGGTGTGGTGGTGCCCGTGGCTCAGACTGCCCGTGCACAGTTATAGGGGTACAAAAAGTGTACCCCTCTTTTTGTACACCGACAACTCGCAAGGCGGCGATGCGATCCAAGAGCTCGTTTAGGGAAGAGAGCTCCATTGGATCCATCTGCTCGGCAAGTTCCGAGTTAACGTGGAGGCTGTTTTCGATGACCTGAGAAGTCATCGTCGGCGCAGCGGCCGAACAGGCAGTCATGATGAAACCGCCTAGCCGGAGAGTTTGGCCGATAGCCAAAGCTCCCCAGCAGTAGTGCCTTCTTTAAAGACGAGACGAGACATCCTTCCTTATGGCGACGGCATAGTGGAACTTTCAGTGAAAGCACCAATGTCGGTGTCAAAACCGGCGGATCTCGGGTAGGGGGTCCCGAACTGTGCGTCTAGGCGGATGGTAACAGGAGACAAGGGACACGATGTTTTTACCCAGGTTTGGGACCTCTCGATGGAGGTAAAACCCTATTCCTGCTTGATAAATATTGGTGATATGGGTATTACAAGAGTTGATCTACCACGAGATCAGAGAGGCTAAACCCTAGAAGCTAGCCTATGGTATGATTGTTGTCCGTCCTACGGACTAAACCCTCCGGTTTATATAGACACCGGAGGGGGCTAGGGTTACGCAGAGTCGGTTAGAAGGAGGGAGATCTTCATATCCGTATTGCCAAGCTTGCCTTCCACGCCAAGGAGAGTCCCATCCGGACACGGGACGAAGTCTTCAATCTTGTATCTTCATAGACCAACAGTCCGGCCAAAGGTTATAGTCCGGCTGTCCAGATACCCCCTAATCCAGGACTCCCTCAGCCACCTTGCTGCACTTTATTTACTTTTGTTACTTGTTGCTCGTTACAAATTATCTTACCACAAAACTATCTGTTACCACTTATTTCAGTACTTGCAGAGAATACCTTGCTGAAAACTGCCTATCATTTCCTTCTGCTCCTTGTTGGGTTTGACACTCTTACTTATCGAAGGACTACGATAGATCCCCTATACTTGTGGGTCATCACACATCCATAGATTCATTATTATTCTCAATCAAAGTAGACAAAGGCATATCATTAGGATCAGAAGAAACACTTTTATTAGCAAATAGTTTCATAAGTTCATCCATCTTTCCTCTCAAAACATTAATTTCTTCTATCGCATGCACTTTTTTATTAGTAGAACTTTCGGTGTGCCATTGAGAATGATTAACCATAATATTATCTATGAGTTTAGTAGCTTCTCCTAAAGTGATTTCCATAAAAGTGCCATTTCTGATAACAATCGCACCATGCTCGATACTTCTTGTGCTGGCTCTTTTACGACGAAGACTATTGAATTCAAATGGAATTTATTGAATAGAATTAAACGCAACTCTGAGGATTGGGATCTCGACGAAGGTAAGGAGTCAGGTATGACACCTAAGTTTGATTGTGTTAAATCTTTTATGGATACCGATGTTTTTCGTAAATTTAGCACTAAATATGGACTTGACTCTGAGATAGTAGCTTCTTTCTGTGAATCTTTTGCTACTTATGTTGATCTCCCCAAGGAGAAGTGGTTTAAATACCATCCTCCCATAGAAGTAAAAGTAGCTGCATCTATTAAAGTTGAAGAAAAGACTGTCACTTATAATGATCCTATTGTTCCTACTTCTTATGTTGGGAAACCACCTTTTCCTGTTAGAATAAAGGATCATGCTAAAGCTTCAACTGTGGTTCGTAAAAGCAATATTAGAAGTTATACACCTCCTGAGCAAGTTAAAGTTGAACCTAATATTGATATTGTTAAAGATCTCTTGGCTGATAATATCGATGGGCATGTTATTTATTTCTGTGGTGAAACTGCTAGAATTGCCAAACCTTGTGCTAAAGATAAACACAGACATGTGGTAGGCGTGCCTGTTATTTCTATTAAAATAGGAGATCATTGTTATCATGGCTTGTGTGATATGGGTGCTAGTGTTAGTGCAATACCCTTTAACTTATACAAAGAAATTATGCATGAAATTGCACTTGCTGAGTTAGAAGATATTAATGTCACAATTAAGCTTGCCAATAGAGATACTATTTCACCAATGGGAATTGTTAGAGATATTGAAGTCTTGTGTGGGAAAACTAAATATCCTGCTAATTTTCTTGTCCTTGGTTCCCCACAAGATAGCTTTTGTCCCATTATTTTTGGTAGACCCTTCTTGAACACTGTTAATGCTAGGATAGACTGCGAAAAGAATGTTGTTACTATTGGCTTGGGTGATATGTCTCATGAGTTTAATTTATCTAAATTTAGTAGACAACACCGTGAAGAAGAATTTCCTAGTAAGGATGAAATTATTGGTCTTGCTTCTATTGCCGTACCTCCTAGTGATCCTTTAGAACAATATTTGCTAGACCATGAGAATGATATGTTTATGAATGAAAGAAGGGAAATAGATGAAGTATTCTTTAAACAGGAACCTATTCTGAAACACAATTTGCCTGTTGAAATCCTAGGGGATCCTCCTCCACCCAAGGGTGATCCCGTGTTTGAGCTTAAACCATTGCCTGATACTCTTAAATATGCTTATCTTGATGAAAAGAAGATATATCTGGTTATTATTGGTGCTAACCATTCAGAGCATGAAGAAGAGAGATTATTGAAAACTCTGAAGAAGCACCGTGCTGCTATTGGATATACTCTTGATGATCTTAAGGGCATTAGTCCCACTCTATGTCAACATAAAATAAATTTGGAAGAAGATGCCAAACCAGTTGTTGATCATCAACGAAGGCTGAATCCTAAGATGAAAGAAGTGGTGATACGTCTCCGTCGTATCTACTTTTCCAAACACTTTTGCCCTTGTTTTGGACTCTAACTTGTATGATTTGAATGGAACTAACCCGGACTGACACTGTTTTCAGCAGAATTGCCATGATGTTGTTTTATGTGCAGAAAACAAAAGTTCTCGGAATGACCTGAAACTCCACGGGATGTCTTATAAAAAATAATAAAAAATCCTCGCCAAAGATGAAGAACAGGGGGCCCAAACCCTGTCCACGAGGGTGGGGGCACCCCCCTAGGGCGCGCCCCCTACCTCATGGGCCCCCTGGACCTCCTCCGACGCCAACTCCAACTCTATATATTTGCTTTCGAGAGAAAAAAAATAGAGGAGAAGAAATCATCGTGTTTTACGATACGGAGCCGCCGCCAAGCTCTAAAACCTCTCGAGAGGGCTGATCTAGAGTCCGTTTGGGGCTCTGGAGAGGGGGATTCGTCGCCGTCGTCATCATCAACCATCCTCCATCACCAATTTCACTACAAGAAATATGTCAACTTATGACCACCACTATTGGTCACTGAAAGGTCACGAATTTCCATTTATGACCTTTTTGTGACCAAAAACATAAGGTCAAAAGCTGGGCGTCGTAAACTGACTATAGCGACCTTTCTTTTGGAATGGTCGCAAACGTTTATGACCAAAATAAGTCCACTGTGGCGTTTTGGTCACTAGCAACCTCCCCAGGCCACGTAGGCATCCAGCGTGGCAAGCTGATGTGGCACAAGATTCAGCCCGGTCCAATTCGGTTTTCTACATGGGCCTAGCCCAAGAATTCGGCCTTTCTATATTTTTTTCATGTGAATTTTTTGTCAGCTAGATGGACCAAGCCCAACATTGCAGCGTTTTTATTTTTGGGTTCACTAGTCAGGCGGGTCCCCATTGTCATGTTCTAGTACTGGGTCCTAGCCGTCAGGGCAATATTCTTCATTTTTTTTATTTCATGCAAATTTATACCTGGTATTTATATTGGCACACAGAAAACACACGAAATACTTCAAATATTATCAACCATCAAAGTACTACATCATATAACACGCATACAAATGTGATAAGCATCAAGTTTACAATCATATGAGCCAGTTCTGCTCCACAAGTGTACAATCACATGAGCCAGTTCTGCTCCACAAGTGTACAATCACATGAGCCAGTTCTGCTCCACAAGTGTACAATCACAAGTTCTGCTACATCATACACACATACGAACTATGCTTCACGAAGAAACATGAGCAGTATAATGGGCTTCATTAATGCAAAACTTAACAGTTGACAGCAATGTTAGAACTATGTTTCCTCCAACTTCTTTGTCCTGATCAGCATCTGCATGTTACAGAACAATATTCATCAATTATAAGCCACAACTTCAAATGCCCATACAATTTGTAGTTGCTTAAAAAACAAAGCAAGCGAGTACTCAGGAGCTTTGGTTAAAACCCATCAAACAGAGATAAAAACTGGCAAATTATACATCCACTTACAACATAGCAAAAGGAAAGAAAATTACACATGATTAAGTAATATATATATCATTCATGTTGGAACAAAGAGCAGACTAACTGACACAATGTGGTAACTAAATCATTCAATCCCTGAGACTGATTGGATGTCAGTTTCTTTTACTGCCAGTACCTATTGGTAAATTAAATTACTAATCAGAGGAAATATTTAAGCAGCCCAATTACCTACCAGATGAAAAAAATTAGATGAAAAAATCACCATGCAAATCCAAGCTGAAGTTATTATAGCAGGCCAATGTAGAATCTAGTTAAATTATTTCACAAACATCTATTGACCCCTAGTGTTGACTGTATCTGCATCTAAACTGAATACTGATCCATAGTATAATTCCGACTATAATATAACCAGAGAACTAAAGATTCTACATACTTAGAACTCAACTAATAAGTGAGAATGATCTGATTGTATGCAAACAATCTTGTTTTATTTGTTTATATTACTAAAACAGACATATCTTCCTTTATGTGAAGAAGTCTGCTTCCTTCTTTAGTTAGTAGTAATCGTTCCATGAAAATCAACTGTGTGTGTATGCTTGATCATGGTCTAGAGATTACACGCATAGAGGAACAGAATCCTAAACAAAATAGTATCAAACAGCGGTGGGTGCTCAACCTATTTACCATACACAAGCAACACTTAAATCATAGCATGTGCATATACTTGTGTCACATCAGGTGGTTCAGAATGTACTCAACATAATCTAATAAAAAGGATTGGGAGCAAAGGGAGAGGGAGGTGGAGATGGACGTGCTACCTGTTGCTGCGGTGGTGCCTCTTGGTGGTCGTGCTTGAGCTCCTCCTGAAGCTGCTCACTAACCTGCAAGACAAACAAGACCATGGGTGAGCTGCAACACAGGCACATACATTAAGTGAAATAAGGAGAAGAACCTGTAAGAAGAGAGGTGCTTTGTCCTCCGTCCGTGCCCGTCCTGCTCCTCCGTGCCGATGTCAAACAACCTTCGCTCGTCGCTTGCGAGCACCATGCGCCCTGGTTGGCCATGACGCCCTTGTCCTCTGCTGCACGGATGAAAACCAAAGAATCAGTACAGCTACACTGGCACATAATACAGACATGGTTCAGTTGAGATCTACTAAACTACATCATCACAGGAACGACGAGCAGTTTTAGATCTTAAAAACTAATGTTCCATGCATAGTCTTAGTGCTCCATCAAAGAATCAACTAAATTTGCTCTCTAGCATACAAACAAAGTTTAGGGAAAACCAAACATGAACAAGCACTTATTGTGCAGGACACATAGCTATTTCATAAGCATGATCTAATCTAGAAGGGCAAGATTAGCAGGCAAGGCAAATACTTAGCCAAACATGTGCACCTTGACCTTGTCAATAATAGTACTACTAGAAGTAATTAATCTGAGCATGGATCTAACCGACAACATCATAGAGACCATCTGAGCACTACACCATGAACAAAGCCAGCTAATTTGATTCACTAGTACACATTTAGCACACCGTCAGGCTTTATGGATCAAAATAATTTGATGTAAACACGATAGCTAGCTGGTACCAGTAGCGAGCTCCTGTTCTTGTGCTGACAGTGACGCATAACCAGCAGTCATATTCAGGGCGTGTGTGTGCCCAAACAGGAAAGAAATCTTCACCACTTATGTGTACATGACTAAACGAAACGCCCAAAAGGTGGTGTCCCCATCACATAGCCAAGAAGATGAGACTGAACATGTCAGGTGGCACCGCGAACGCCATTGTTGGAGCTCAGAGAGAAATCGTCGTCCGAGGCAGACAGGAGCAAGCTCCCGCTACTGTTGAAACTTATGGTGTTGACAGCACCCTTGTGCTTCCGCAGCCTCCTCTTCTGGATGCCCAGCGAGTGCACAAAGTCCTGCACGGCAAGCCAAACAGAAGCTCAATTTTACCATCGACTCGAATGAAAAGAGAAAGGCCCTGCTGATAATATCCTATGATAGATCGGGTTGGACATCATACGACCGCTTGATTAATTAGCGCTGTTTGATTTCAGTATGAGAACCTGCCTTCGGCATTTCTACAAGAGGGTACTGAATATTAACTGAACATTCCATGGCAAAAATTCTCCAAAACAAGACCCACTGACTTGACATCTCTTTATTTTTTTCTCAAAATAAAAATAAAAATCTGCAGACTGACTTGGGGTTGGAGAGACTGACCAAGCCTAGATGAGAATCAGATCAACCGCGCAGCAGCTCTCTGCTGGAGCTGGCAACGCGCCAGCACCTAATGCTGCTGGATTTGAAGGTCGAATGGGTGGCTCGGGCAGAGTGGGAGAATTGGGAGGGGGACGGACCTCGGAGGCCCTGACGGCGCTGGCGAAGCGCCTGGGCGGGAGGCGGCAGTCCTCGCGCGCCCGCATCCCTGCCACCCGCTCCCGCTCCGCAGCATCCCCTCCTCCCTCCTCCGACAGGATCCCCTCCTCCTCGAGTGCCCCTCCTCCTCCTCCGCCGGTGCTGCCACTGGGTGGTTCCTATTTGACACTCGCGTGCATGTTCGAACCGTAGCCACCTCCGTCTTCATCTTCAAGGGCATCACCTGACCGCACACACACACGCATCACACATACGCATAACGCCTCGCGAAATCTTGAGAGAATTGAACGGGGGTAGAGAAGATCTAGCGACTCACCAGCCCGGGGGCTTGGTCGGGCAGCGCCATGCCCAGCTTGGACCCCATGTGTTTAGATGCACACGCCGGCGAGCCAGCCGGCCACGACGCCGTGGCTGCTGGGCGGTGGAGGACCTGCCGGGAGGAAGGACCTGTCGATCTGGATCTGGATCTGGACCTGTCGCCGTGGCTAGGGCGCGGGGCGGCGAAGCGAGAGGTTGGAGAGGAAGGAGGAGGCAGCGGGGAGGGGGTTGCGGTGGATCTGGCCGGAGGCAGGGGAGGGGGTTGAGGCCGGCGGCGAGCGGCTGTGGATGGCGGCGAGGGGAGGGGAGGGGTCTGGATCGGGGAACACTAGGGTTCGCTGCGCGGGGGAGAGAGAGGAGTGGTGTGCGGGGAGAGAGGAGCTAGCAATGGGTGGGTGTGCGTGGGTGAGAGGGTGAGGGGGTGTGGGCCGTTGGATATGAGGGTATCCGACGGTCTCTGATGCTTGATCCGCGTGACATGCTCATAAACCAATCAGAACAAAGTATAAGTTTTCACGACGTTATGACCATCTAAATTGGTCGTATGATTAAACTAGGCGGCTGCTACCAGTCAGCCAGATGATTTTGTCTACAAAACATCTGCGGCGTGCCAAGAGCTCCAACGCAGCACCACGGTACCCGGTGAAGCTCCATTGCAGTGTCGGGGAGCTCCAACACAGCACCACCCCTTCTCTTTTTATGACAATGTTTAAGTACGGCTCCCTCGAATAACTAGATGTAGTTTCATACTAGGTAGGATTTTTGTCGGTTCACTAGTAAGCCGGTCAAATTTTAACTACAGTTACCTCATATTTTGTTCAAATGATACCATATTTTGCACAAGTTTACATCTTGGATTTGCAAACAATATTGACACAGGGAGTTTTTATTTCCTTTGCACGAAAAATCAATTTTCCATTTTCCGAGTGCCCGAAATGAGTTCTTTTGTGAAGGACCTACCATATATTTGTTGCAAAATTAGACAAAATCAATTTTCTAAAATACTAGGACAAATTTAATGCACGGTTGACCAAATGGTTGGGTGTCAAAAGTTTCGATCCACCTCCTGTGAAAAAGACAAATTCCTGCCGATTCAATAGGGAGCGGGTCAAATTTGAACTGCAGCTGTCTCATAGTTTGCTCTTTATTTTTTCCAAAAATCATTTCTAGGTACATAAGTATCTATTTAATCAGAGAAACATCAAAAGTTTTCCAAGATTCAACCACTAGCTAGGAACGGTCAAGCCCGCCGTTTTTACCACAATTTGAAACGGGCATAAAAAATTCAAAAAAAATCAAAAAATTGGAAAACCTTCGCATTGTGTCATTATATGTGACCAAGTTTCCAGGAAAAATAATAAACTTGTAATACTACAATTATTTTAAAAAAGTGTTCTCAGAAATGAGCTATCATGCGTGAAGATTCATGGCTTTCAAGCCAGATGATCAATCTTATGGCCACATTCATGGCATAGTTTGTTCAAATGATCTCATGTTGTGCATAAGGGTGCATATTGGAATTCCAAACAATGTTTCCTAAGGGATTTTTTATTTTCTTTGCACGGAAAATTCATTTTCCATTTTCTAAGTGCTCGAAAGGAGGTTTTTTTGTGAAGGACCTCCCAAATAATTGTTGCAAAATTGGACCAAATCATTTTTCTAAAATACTAGGCCATATTTAATGCAAAATTGACAAAATGGTTGGGTGTAAAAAGTTTTGATCCACCTCTCGTGAAAAGGACAAATTCCGGCCGATTCAGTTGGAAGCGGGTCAAATTTGAACTGCAGCTGCCTCATAGTTTGCTATTTATTTTTTCCAAAAATCATTTCTAGGTACATAAGTACCTATTTAATCAGAGAAACACCAAAAAAATTCCAAGATTCAACCACTAGCTAGGAACGGTCATTCCCGCCGTTTTGACCGCATTTTGAAACGGGCATAAAAAATTCAAAAAAAATCAAAAAATTGGGAAACCTTCGCATTGTGTCATTATATGTGACCAAGTTTCCAGGAAAAATAATAAAATTGTAAAACTCCAATTATTTTTAAAAAGTGTTCTCAGAAATGAGCTATCATGCGTGAAGATTCATGGCTTTCAAGCCAAATGATCAATCTTATGGCCACATTCATGGCATAGTTTGTTCAAATGATCTCATGTTGTGCACAAGGGTGCATATTGGAATTCCAAACAATGTTTCCTAAGGGAGTTTTTATTTTCTTTGCACGGAAAATTCATTTTCCATTTTCTGAGTGCTCGAAAGGAGGTATTTTTGTGAAGGACCTCCCAAATAATTGTTGCAAAATTGGACCAAATCATTTTTCTAAAAT
The DNA here is from genome assembly GCF_056163025.1 of Triticum urartu. NCBI lineage: Eukaryota > Viridiplantae > Streptophyta > Magnoliopsida > Poales > Poaceae > Triticum > Triticum urartu. The sequence goes on along the minus strand of NC_141878.1, from coordinate 555,994,257 downwards.
ACTAGGCCATATTTAATGCACAATTGACAAAATGGCTGGGTGTAAAAAGTTTTGATCCACCTCTCGTGAAAAAGACAAATTTCCGTCGATTCAGTTGGAAGCGGGTCAAATTTGAACTGCAGCTGCCTCATAGTTTGCTATTTATTTTTTCCAAAAATCATTTCTAGGTACATAAGTTCCTATTTAATCAGAGAAACACCAAAAAAATTCCAAGATTCAACCACTAGCTAGGAACGGTCATTCCCGCTGTTTTGACCGCATTTTGAAACGGGGATAAAAAATTCAAAAAAAATCAAAAAATTGGGAAACCTTCGCATTGTGTCATTATATGTGGACAAGTTCCTAGGAAAAATAATAAACTTGTAATACGGCAATTATTTTAAAAAAGTGTTCTCAGAAACGAGCTATCATGTGTGGAGATCAATGGCTTTCAAGCCAAATGATCAATCTTATGGCCACATCCATGGCATAGTTTGTTCAAATGATCTCATATTGTGCACAAGGGTGCATATTGGAATGGCAAACAATGTTGCCTAAGGAAGTTTTCATTTTCGTTGGACGAAAAAACCATTTTCCATTTTTCGAGTGCTCGAAAGGAGGTTTTTTTGTGAAGGAACTACCAAATAATTGTTGCAAAATTGTACCAAATCATTTTTATAAAATACTAGGCCATATTTAATGCATAATTGACAAAATGGTTGGGTGTAAATTTTTTTGATCCACCTCTCGTGAAAAAGACAAATTTCTGCCGATTCAGCTGGAAGCGGGTCAAATTTGAACTGCAACTGCCTCATAGTTTGCTATTTATTTTTTCCAATAATCATTTCTAGTTACATAAGGACCTATTTAATCATAAATACATGGTTTGGTGGTGATACGTCAAGGTTTGGGCGGTGGCCGAGGGCCCCAACTCTAGAGCGCGTAAACTCGCATGCCCGTCGCATGGTCACCGCGTGACCATAATGTTGCCATGTGTTCTGGGCAGCCTAGGTATGTCTAGTGGGTTGGGCACTCCCTAGGTTGGTTCTAGGAAGAAAATTACAACATAAGATTCTCACGAGGAGACCGATCGATGCTCAAACATGAATTAGTAGCCAAGTGTTTGATTAGCTGTACGGGAAATGCACATGGCCAATGGGCGTTAGTTTTGTCTGAGGATGATCATCTACTAAGGAGAATGTCTTCACAAATTTTTAGCTCAAAAGGAGGATCCTAGGTGGTACTTGCTTTGCAAAGTACCACGCTGGACAAAAATATGAATGTTGAAGCTGGGCTCAAAATAATGAATGGATTGAGCTGAAATTTTGTGGAGGATGGTTATTTGGGCATAGTAAAGCATTGTAGAAAATTGATACCATTTGGACATGCCAAAGTAGTACTTCCTTCACAATGCTCTTCTATGGACAGAAACTTGGGAAAACTAGTGAGAGAGATTGGGTGAATTAAATGAGCTCAAAATTGGTGTAGGTAAGTTACTTAGGTATGGTCATGTGCTGGTAAATTTTCAGATCATTTGGGTAAGCCTAGCTAGTACTTACTTCACAAAGCTTCTCTCGAGGTAGAAACTTTGGAAATTTCCCGAGAAAGATTTACTAGGAAAATTGAGCTGAATATTAGCATGTGGCAATGATTTGGGTATGGAAGAGTGCCCGAAAAGTTTGAGGGTAATAGGAGGGGTATATATAACACTTGCTTTGCAACATGCCAATTTGGCCATAAAATATAAATTGAACCTGGGCTCACATAGATGATTTGACTGAGCTGAAATTTGGAGGAGGGTGATAATTTGGGCATATGAAGGAACTGTATAAATTTCATGTCATTTAGAGATATAAAAAGGGTACTTCCTTCACAATGCTTCTAGGTGGACAAAAACTTTGGAAATTTGCCGAGGAAGATTTGCTAGGCAAATGGAGCTGAATTTTGTCATGCGGTAATGATTTGGATAGGAAAGAGTGCCCAAAAATTCAGAGGGCAATCAAGAATATATAAATAGCACTTCCTTCATAAAGTGTTGTCGTGAACAGAATAGGAAAATGAATATTGTTGGATTAGTTTTGAACTAGGCAAGGAAGGATTTTTACATATTTGATGAAGATATGCCCCAAAGAATTTATGAGATTTTTTTGGGAATTTTGGGAATGATAGAAATATAGGTTGCTTCACAACCTAGGGCAAAAACTGCCACATGGACATGACACATAGGCAAAACTGATGAGATGGCGCCTAGTTATCACAACCCACCACAATCTACAAGGCTATGACCATCTATATTGGTCATTAACAACTAGAAATAAGGCAGCGGACTAGCACTGTTTGCTTTGTGACCATTTCGTGTAAGGAAATTATGACCTTTCTGACCAAAATGGTCGCAATGGTTTAGGGTTTTGAGCCCCCTGAACAGCTTTTGACCAATTGGTCTAAAATGGTCATAAATTTATGACCAATTCTTCGAGGGTCACTGACAGAAGGTCATAAGTTGACATATTTCTTGTAGTGTTTCATGATGCTCACCGTCGTGCGTGAGTAATTCCATCATAGGCTTGCTGGACAGTGATGGGTTGGATGAGATTTATCATGTAACCGAGTTAGTTTTGTTAGGGTTTGATCACTAGTATCCACTATGTTCTGAGATTGATGTTGCTATGACTTTGCTATGCTTAATGCTCGTCACTAGGGCCCGAGTGCCATGATTTCAGATCTGAACCTATTATGTTTTCATGAATATATGTGAGTTCTTGATCCTATCTTGCAAGTCTATAGTCACCTATTATGTGTTATGATCCAACAACCCCGAAGTGACAATAATCGGGATACTTCTCGGCGATGACCATAGTTTGAGGAGTTCATGTATTCACTATGTGCTAATGCTTTGTTCCGGTTCTTTATTAAAAGGAGGCCTTAATATCCCTTAGTTTCCATTAGGACCCCGCTGCCACGGGAGGGTAGGACAAAAGATGTCATGCAAGTTCTTTTCCATAAGCACGTATGACTATATTCGGAATACAAGCCTACATTAGATTGATGAATTGGAGCTAGTTCTGTGTCACCCTATGTTATTACTGTTACATGATGAATCGCATCCGGCATAATTATCCATCACTGATCCAGTGCCTACGAGTTTTCCATATACAGGTTCTCGCTTATTTACTTTCCCGCTGTTACTGTTACAATCACTACAAAACACCAAAAATATTTACTATTGCTTGCACTACTCTTTTGTTACCGTTGCCACCACTATCATATTACTTTGCTACCAAACACTTTGCTGCAGATACTAAGTTTCCAGGTGTGGTTGAATTGACAACTCAGCTGCTAATACTTGAGAATATTCTTTGGCTCCCTTGTGTCGAATCAATTGGGTTGAATACTCTACCCTTGAAAACTGTTGCGATCCCTATACTTGTGGGTTATCAAGACCTTTTTCTGGCGCCGTTGCCGGGGAGCATAGCTCTATTCTTTGAGTCACTTGGGATTTATATCAGCTGGACACTATGAAGAACTTGAAAGACGCTAAGACAACAATTTATCCCTCAACTACGAGGGGAGGTAAGGAACTGCCATCTAGCTCTGCACTTGATTCACCTTCTGTTATGAGTAAGCTTGCGACACCTAAACCTACTTCTGCTATTCGTTTCGATATGTCGCATGTTATTGATGATGCCACTTCTGCTATGCATGATATTTATGATGAAACTACTTCTATGCCTAATACTACAGTGCCCCTTAGTGAATTTCTTGATGAACAAATTTCTAGGGCTAGAGAGAAAGAAATTATTGAATCTGATTATAATGATGAAAGTGATGATGAAGATATGCCTGTTATTCCTGAGGGTTATGTTTTTGATATGGAATCTTCTGCCGCTATTTTAGCTTGCAAAGATAGATATGAGCTCAAGAGGTTATTAGCTAAATGGAACAAAGAATCACTTAGAGATAAAATGAAACCCGACCCTGCTTTTGCTACTTCACCTATTTGTGTTCCCGATAAGGATTATGAATTCTCTGTTGATCCTGATATAATTACTTTGGTTGAATCTGATCCTTTTCATGGCTATGAATCTGAAAATGTTGTGGCACATCTTACTAAATTAAATGATATAGCCACCCTGTTTACTAATGATGAGAGATCTCGCTACTTTTATATACTTAAAATATTTCCGTTCTCATTAAAGGGTGATGCTAAGATATGGTTTAATTCTCTTGATCCTGGTTGTGTGCGTAGTCCCCAGGATATGATTTATTACTTCTCTGCCAAATATTTCCCTGCTCATAAGAAACAAGCTGCTTTAAAGGAAATATACAACTTCGTGCAAATTAAAGAAGAGAGTCTCCCACAAGCTTGGGGGAGGCTTCTCAAGTTACTTAATGCTTTGCCTGATCATCCTCTTAAGAAACCTGAAATACTTGATATCTTTTATAATAGACTAACCGATGCTTCCAGAGATTACCTGAATAGTTGTGCTGGTTCTCTTTTCAGGGAAAGAACACCGGATGAAGCTGAAATTCTATTGAATAATATGTTGACAAATGAAAATAATTGGGCACCTCCTGAGCCAGCTCCTGAGCCAGCTCCTGCTCCAATTACTGAGCCTATTCCTAAACCAACTCCGAAGGAGAGAGGTGTTCTGTTTCTCAGTCCCGAAGATATGCAAGAGGCAAAGAAATCTATGAAAGAAAAAGGTATTAAAGCTGAAGATGTTAAGAATTTACCTCCTATTGAAGAAATACATGGTCTTAATTTACCGCCTGTCCAAGAAACATATGATCTTAATCCTTTATTTATTGAAGAACCTCCTCATCCCAATATCCCGACACAGGTAGTAAAGGTAAATTATCTCTATAGATTTGATGAAGGTGATATTCCTCATTATAAGTCTGGTAGACAATGCCTTGATGAGTTCGACAATTTTATTGTCAAACAAGAAAGTTTCAATGCTTATTTTGGTAGACAATTGAAATATGATTCTGATATGATTAAATACTTAGGTGATTATATGGCTAATATTCGAGGTGAATTTAAACTTGTTAGCAAACATGCTTCTATGGTTACCACTCAAGTAGAACAAGTACTTAAGGCTCAAAAAGAAGTGCTTGATGAAATGAATAGTAAGAAAAATGATTATGCTGTTAGAGTGGCTACTAGAACTGGTAGAATGACTCAGGAACCTTTGTATCCTGAAGGCCACCCTAAGAGGATCGAGCAAGTTTCTCAGAGAAATAATATTGATGCACCTAGTTCTTCTAAAAAGAAGAAAAAGAAAAATGATAGAACTGTGCAAACTTCTAGTGAACCTATTGCTGAACCACCTGATAATCCAAATGATATCTCTATGTCTGATGCTGAAACACAATCTGGTAATGAACATGAACCTAGTGAAAATGTTAATGATGATGTTCATGATGATGCTCAACCTAGTAATGATAATAATGTAGAAGTTGAACCTGCTGTTGATCTTGATAACCCACAATCAAAGAATCAACGTTATGATAAAAGAGACTTTGTTGCTAGGAAAAATGGTAAAGAAAGAGAACCATGGGTTCAGAAACCCATGCCTTTTCCTCGCAAACCATCCAAGAAAAAGGATCATGAGGATTTTGAGCGCTTTGCTGAAATGATTAGACCTATCTTTTTGCGTATGCGATTGACTGATGTGCTCAAAACTAATCCTTATGCTAAATATATAAAGGATATCATTACTAATAAAAGAAAGATACCGGAAGCTGAAATTTCCACCACGCTTGCTAATTATACTTTTAAGGGTGGAATACCAAAGAAACTTGGAGATCCATGAGTACCTACTATACCTTGCTCCATTAAAAGGAATTATATTAAAACTGCTTTATGTGATCTTGGAGCCGGTGTTAGTGTTATGCCTCTCTCTTTATACCGTAGACTTGATTTGAATAAGTTGACACCTACTGAAATATCTTTGCAAATGGCTGATAAATCAACTGCTATACCTGTCGGTATTTGTGAGGATGTGCCTGTTGTGGTTGCAAATGTTACTATTTTAACGGACTTTGTTATTCTTGATATTCCCGAGGATGATAATATGTCTATTATTCTTGGAAGACCTTTTCTTAATACTGCAGGGGCTGTTATTGATTGCAACAAAGGCAATGCCACTTTTCATGTTAATGGTGATGAGCATACGGTACACTTTCCGAGGAAACAACCTCAAGTTCATAGTATCAACTCCATTGGAAATATTCCATCGATTATATTTGGAGGTTTTGAATTTCCTCTTCCTACTATCAAGAAGAAATATGATATACTTATTACTGGGGATGTGCATATCCCCGTTGAGGTAACTTAGTGTTATCCGAAATTTCTCCAGTTCCATGATTATCGGAATGAGTTTGTTAACAAGACTTGATCAACCTTGTTAGTGGATTCCTTTTGATGAGCATGAGGCGGATGAAACTAGAAGCACAAACTTCTGTACCCTCTCTATACTCTCTGTTATTTAGTTGAAATAAAGTAAAAATAGTATTTTTCTGTCTGTTTCCTGACTTATCCGTGCAATATAAAAATATCCCGAAAATAAAAGTCCTCAGAATGCCATGCCAAATTAATATGATTTTTTCGGGAATATTTGAGGATTTACTGTGCAAAAATTACCGCGGGGGGAGCTGCCATCTGGCCACGAGGGTGGAGGGCGCGCCCCCTGCCTCGTGGGCCCATGGTGGCCCTCCTCCACTTATCCCTGCACCCATCTTCTTCCTCTTCCTCCCAAAAACCCGAAAAACCAACTCAAGCACGAGTTCCAGCCACTTTTGCTATGATTTTCGATCTCCTTGCTCAAAGCACCTCTCGCAAAACTGCTTGGGGAGATTGTTCTTTGGTATGTGACTCCTCCATTGGTCCAATTAGTTATTGTTCTAGTGCTTTATTCATTGCAAATTTGTGCTGCATAGGTGACCATGTTCTTGAGCTTGCATGTCAAATTTATATGGTTCCAAGTAGTTCTAATGCTTGATATAGGCTCTAGGCACTTGTAGGAGTAGTTGCTATCAGTTTTATTGAAGTTGGTTCACTTTTGTTTGAAGTTACTAAAAATTTCAGAAATTTTTCAGAGAAAAACAATATTCTTAGGAAGATGTTCCAAGGTGGTTCATCTAAGAATCAAGGACCCAGGCTTGCTATGCGTGATGCCGATGAGGAACCACCAAGAGACGCTCTAGTGCGGCCTTGCGAATGGCCGTTGAAAAATTTTATGGACCGTGCAGGAATTAAAGAAGAATTTAAAGCATATTTGCGCAATGCCGGTCTTGAGGATTTTGAGGCTGACAAATACCCCCAGTATCATGATCTCACAAGTTCATTTGTGAGGAGGTTTGAGTATTCATCTTCGCGTAATTCTCCTTCAGTCATGTTTGATCTTTATGACAAATCGTATACCATGGACTTAGAGGATTTCACTTTTGCTTGCAAACTTCCATCATGGGGTAGTGTTAGGGATCCCCCTAAATCTGAATTTAGAAACTTTCTTGCTAGTATAAATGTAGGGGAATCTGGAGATATTATGCAAGCTTCCATTGGGAGCATTCACTTTCCTGCTATACATTATTTTGCTCTCTTCATAGGTAGAAGCATAAATTCTAAGATGAAGCATGTCACATGTGTGTCCCCGACCTTAGCATTCTCAGGAGTGCTGTGTTAGGAGACCAATCTTATCATATGGGAGCCATTGTAGCTCGTAGGTTGCATCATAATAGATATAATGGAGATTTTTTTGGAGGAATTTATGCAACCCGCTTAGCTAATTTTCTTGAGATAGACATTCGTGAGGGTGATACGGAGTTGCCTCCTGCATATTTAGATTATAACTCTGGCTTCGCACCAGTTTGTCGAGAGGCCTGAATCACCTCTCTTATATCGGCTAATCTTTGATAAACGGTGTGTTGTCCGTATTACTCTCCCTGCTCCTGCCTTCTTTGATTACCAGGCAAACGGTAGATATACTATCACTAGAGAGGAGGCAGATGAGTACGAGAGGAGAGCGGAGGCAGCCCGACTCCACGCTGCAGCTCAGCAGGCGATAACCGCTGCATCACAGTATGATCCCAGCTATTCCTCGTTGCAGTACGACCCCGGCTACACCTACGGGTATCCGCCAGTCTATCCCTAGCAATAGACAAAATTAGGCCAAAAGCCTAAGCTTGGGGGAGTACATATTTCTCACCGACATTACATTTATGTTCACACACACTCGTTGCTAGATGTCGGTGCTCATACTCTTTCACTGTAATATCCATGCTAGTTTATTTTCTTTTTCCTACTTTCTTCTTGTGTGTTTGATAAACCTTAAGAAAAAACCAAAAAAATTAGTAGTAGTTTATTTTCCTGCTGTAGTAGAATAAGTAAAAAAGAAAACCCAAAAATATTTCCCGTTCCTCTTTTGCTTGTTGGGAGCTTTCCCGTGTAAATAGTTTTTATTTCTTTTCTTTTCTTTGGGGGTCAGTAGGAGAAGACCATAATTAAATTGTTGAAATGCATTATTGTTGAATTAAACCAGAGCCCATATTGCCTTGTCTTCTGCTGTTTATTGAATGCTCGCAGATTCCAGCTTAGTCCAATGCACGTGCACTCTTATTATTATTCACACCATTCGGTTGTGCAAGTGAAGGGCAATTATGATGATATATGATGGACTGACTGAGATGAGAAAAGCTGGTATGAACTCGACCTCTTTTGTTTTTGTAAATATGATGAGTTCATCGTTCTTGATTCAGCTTGTTATGAATAAACATGTTTACAATGACAATTAGAGATCATAGTTGCGTGTGCCATGCTTGATTAGCTATGAGTTATAATGGTTTACCTTGCGTGCCAACATGCTATTGAAATGGTTATGATGTGGTATGATGGGGTGGTATCCTCCTTTGAATGATTTAGGTGACTTGACTTGGCACATGTTCACGCATGTAGTTGAAACAAATCAACATAGACTTCACGATATTTATGTTCATGGTGGATTATATTCTACTCATGCTTGCATCCAATTTTTATTAATTTTAATGCATGTACATGGCTGTTGTCGCTCTCTAGTTGGTCGCTTCCGAGTCTTTTGATAGCCTTCACCTGTACTAAGCGGGAATACTTCTTGTGCATCCAATCCCTTAAACCCCAAACTTATTCCACATGAGTCCACTATACCTTCCTATATACGGTATCTACCTGCCGTTCCAAGTAAATTTGTATGTGCCAAACTCTAAACCTTCAAATAAACATTCTGTTTTGTATGCTTGAATAGCTCATGTATCAACGAAGGCTGCCCTTATCTTCCATGTTCGGCGGTTTATTCTCAAGAGGAGTGGACTCCGCTCCTCACTCACGAGAAAATGGCTGGTCACCGGGATGCCCAATCCCATGCTTTATGCAAACTAAATCAAAATTAGTTGCAAACAAAACTCCCCCTGGGACCTGATGTATGTTGGAGGCACTCGTTGTTTCGAGCAAGCCATGGATTGATGCTTGTTGGTGGAGGGGGAGTATAAACTTTACCATTTTGTTTGGGAACCGCCTATAATGTGTGTGACATGGAAGATATCGCCATCTCTTAGTTGATACGTTGACAATGAAAGTATACCGCTCAAAATATAATTTATCTCTATTTCAAAACCGAGCTCTGGCACCTCTGCAAATCCCTGCTTCCCTCTGCGAAGGGCCTATCCATTTACTTTTATGTTGAGTCATCGCCCTCTTATTAAAAAGCACCAGCTGGAGAGCACAGCTGTCATTTGCATTCATCACTGTTAATCTATATTGGGTGTGACTATGATTGGATCTCTTTTACCATGAATTACAATGTCTAGTCAGTCCTTACTCTTTAAAGGTGCTCTGCATTTATGTTTTGCGGTCTCGGAAAGGGCTAGCGAGATACCATTTTGTTATATCATATTATGCTTGTTTTGAGAAAGTGTTGTCATCCGAGATTTATTATTATGGCTTGCTAGTTGATTATGCTATTGATATGAGTAATTATGAGACCTGAGAATTATTGCAAATGTGGTTAGTTATGATCTTTGCTGAAAATTTGAATGCTGGCTTGACATATTTACAACAACAAGAGCAAACAGAGTTTGTAAAAGTTTTTCTTTCTCTTTTAGTTTGTTAACTGAATTGCTTGAGGACAAGCAAGGGTTTATGCTTGGGGGAGTTGATACGTCTCCGTCGTATCTACTTTTCCAAACACTTTTGCCCTTGTTTTGGACTCTAACTTGTATGATTTGAATGGAACTAACCCGGACTGACGTTGTTTTCAGCAGAATTGCCATGATGTTGTTTTATGTGCAGAAAACAAAAGTTCTCGGAATGACCTGAAACTCCATGGGATTTCTTATAAAAACTAAAAAAATCCTCGCCAAAGATGAAGACCAGGGGGCCCACACCCTATCCACGTTGGTGGGGGGCGCCCCCCCCCCCCTACCTCGTGGGCCCCCTGGACCTCCTCCGACGCCAACTCCAACTCTATATATTTGCTTTCGGAGAGAAAAAATAGAGGAGAAGAAATCATCGCGTTTTACGATACGGAGCTGCCGCCAAGCCCTAAAACCTCTCGGGACGGCTGATCTGGAGTCCATTCGGGGCTCCGGAGAGGGGGATTCGTCGCCGTCATCATCATCAACCATCCTCCATCACCAATTTCATGATGCTCACCGCCGTGCGTGAGTAATTCCATCGTAGAATTACTGGACGGTGATGGGTTGGATGAGATTTATCATGTAATCGAGTTAGTTTTGTTAGGGTTTGATCCCTAGTATCCACTATGTTCTGAGATTGATGTTGCTACGACTTTGCTATGCTTAATGCTTGTCACTAGGGCCCGAGTGCCATGATTTCAGATCTGAACCTATTATGTTTTCATGAATATATGTGAGTTCTTGATCCTATCTTGCAAGTCTATAGTCACCTATTATGTGTTATGATCCGACAACCCCGAAGTGACAATAATCGGGATACTTTTCGGTGATGACCATAGTTTGAGGAGTTCATGTTTTCACTATGTGCTAATGCTTTGTTCCGGTTCTCTATTAAAAGGAGGCCTTAATATCCCTTAGTTTCCATTAGGACCCCGCTGCCACGGGAGGGTAGGACAAAAGATGTCATGCAAGTTATTTTCCATAAGCACGTATGACTATATTCGGAATACATGCCTACATTACATTGATGAATTGGAGCTAGTTCTGTGTCACCCTATGTTATGCCTGTTACATGATGAACCGCATCCGGCATAATTATCCATCACTGATCCGGTGCCTACGAGTTTTCCATATACTGGTTCTCGCTTATTTACTTTCCCGATGTTACTGTTACAATCACTACAAAACACCAAAAACATTTACTATTGCTTGCACTACACTTTTGTTACCGTTGCCACCACTATCATATTACTTTGCTAATAAACACTTTGCTGCAGATACTAAGTTTCCTGGTGTGGTTGAATTGACAACTCAGCTGCTAATACTTGAGAATATTCTTTGGCTCCCCTTGTGTCGAATCAATAAATTTGGGTTGAATACTCTACCCTCGAAAACTGTTGCGATCCCCTATACTTGTGGGTTATCAAGTGGTAAGAAAGGAAATACTAAAGTTCCTTGAGGCAGGTATAATTTATCCCGTTGCTGATAGTCAGTGGGTAAGTCCTGTCCATTGTGTCCCTAAGAAGGGAGGTATTACTGTCGTTCCTAATGATAGAGATGAATTGATTCCGCAAAGAATTATTACAGGTTATAGGATGGTAATTGATTTCCGCAAATTAAATAAGGCTACTAAACGATCAAATGCTAGAAAGATTATCCAAACATACACATTTTTGCTTTCTAGATGGTTATTCTGGTTTCTCTCAAATACCTATGTCAGCCAATGATCAATCAAAGACTACTTTTACTTGCCCTTTTGGTACTTTTGCTTATAGACGTATGCCTTTTGGTTTATGTAATGCACCTGCTACCTTTCAAAGATGCATGATGGCTATATTCTCTGACTTTTGTGAAAAGATTTGTGAGGTTTTCATGGACGACTTCTCCATCTACGGATCCTCTTTTGATGATTGCTTGAGCAACCTTGATCGAGTTTTGCAGAGATGTGAAGAAACTAATCTTGTCTTGAATTGGGAAAAATGCCACTTTATGGTTAATGAAGGTATTTTCTCGGCGCATAAAGTTTCTGAAAGAGGTATTGAGGTTGATAAAGCCAAGGTTGATGCTATTGAAAAGATGCCATGTCCCAAGGACATCAAAGGTATAAGAAGTTTCCTTGGTCACGCCGGATTTTATAGGAGGTTCATTAAGGACTTCTCCAAAATTTCTCGGCCTCTCACTAATTTATTACAAAAAGATATACCATTTGTCTTTGATGATGATTGTGTAGAAGCATTTGAAATACTTAAGAAAGCATTGATCTCTGCACCTATTGTTCAGCCACCTGATTGGAATTTACCTTTTGAAATTATGTGTGATGCTAGTGATTATGCTGTAGGTGTTGTTCGAGGGCAAAGATTTGATAAGAAACTAAATGTTATTCATTATGCTAGTAAAACTCTAGACAATGCTCAAAGAAATTATGCTACTACTGAAAAAGAATTTTTAGTAGTTGTATTTGCTTGTGATAAGTTCAGACCTTATATTGTTGATTCTAAAGTAACTATTCACACTGATCATGCTGCTATTAAATTGTAGGGGAACGCAGCAGAAAACAAAAAATTTCTGACCTACGCACCAGCCCAGGACCACTATGGAGACTGCATACATGGTTTGATCTTTTTCGTTACCGACTCGTAGCGCAGCGGGAAGTAGAGTCGATGACGATCGGCGGTGCAGATCCCTGCAGCTAGGATTTACAACCTCCCAACCGCGAGGATGTATACCCTCATCTGCTCCTCAGACAGCCCTCCGGGAGGCGGTCGAACAGCCCCTTGGACGGTGTTGTGGACAGCCCTTCGGGAGGACCTTCGAAACTCGAACGGTCACTCGGACAGCCCTTCGGGAGGACCTTTGAAACTCGGACGGTCACACGGACAGCCCTTCGGGAGGCACTCACGAACTAAGACCGAAACTACGATCTCTCTACAGAGTTGCACACATACGGTGTCATCTATCCGGCAGGGCTTCGCCGTCCAGAACTAGTTCCCACCGGAAGCCAGACAACCTTTCGGCTTTACGAAACTATTTCGTGGGGAGGGAGAGAGAAGCCAGATCATTGCAATGGCACTTGTATGTGAGAAAGAGTGAGTGTGGAGAGTGCCTCTCCACCTCTATTTATAGGAAAACCCAAGGGGTAGGGGACACATGAAAAACCCAAAATGTCCACACTTTATGTCACACATAAAAGGGCATAAAGGGCATAAAGGAATGACAAGTGGAGCCCCATGGAGGAGCTGCACCCTCCAACGTCCCACCCTCATGCCCCCCCAAAGGGGGTTCCTTGATCCCCAAGTCCTTCTGGAACAATTCCAGTTTAGTGATTTTCATCTGCGAAAAGCATCTGAACCGGTTCCAGCAGCTCCGAAACATTTCTGGTTTTTATTTCTGAAAATTCCAAAAAGTTTCCAGAATGATTCTGGCACCCTCCAAGAATTATCAGGCATGTGCCGAAACCATTTTGATTTAATGGCATACCCCGAAACAACTATTTCGGTTTCACCGAAACTCATCCGGTGACCTCTCTCTGCGGAACTTTTCCACTGTCCGAAACTTTTTGGTGTCCGAAACTCTTTTGATGATTTTCTCTCAGACTCTCTGTCTAGTATTCAGCAGATAGATAACCCTTAAGCGTGTGACCCTATAGGTTCAGTGAAGTATAGACATGACCCGGAACCCCTTCCGATCAACGATCAACATCGGAGCCGGGGACACCCATATTGACCCCTATACCCACTCGAATAAATATTCGAGTGAACCTCCAGTTGCAATGAGCTATTCCTGTTTCTTCGCGATATATCACAAACACCCGAGGTGAGATTTGTTGCATCCCCGTGGACGAACCATTTGTCCACCATGCAAGTTACCTTGTTACCGGTTTTGTTCTCTTTTCTCGTTTCCGTGTTCCGGCATCCCAGTGATCAAATCACACTGTGTCTGGCCAGACGATGATGGATACCGTAATACCGAGAGGGCCCGAGAATATTTCTCCATCGTCGGAGGAGCAAATCCCAATCTTGAGCTATCAAGTTACTTGACACACTTTTCCATGAACCCGTAAGCCGACGTAATAGCCACCCATTTACGGATGACATTTAACAAACCCCAAAGTTCATGAAGCAAGCATGAAGAAACTCGATACTCTCATGGTCTAAGGAATTATGCAAACGTTAACCATCTCTGTGTTATGCACCGTTAACTTGTGATGAATGAATCTCATAGCATAACATCAATCCAGGTCGATTCAACACAAATGTTCTCTTAACATTGTGCCCTCAAAGTTGCTGGCATTGACATGCCCATGATCAGGAAAAAAAAACCATCATGCAACACTTGAGCTAGTCTTAGAGGCCAGACTAAGAATACTTCTTACCATTTATTATTCCACACGTGCATATGAGTCTTCCTCCGAGCCTTGTGGATATTGCAGACTCTAGAATCATTGCAGTTATAGCATGGAACATAAACATAATTATGAACTAGGAGATAAATAATATCTTTTATTATTGCCTCTAGGGCATATCTCCTACACACTCCCACTTGCACTAGAGTCAATAATCTAGTTAATGCTAATGCACTTTACACCTATGGCATACTGGTGTAAAAAATGCTTCGCATGTGGTATAGCCTGATGTCCATCGGATCTGACAGTTTCAGCTCCGTGTGTATCTCTGCATATCCTCGCATTTTCATGCTTTCACAAAATTCATATTTTGTGTGGACTTGGCGTTGTATGTATGTGAATCATAGGTCAAACCTGGATTCCTCAGACTGAGTTATGGAGCAACTACCTGCAGTAGTGTCCCATTGACAAAAGCCATCTTGGAACCATACTAAGTTCATGAATGAACTATATGATTCAACATATTCTTTTGTCGCTTCTAAAGCGTCAACATACTTAGTCATTTGTTATAGAATTCACCACAGTATCCTGTTGGGAACAATTTCCAACTACCGTGCCACTATCGGGGAACGTAGTAATTTCAAAAAAAATTCTATGCACACGCAAGATCATGGTGATGCATAGCAACGAGAGGGGAGAGTGTAGTCCATGTACCCTCGTAGACCGGCAGCGGAAGCGTTATGACAATGCGGTTGATGTAGTCGTACGTCTTCACGATCCGACCGATCGAAGTACCGAACCTACGGCACCTCCGAGTTCTACCACACGTTCAGCTCGATGACGATCCCCGGACTCCGATCCATCAAAGTGTCGGGGAAGAGTTTCGTCAGCACGACGGCGTGGTGACGATCTTGATGTTCTACCGTCGCAGGGCTTCGCCTAAGCACCGCTACAATATTATCAAGGATTATGGTGGAGGGGGGGGGGCACCGCACACGGCTAAGAGAACGATCACGAATATCAACTTGTGTGTCTTTGGGATGCCCCCCTGCCCCCATATATAAAGGAGCAAGGGAGGAGGAGGCCGGCCCTAGGAGGGGGTGCACCAAGTGTGGAGTCCTACTAGGACTCCCTAGTCCTAGTAGGATTCCACCTCCCATATGGAATAGGAAAAGAGGAAGGGAAAAGGAGAAGGAAGGAAGGGGGCGCCCCCCTTCCCTAGTCCAATTCGGACCAGACCAAGGGGAAGGGTGCGGCCACCCTTAAGGCCCTTTTCCTTCTTTCCCGTATGGCCCAATAAGGCCCAATACGTATTCCCGTAACTCTCTGGTACTCCGAAAAATACCCGAATCACTCGGAACCTTTCCGATGTCCGAATATAGTCGTCCAATATATCGATCTTTACGTCTCGACCATTTCGAGACTCCTCGTCATGTCCCTGATCTCATCCGGGACTCCAAACTCCTTCGGTACATCAAAACTCAAAAACTCATAATATAACTGTCATCGAAACCTTAAGCATGCGGACCCTACGGGTTCGAGAACAATGTAGACATGACCGAGACACGTCTCCGGTCAATAACCAATAGCGGAACCTGGATGCTCATATTGGCTCCCACATATTCTACGAAGATCTTTATCGGTCAGACCGCATAACAACATACGTTGTTCCCTTTGTCATCGGTATGCTACTTGCCCGAGATTCGATCGCCGGTATCTCAATACCTAGTTCAATCTCGTTACCGGCAAGTCTCTTTACTCGTTCTGTAATACATCATCTCGCAACTAACTCATTAGTTGCATTGCTTGCAAGGCTTAAGTGATGTGCATTACCGAGAGGGCCCAGAGATACCCCTCCGACAATCGGAGTGACAAATCCTAATCTCGAAATACGCCAACCCAACATGTACCTTTGGAGACACCTGTAGAGCTCCTTTATAATCACCCAGTTACGTTGTGACGTTTGGTAGCACACAAAGTGTTCCTCCGGTAAACGGGAGTTGCATAATCTCATATTCATAGGAACATGTATAAGTCATGAAGAAAGCAATAGCAACATACTAAACGATCGAGTGCTAAGCTAACGGAATGGGTCAAGTCAATCACATCATTCTCCTAATGATGTGATCCCGTTAATCAAATAACAACTCTTTGTCTATGATCAGGAAACATAACCATCTTTGATTAACGAGCTAGTCAAGTAGAGGCATACTAGTGACACTCTGTTTGTCTATGTATTCACACATGTATTATGTTTCCGGTTAATACAATTCTAGCATGAATAATAAACATTTACCATGAAATAAGGAAATAAATAATAACTTTATTATTGCCTCTAGGGCATATTTCCTTCAGTCTCCCACTTGCACTAGAGTCAATAATCTAGTTCACATTGCCATGCGATTTAACACCAATAGTTCACATCATCATGTGATTAACACCCATAGTTCACATCGTTATGTGACCAACACCCAAAGTGTTTACTAGAGTCAATAATCTAGTTCACATCGCTATGTGATTAACACCCAAAGAGTACTAAGGTGTGATCATGTTTTGCTTGTGAGAGAAGTTTAGTCAACGGGTCTACCACATTCAGATCCGTATGTATTTTGCAAATATTCTATGTCTACAATACTCTGCACGGAGCTACTCTAGCTAATTGCTCCCACTTTCAATATGTATCCAGATTAAGACTTGGAGTCATCTGGATCAGTGTCGAAGCTTGCATCGACGTAACCCTTTACAACGAACCTTTTGTCACCTCCATAATCGAGAAACATATCCTTAATCCACTAAGGATAATTTTGACCGTTGTCCAGTGATCTACTCCTAGATTACTATTGTACTCCCTTTTTGAAACTCAATGTAGGGTATACAATTGATCTGGTACACAGCATAGCATACTTTATAGAACCTATGACTGAGGCATAGGGAATGACTTTTTCATTCTCTTTCTATTTTCTGTCGTGGTTGGGTTTTGAGTCTTCACTCAACTTTACACCTTAAAACACAGGCAAGAACTCCTTCTTTGATTGTTTCATTTTGAACTACTTCAACATCTTTTGTCAAGGTATGTACTTATTGAAAAATCTTATCAAGCGTCTGGATCTATCTCTATAGATCTTGATGCTCAATATGTAAGCAGCTTCACCAAGGTCTTTTTTTCGAAAACCTTCTTTCAAATACTCCTTTATGCTTTACAGAACAATTCAAGATTATTTCCGATCAACAATATGTCATTCACATATACTTATCAGAAATGTTGTAGTGCTCCCACTCACTTTCTTGTAAATACAGGCTTCACCGCAAGTCTGTATAAAACTATATGCTTTGATCAACTCATCAAAGCGTATATTCCAACTCTGAGATGCTTGCACCAGTCCATAGATGGATCGCTGGAGCTTGCACATTTTGCTAACACCTTTAGGATTGACAAAACCTTCTGGTTGCATCATATACAACTCTTCTTTAATAAATCTATTAAGGAATGCAGTTTTGTTTATCCATTTGCCAGAAAAATGTGGCAATTGCTAACATGATTCGGACAGACTTAAGCATAGATACGAGTGAGAAACTCTCATCGTAGTCAACACCTTGAACTTGTCGAAAACCTTTTGCGACAATTCTAGCTTTGTAGATAGTAACACTACTATCATCGTCCGTCTTCCTCTTGAAGATCCATTTAATCTCAATGGCTTGCCAAACATCGGGAAAGTCAACCAAAGTCCATACTTTGTTCTCATACATGGATCCTATCTCAGATTTCATGGCCTCAAGCCATTTTGTGGAATCTGGGCTCACCATTGCTTCTTCATAGTTCGTAGGTTCATCATGATCTAGTAGCATGACTTCCAGAATAGGATTACCGTACCACTCTGGTGCGGATCTTACTCTGGTTGATCTACGAGGTTCAGTAGTAACTTGTTCTGAAGTTTCATGATCATCATCATTAGCTTCCTCACTAATTGGTGTAGTAGTCACAGGAATAGATTTCTGTGATGAACTACTTTCCAATAAGGGAGAAGGTACAATTACCTTATCAGGTTCTACTTTCCTCCCACTCACTTCTTTCGAGAGAAACTCCTTCTCTAGAAAGGATCCATTCTTAGCAACGAATGTCTTGCCTTCGGATCTGTGATAGAAGGTGTACCCAACAGTCTCCTTTGGGTATCCTATGAAGACATATTTCTTCGATTTGGGTTTGAGCTTATCAGGATGAAACTTTTTCATATAAGCATCACAATCCCAAACTTTAAGAAACCACAGTTCAGATTGTGTCGTCTCAATGGACTTAGATGGTGCCCCTTTTAAACGTGAATGCAGCTGTCTTTAGTGCATAACCCCAAAACGATGTTGGTAAATCTGTAAGAAACATCATAGATTGCACTATATCCAATAAAGTACAGTTATGACGTTCGGACACACCATTATGCTGTGGTGTTCCAGGTGGCATGAATTTGTGAAACTATTCCACATAGTTTTAATTGAAGACCAAACTCGTAACTCAAATATTTGTCTCCGCGATCAGATCGTAGAAACCTTATTTTTCTTGTTACGATGATTTTCCACTTCACTCTGAAATTCGTTGAACTTTTCAAATGTTTCAGACTTATGTTTCATCAAGTAGATATACCCATATCTTCTCAAATCATATGTGAAGGTCAGAAAATACCGATACCCGCCGCGAGCTTCAACACTCATCGGATCGCATACATCAGTATGTATTATTTCCAATAAGTCAGTTGCTCGCTCCATTGTTCCGGAGAACGGAGTCTTTAGTCATCTTGCCCATAAGGCATGGTTCGCAAGCACCAAGTGATTCATAATCAAGTGATTCCAAAATCCCATCAGCATGGAGTTTCTTCATGCGCTTTACACCAATATGACCTAAACGGCAGTGCGACAAATAAGTTGCACTATCATTATTAACTTTGCATCTTTTGGTTTCAATATTATGAATATGTGTATCACTACGATCGAGATCCAATGAACTATTTTCATTGGGTGTGTAACCATATAAGGTTTTATTCATGTAAACAGAACAACAATTTATTCTCTTACTTAAATGAATAACCGTATTACAATAAACATGATCAAATCATATTCATGCTCAACGCAAACACCAAATAACACTTATTTAGGTTCAACACTAATCCCGAAAGTATAGGGAGTGTGCGATGATGATCATATCAATCTTGGAACTACTTCCAACACACATCGTCACCTTGCCCTTTAACTAGTCTTTGTTCATTTTGCAACTCCCGTTTCGAGTTACTACTCTTAGCAACTGAACTAGTATCAAATACTGAGGGGTTGCTATAAACACTAGTAAAGTACACATCAATAACATGTATATCAAATATACCTTTGTTCACTTTGCCATCCTTCTTATCCGCCAAATACTTGGGGTGGTTCCGCTTCTAGTGACCAGTCCCTTTGCAGTAGAAGCACTTAGTCTCAGGCTTAGGTCCAGACTTGGGCTTCTTCACTTGAGCAGCAACTTGCTTGCCATTCTTCTTGAAGTTCCCCTTCTTCCCTTTGCCCTTTCTCTTGAATAGTGGTCTTGTCAACCATCAACACTTGATGTTTTTCTTGATTTCTACCTTCACTGATTTTAGCATCGCGAAGAGCTTGGGAATTGTTTTCGTCATCCCTTACATATTATAGTTCATCACGAAGTTCTACTAACTTGGTGATGGTGACTAGAGAATTCTATCAATCACTATTTTATCTGGAAGATTAACTCCCACTTGATTTAAGAGATTGTACTACCCAGATAATCTGAGCACATGCTCACTGCTTTAGCGGTTCTCCTCCATCTTTTAGATATAGAACTTGTTGGAGACTTCATATCTCTCAACTCGGGTATTTGCTTGAAATATTAACTTCAACTCCTGGAACATCTCATATGGTCCATGACGTTCAAAACGTCTTTGAAGTCCCGATTCTAAGCCGTTAAGCATGGTGCACTAAACTATCAAGTAGTCATCATATTGAGCTTTTGTCAAAAGCGTTCATAACGTCCGCATCTGCTCCTGCAATAGGTCTTTCACCTAGCGGTGCATCAAGGACATAATTCTTCTGTGCAGCAATGAGGATAAACCTCAGATCACGGATCCAATCCGCATCATTGCTACTAACATCTTTCAACATAGTTTTTCTCTAGGAACATATCAAAATAAACATAGGGAAGCAACAACGCGAGCTATTGATCTACAACATAGATATGCTAATACTACCAGGACTAAGTTCATGATAAATTTAAGTTCAATTAATCATATTACTTAAGAACTCCCACTTAGATAGACATCCCTCTAATCCTCTAAGTGACCACGTGATCCAAATCAACTAAACCATAACCGATCATCACGTGAAATGGAGTAGCTTTCAATGGTGAACATCACTATGTTGATCATATCTACTATATGATTCACGCTCGACCTTTCGGTCTCAGTGTTCCGAGGCCATATCTGCACATGCTAGGCTCGTCAAGTTTAACCCGAGTATTCTGCGTGTGCAAAACTGGCTTGCACCCGTTGTAGATGGACGTAGAGCTTATCACACCCGATCATCACGTGGTGTCTGGGCACGACGAACTTTGGCAATGGTGCATACTCAGGGAGAACACTTTTATCTTGAAATTTAGTGAGGAATCATCTTATAATGCTATCGTCAATCAAAGCAAGATAAGATGCATAAAAGATAAACATCACATGCAATCAATATAAGTGATATGATATGGCCATCATCATCTTGTGCTTGCGATCTCCATCTCCGAAGCACCGTCATGATCACCATCATCACCGGCGCGACACCTTGATCTCCATCGTAGCATCGTTGTCGTCTCGCCAATCTTATGCTTCTACGATTATCACTACCGCTTAGTGATAAAGTAAAGCATTACAGGGCGATTGCATTGCATACAATAAAGCGACAACCATATGGCTCCTGCCAGTTGCCGATAACTTAGTTACAAAACATGATCATCTCATACAATAAAATTTAGCATCATGCCTTGACCATATCACATCACAACATACCCTGCAAAAACAAGTTAGACGTCCTCTACTTTGTTTGTTGCAAGTTTTACGTGGCTGCTACGGGCTTAAGCAAGAACCAATCTTACCTACGCATCAAAACCACAACGATAGTTTGTCAAGTTGGTGCTGTTTTAACCTTCGCAAGGACCAGGCGTAGCCACACTCGGTTCAACTAAAGTTGGAGAAACTGACACCCGCCAGCCACCTGTGTGGAAAGCACGTCGGTAGAACCAGTCTCGCGTAAGCGTACGCGTAATGTCAGTCCGGGCCGCTTCATCCAACAATACCGCCGAACCAAAGTATGACATGCTGGTAAGCAGTATGACTTATATCGCCCACAACTCACTTGTGTTCTACTCGTGCATATGACATCTACGCATAAAACCTGGCTCTGATACCACTGTTGGGGAACGTATTAATTTCAAAAAAAAATCCTACGCACACGCAAGATCATGGTGACGCATAGCAACGAGAGGGGAGAGTGTAGTCCACGTACCCTCATAGACCGACAGTGGAAGCGTTATGACAACGCGGTTGATGTAGTCGTACGTCTTCACGATCCGACCGATCTAAGTACCGAACCTACGGCACCTCTTAGTTCTAGCACACGTTCAGCTCGATGACGATCCCCGTACCCCGATCCAGCAAAGTGTCGGGGAAGAGTTTCGTCAGCACGACAGCGTGGTGACGATCTTGATGTTCTACCGTCGCAGGGCTTCGCCTAAGCACCGCTACAATATTATCGAGGATTATGGTGGAGGGGGGCACCGCACACGGCTAAGAGAACGATCACGAAGATCAACTTGTGTGTCTTTGGGGTGCCCCCTACCCCCGTATATAAAGGAGCAAGGGAGGAGGAGGCCGGCCCTAGGAGGGGGCGCACCAAGTGTGGAGTCCTACTAGGACTCCCTAGTCCAAGTTGGATTCCACCTCCCATACGGAATAGGAAAAGAGGAAGGGAAAAGGAGAAGGAAGGAAGGGGGCGCCCCCCTTCCCTAGTCCAATTCAGACCAGACCAAGGGGAGGGGTGCGGCCACCCTTGAGGCCCTTTTCCTTCTTTCCCGTATGGCCCAATAAGGCCCAATACGTATTCCCGTAACTCTCCGGTACTCCGAAAAATACCCGAATCACTCGGAACCTTTCCGATGTCCGAATATAGTCGTCCAATATATTGATCTTTACGTCTCGACCATTTTGAGACTCCTCGTCATGTCCCCGATCTCATCCGGGACTCCGAACTCCTTCGGTACATCAAAACTCATAAACTCATAATATAACTGTCATCGAAACCATAAGCGTGCGGACCCTACGGGTTCGAGAACAATGTAGACATGACCGAGACACGTCTCCGGTCAATAACCAATAGCGGAACCTGGATGCTCATATTGGCTCCCACATATTCTACGAAGATCTTTATCGGTCAGACCGCATAACAACATACGTTGTTTCCTTTGTCATGGGTATGTTACTTGCCCGAGATTCGATCGTCGGTATCTCAATACCTAGTTCAATCTCGTTACCGGCAAGTCTCTTTACTCGTTTTGTAATACATCATCTCGCAACTAACTCATTAGTTGCATTGCTTGCAAGGCTTAAGTGATGTGCATTACCGAGAGGGCCCAGAGATACCTCTCCGACAATCGGAGTGACAAATCCTAATCTCGAAATACGCCAACCCAACATGTACCTTTGGAGACACCTGTAGAGCTCCTTTATAATCACCTAGTTACGTTGTGACGTTTGGTAGCACACAATGTGTTCCTCCGGTAAATGGGAGTTGCATAATCTCATAGTCATAGGAACATGTATAAGTCATGAAGAAAGCAATAGCAACATACTGAACGATCGAGTGCTAAGCTAACGGAATGGGTCAAGTCAATCACATCATTCTCCTAATGATGTGATCCCGTTAATCAAATAACAACTCTTTGTCTATGGTTAGGAAACATAACCATCTTTGATTAACGAGCTAGTCAAGTAGAGGCATACTAGTGACACTCTGTTTGTCTATGTATTCACACATGTATTATGTTTCCGGTTAATACAATTCTAGCATGAATAATAAACATTTATCATGAAATAAGGAAATAAATAATAACTTTATTATTTCCTCTAGGGCATATTTCCTTCAGCCACCATATTGTGTATTACACAAAACCCTTAACATAAATCGAAAATCGCATGGAGAAGAGATGAAGACTGTATCGATGTAACATTTTACAACGAACTCTTCATGATCTCCGCTTGTGAGAAAACATATCATCAGTACTTACTCTAGTACTCAATGACATCTTTCACTGTTGTCCCACGATCAGTACTTTGATCACTTTAGTATCCATACTCGCAACACCTTGGGAGTATCGGACATATCTGGTTGTTTTACATACCATGGAATACATGATTAATCCAAACACAAAAGTGTGTGGAATCTGCATCATGTATTTTGCTCATCAGTGTTTTGGGACACCGAGTCTTGCAAAAAAACTCTTCCATGTGACTCCGGCAAGAATCACTCCTTGGCGGTTTTAAATGCTAAAAGGTTTTAGCACCTTGTCAATATGTATTCATTACTTAGCCCTATTAGGTAAATCTATCTCCATAGATCATTATGCCTAATAATGAGGCTATTTAGCCTAAGCACTTCATCAAAAAACTATTTTCAAATGAAGTCCTAATTTGTGTCAAGAAATTTATTTCCAATTGACAATTTGTCAAGCACACAAGGTTTTTAGAAATATTATTACGCTCCCACTTACTTTCTTGAATTACAAGCATCTTCGCTACCGATTGATGAAGTCAAACCCCTTTGACCATTTCATCAAAGCACGGAGATTCCAACTCCATTTTGCTCTCTTCTGTCCATCGCTGGAACTCTGAAGTTTGCACCCTTACTAGCATCCTCTGGATATACAAAATGCCTTGGACTGTAACACATGCAAGTCCTTGGTTTCATTTCCATCAGATGGAAATCCTATTGTCATCCATGTTTCATATCTCATGATTGAAATATGTATTAATTGCTAGTTCAACCCGAACCGACTTTAAGCATCGCTACGATGAAAACAATCTCATAGTAGTCAACTCTTGAACTTGTTCTTTCAACAAGTCGAGCTTTATGGATAAAACATTTTTATCCATGTCAGTTTTAAGTTCCATAAATATTCATTAGACTCTAAGTCTTCCGAAAGGTGTATCAAGGTTTTAATCTTGAATCACTTATATGGAAACTAACTCGGGTTGTATTGGCATTTAGCCAATTCCGGAGTCAGGGCCCATCAACGCTTCCTTGTGTATCGTAGGTATAATGTTGTCTAACAACAATATCTCGTTTGCGCACCTGAGAGGTTTGCACGAGCCTTGCCTACGTGGTTTAGCTGCAAGTTCAACCGAAGTTCATACATTTTATTGTAGAGATTTCCGTATCAGTCGCAGTAGGAAACTCTGGAATTACTTCCAAGGTCTCTTTCCTTTGATCTGATGACGAAGATACTGTTTATCTCATTGAGTTGCACTATTCTCCCACTCACCTTTTTGAAAGAACCATTCTCTTTAAAAGCACACCGTTTTGCGGCAAAACTTGCCTCGGTATAGTGAGGGAGGAATACCCAACATTTTGGTATAACCTACAAAGTAGCACTTGTCTGATTTGGAATAGGTTTGTAACCTTTTACACAAGCCCCATATTCCAAATGTTAAGAAAATATATAACTTGGTTGGGCGTACCATACCATGGCTTCATTTCAACAGACCCGATGTAGCTCTTCTCAGTGTAAAAGCCGCAGTCTCTAAAGCATCACTTTAAAAGAGATAATGGAAAATTTATTTATGTCATCTTTGACCTTACCATGTCATAAATGGTTTGATTACATCTTCACAGACATTCCACTCATAGTGGTGTTCCGGAAGGTGTAAGTTATGAAACTCGTTTCACAACTCAGCAGACATTCGCTAAACTTGTAACTCAGATATTCCTTTCTGCAATCAAATTGTAGAAACACAATTTCCTTGTTACAATAACTTCTACTTCATTTTTGAAAACCTTTCGAATGATTTCAAAAGATCCAGACTTACGTCCCATCAAGTAAATATCCATATATCCACTTGAGTCATTTCTGAAGATGAATAAATCCACTACTTGCAACAACATTTATTGAACTACACACATCAAAATGTATGATCACCAATAATTTTATTGCTCATTCCTTATGGCTTGTGAACGGTATTTCAGTCACTTCACTTTTCGGAGGAAAGTTGCAAGTGTCAGATGATTCAAAATCAAAAAGACTTCAAAATCCATCATAATGGAATTTTCCATGCGGGTTTCTCCAATGTGACCAAATGTAGTGCCACACTTGTGTGGTATTCTTTTAGTCTTGCGACATTTAGCGTCAATGTTACGGATGTATCATATTACCATCAATATTCATAACATACATCCCATCTTGGATGGAAGCATGGCCCTTCATGTTATTCATAATACTTAACAGCAATTGTTGTTTTTATGAACAACTCTTTTGCAACAAACATTGTGCAATGGGCTAGAGTGTACGAAACTCTAAAATGAATTATGAAAGTAAACCTAGAGGTATTGTATTATTATTATCAATATTCATAACATACATCTCATTCATAATGAAAGTATGGCCCTTGTGTTATTCATAACATCGAACATAAAAAGTTCTCTTATGAACAACCTTCTTGCAAGATACCTTATGCAATGGGCTAGAGTTTGTAAAACCCTAAATGAATTATGAAAATAAATACAGACCGCAATACACCGATGGAAGGTATAGTAACATTTACTATGTTCCCTGTGTAAACCTTAACCTCATTTCTGGCTAGTCTTTCAAGCCATAGTAGCTCTTACATTGATTCGCAACAGAATGCAATCGAGCGGGTATTTTTGTGATTAACTCGCAATACCCAAGAATTAGTGATTAACATGTTTAACCATAATTCCCAAGAATTATATCTTTGACCAGCCTACTATACATCAAAAACTTGTATGAAATTCATACATGAGCTGGATATTCCAGTCATCTTTTTTTCTACCTTTATACTTCTAACAGTTTAACTTTTAGTATTTCTCCTACTCGCAAAAGAAGCACCCAACTTAAGAGTGGCATTAGCCCCGGACTTCCTAGGCGTGTAAGTCATACTAACACCCTTTGGACACTTCCTTTCTCTTTAAGTTGTTGTTTTATTCACCTTTCATTACATGACAGGCGTTCTTCTGGATCCCTTTCCCAACAGTCAAATGCATAGTAAACACTTTTACTAATACTTGCAAACAAACATTGCTTTGTTTGTATCTGAAAATAATTTTCAGTTCCATGAATATCATATAACTATCCCAACTTTCGAAGTTTGGGTTTCATGGAAGCAAACATATTCCACTTGACCATAACAGAATTCTAGATTTTGGATCGAAGGACGAGAGTCACATGATCCATAGCATTAGCGGGAGGATACGGAAAGCATGCGATAGGACAAAGTCCTTCTCGGCACTTTTGAGGACAATCCTCACATTACGTTACCAACCGTAAAGTTTTAACCAGATATTTAACAGCTATTCAATTTTAACGGGGAAGGTGGAAACGCGAGCCATTATTCTACAACTATTTTGCAAGAAACACTTAGACAGTGTTCATAATTAATTGCACTGAGAATTAAACATGTTAATTCAACAGTGCGCTCCCACTCAAATCAATATCTCTCAAAATTGGTTATGAGTGACACAAGATCCAGACTTCAATTCATCACCATAGAATCATCATCTCATAACGGGAATTTTAATCGATAGGCCAACTTGCCGATCACATCTCTATGTGACTCTCGCTCATCTTTTGATGCGTGTGTTCCGAGCTCAGGACGATCCTGCCATGAACGTCAAGACAACCAAGTGATCTTGCTGCGAGGTCTGACCTCACCCGCCTCACACTTCTCTAATCGTTCGTACCCATGCATCCATGGCGCACCCCGAAAAGATAGGTGCCGTGACGGTGCTACACTTGGAAGAACACTAACTACTTGATATTTTAGTGAGAGATCACCCTAATAAAAAGAGACTACCGCGCAATCAAAAAGGGTGCATCAAAGGGATAAACATCTCAGGCAATTCATAATAGCATGATATGGTATAGCCCTTTATGACGGAGAAGTCTTTCATTCCTTCGTCTTCGGCATTCGCATCGATGTTCACCTTCACGAAGATTGCCACCACCATGTCGATGCACCAGATAATATTGCTATCTCTATAGCTAATAAAATAAGTGCATTACTTAAGGTTGACACGCAGGTCATTAAAGTGACAATCATATGGCTCCAGCCATCATGCCGAATCATGACACGCAGGTCATGTTAATTACATCATATAGTCATCTCATACATAATCAAATTGAATATGAGAATTGCTATACCACATCACATGCACATCCTGCAAAACCAAGTTATACACCTCTAATTTGTTTATGCAAAATTTTATTTTTCGTGGCTTCTAAGGTTTTCACTTAAACCGAAGCTACCAACGTTTTATCGTCAAGTATGATTATTCAAGTTGCTAGATTAACATCTCGGGGCGTATGAAACACGAGATAATTAAATCTCGAGCCCCATACTAAAATTCGTCATACGCATGACCCCCGTGCAGATCATATCTGCAATGCCCTTTCATCTGCAAATTTCATCTTTCTTTTGACTATGGCAAAACCCAAAGAACTGATAGCACTTCCATGATCAATCAGGATCACGGATTGCCAGAAATTTTTCAAATTCCACCATGCTGTCTCGAGATTGAGCAAATGCAAATTCTAGGGAAGCAAAAAGAATAAATAATTTTCAGCAATAGATCTCATCTACTACCTAATTATATTATGCAATACCCAAACATCTCCATGTATTCTAGATCGAAACCTGCATCTACACATAGCACGGCTCTGGTACCACTGTAGGGGAACGCAACAGAAAACAAAAAATTTCTGACCTATGCACCAGCCCAGCACCACTATGGAGACTGCATACATGGTTTGATCTTTTTCGTTACCGACTCGCAGCGCAGCGGGAAGTAGAGTCGATGACGATCGGCGGTGCAGATCCCTGCAGCTAGGATTTACAACCTCCCAACCGCGAGGATGTATACCCTCATCTGCTCCTCAGACAGCCCTCCGGGAGGCGGTCGAACAGCCCCCCGGACGGTGTTGCAGACAGCCCTTCGGGAGGACCTTCGAAACTCGAACGGTCACTCGGACAGCCCTTCGGGAGGACCTTCGAAACTCGGACGGTCACACGGACAGCCCTTCGGGAGGCACTCACGAACTAAGACCGAAACTACGATCTCTCTACAGAGTTGCACACATACGGTGTCATCTATCCGACAGGTCTTCGCCGTCCAGAACTAGTTCCCACCGGAACCCAGACAGCCTTTCGGCTTTACGAAACTATTTCGCGGGGAGGGAGAGAGAAGCCAGATCATTGCAATGGCACTTGTATGTGAGAAAGAGTGAGTGTGGAGAGTGCCTCTCCACCTCTATTTATAGGAAAACCCAAGGGGAAGGGGACACATGAAAAACCCAAAAATGTCCACACTTTATGTCACACATAAAAGGGCATAAAGGGCATAAAGGGATGACAAGTGGAGCCCCATGGAGGAGCTGCACCCTCCAACGTCCCACCCTCATGGGGGGCCCCCAAAGGGGGTTCCTTGATCCCCAAGTCCTTCTAGAAGCCTTTTGGGTAAAGCCCCAAAAGGTGGCTTTCCATAAATATCCCAAAAAGCACTTTCACTATTCATGACGACATTTTTCAGCGTGTGTTCGAATTGAAAATATTTATGTGGGATTAGACCATTTCCAGTACCCACCATAATGATTTTCAACGCATTCTGGAACAATTCCAGTTTAGTGATTTTCATCTGCGAAAAGCATCTGAACCGGTTCCAGCAGCTCCGAAACATTTCCGGTTTTTATTTCTGAAAATTCCAAAAAGTTTCCAGAATGATTCTGGCACCCTCCAAGAATTATCAGGCATGTGCCGAAACCATTTTGACTTAATGGCATACCCGGAAACAACTATTTCGGTTTCACCGAAACTCGGCCGGTGACCTCTCTCTGCGGAACTTTTCCACTGTCCGAAACTTTTCGGTGTCCAAAACTTTTTTGATGATTTTCTCTCACACTCCCTGTCTAATATTCAACAGATAGATGACCCTTAAGCATGTGACCCTATAGGTTCGGTGAAGTATAGACATGACCCGAAACCCCTTCCGATCGATCAACATCGAAGCCGTGGACACCCATATTGACCCCTATACCCACACGAATAAATATTCGAGTGAACCTCCAGTTGCAGTGAGCTATTCCTGTTGCTTCGCGATATGTCACAAACACCCGAGGTGAGATTTGTTACATCCCCGTGGACGAACCATTTGTCCACCATGCAAGTTACCTCGGTACCGGTTTTGTTCTCTTTTCTCGTTTCCGTGTTCCGGCATCCAAGTGATCAAATCACACTGTGTCTGGCCAGACGATGATGGATACCTTAATACCGAGAGAGCCCGAGAATATCTCTCCATCGTCGGAGGAGAAAATCCCAATCTTGATCTATCAAGTTACTTGACACACTTTTCCATGAACCCGTAAGCCGCCATAATAGCCACCCATTTACGGATGACGTTTAACAAACCCCAAAGTTCATGAAGCAAGCATGAAGAAACTCGATACTCTCATGGTCTAAGGAATTATGCAAATGTTAACCATCTCTATGTTATGAACCATTAACTTGTGACGAATGAATCTCATAGCATAACATAATCCGGGTCGATTCAACACAAATGTTCTCTTAACATTGTGCCCTCAAAGTTGCTGGCATTGACATGTCCATGATCAGGAAAACAGAACCATCATGCAACACTTGAGCTAGTCTTAGAGGCCAGACTAAGAATACTTCTTACCGTTTATTATTCCACACATGCATATGAGTCTTCCTCCGAGCCTCGTGGATATTGCAGACTTGAGAATCATTGCAGTTATAGCATGGAACATAAACATAATTATGAACTCGGAGAAAAACAATATCATTTATTATTCCCTCTAGGGCATATCTCCTACATAAATATCTTATGGAAAAGAAAGATGCTAAACCTAGACTTATTAGATGGGTTCTCTTGCTACAAGAATTTGATTTGCATATTGTTGATAGAAAGGGAGCTGAGAACCCCGTTGCAGACAACTTGTCTAGGTTAGAAAATGTTCTTGATCGATGACCCACTACCTATTGATGATAGCTTTCCTGATGAGCAATTAAATGTCATAAATGCTTCTTGTGCTGCTCCATGGTATGCTGATTATGCTAATTACATTGTTGCTAAATTCATACCACCTAGTTTCACATACCAGCAAAAGAAAAAGTTTTTCTACGATTTGAGGCATTACTTTTGGGATGACCCACATCTTTATAAAGAAGGAGTAGATGGTGTTATTAGACGTTGTGTACCTGAGCATGAACAGGAACAAATCCTACGCAAGTGTCACTCTGAAGCTTATGGAGGACACCATGCTGGAGATAGAACTGCACATAAGGTATTGCAATCCGGTTTTTATTGGCCTACTCTCTTCAAGGATGCTCGTAAGTTTGTCTTATCTTGTGATGAATGTCAAAGAATTGGTAATATTAGCAAACGTCAAGAAATGCCTATGAATTATTCACTTGTTATCGAACCATTTGATGTTTGGGGCTTTGATCATATGGGACCTTTTCCTGCCTCTAATGGATACACACATATTTTAGTTGCTGTTGATTACGTTACTAAGTGGGTAGAAGCTATTCCAACTAGTAGTGCTGATCATAACACTTCTATTAAGATGCTTAAAGAAGTCATTTTTCCGAGGTTTGGAGTCCCTAGATATCTAATGACTGATGGTGGTTCACATTTTATTCATGGTGCTTTCCGTAAAATGCTTGCTAAGTATGAAGTTAACCATAGAATTGCATCTCCTTATCACCCACAGTCTAGTGGTCAAGTAGAATTGAGCAATAGAGAGCTCAAATTAATTTTGCAAAAAACTGTCAATAGGTTTAGAAAGAATTGGTCCAAGAAACATGATGATGCATTATGGGCCTATAGAACTGCATATAAAAATCCTATGGGTATGTCTCCGTATAAAATGGTTTATGGAAAAGCATGTCACTTACCTCTCGAACTAGAACATAAGGCTTATTGGGGTATTAAAGAGCTCAATGATGATTTCAAACTTGCTGGTGAGAAGAGGTTATTTGACATTAGCTCACTTGATGAATGGAGAACCCAAGCTTATGAAAATGCCAAGTTATTTAAAGAAAAAGTCAAAAGATGGCATGAAAAAAGAATACGAAAGCATGAGTTTAATGTAGGTGATTATGTATTGCTATACAACTCTCGTTTAAGATTTTTTGCAGGAAAACTTCTCTCTAAATGGGAAGGTCCCTACGCTATCGAGGAGGTCTATCGTTCCGGTGCCATAAAAATCAACAACTTCGAAGGCACAAATCCGAAGGTGGTGAACAGTCAAAGAATCAAACATTATATCTCAGGTAATCCTATAAATGTTGAAACCAATGTTATTGAAACCGTAACCCCGGAGGAATACATAAGGGACACTTTCCAGAACGTTTCAGACTCCGAAAAGGAATAGGTATGTGGTACGGTAAGTAAACCGACTCCAAAACAGTATTTATGGCAATATTTCTCCGTTTTGGAATATTTAGAAAAATAGAAAAATAAGAAGCAGTCCGGGAAGGACACGAGGCCTCCACGAGGGTGGAGGGCGCGCCCTACCCCCCTGGGCGCGCCCCCCTACCTTGTGGGCACCTCGTGTGCTCTTCGGACTCCGTTTTCTTGCACGATATGTATTTTGGTCGGTAAAAATTCATTATATAATCTCCCGAAGGTTTTGATTGCTGTATCATGCAAATATCCTCTGTTCTTGTTTCGAGCTGCCCTGTTACAGATTAGAGCAACATGTCGTCCCAGGATTCGGAAGGAGAAAGCTATGTGGATGATTACCTTGCAGATCCCAAGGTCTATGGAGATGTGGAGCATTGTGGTTGGACTATGGAGGAAGAAGAGGATTATGAACCCAAGAGGAAGGAGGAGACGAGCTCAGATGAGGATGAAATCCCACTACCTCAACCTGGGGACATGCATGTGGAGTTCAAAAATTCAAGCCTCCCGGATAGAGCAAAGAAACCTAAGATCGAGTTTATCCCTTTTCGCCTCTTGCAGGAAAACAAGCAGGAACTATGCAAAAAGATATTAATCCTGGAGCAGGAGATTGACGGCTTGAGGGATCAAAATTCTGTCCTCAAGCGTAAATTGAGGAAGAAGCCATCACCATCCCCGAAGAAGGAGACATAATCACATGGGTATGGGCACTCCCCTTGGCAACTGCCAAGCTTGGGGGAGGTGCCCTGATATCGTATCATCTTCACACTCCTATCTTTACCATTTTTCTTAGTTCGATCCTATTAGTAGTATCTTGATCTAGTAGAATAAAGTTTTAGCATGATCTAGTCTTGAGTTTTTGCTTTATGATCCCTCTATGTAATCGAGTCCGTGAGCTATATAATAAAGATTAGTGTTGAGTCAAGGGCTTGATTATCTTGCTATGATCTTGAGTGAATAAAAGAAAAGAGAAAAGAATAAAAAGAAACAAAGAGTTCATATCGATCTTATTGAGAGTAATGACTTCACACAGAAAGAGTATGATGATTAAAAATTGTTGGGAGTTGACAAACATAGCTTTGGTCATCGTTGCAATTAATAGGAAGTAATAAAGAAAGAGAGGTCTCACATATAAATATATTATCATGGACATCTTTTATAATTGGGAGCACTCATTAAAACATGACATGCTAAAGAGTTGATGTTGGACAAGGAAGACAACGTAATGGGTTATGTTTTCTTATATCTGAGATAAAGTAAATTGTCATGGATCATCCAACATGTTGAGCTTGCCTTTCCCCCTCATGCTAGCCAAATTCTCAGCACCAAGTAGAGATACTACTTGTGCTTCCAAAACCCTTAAACCAGTTTTGCCATGAGAGTCCACCATACCTACCTATGGATTGAGTAAGATCCTTCAAGTAAGTTGTCATCGGTGCAAGCAATAAAAATTGCTCTTTAAATATGTATGATTGATTGGTGTGGAGGAAATAAGCTTTATACGATCTTGTGATGTGGAAGAAATAAAAGCGACAGACTGCATAATAAAGGTTCATATCACAAGGGGCAATATAAAGTGACGTTCTTTCGCATTAAGATTTTGTGCATCCAACCCTAAAAGCGCATGGCAACCTCTGCTTCCCTCTGAGAAGGGCCTATCTGTTACTATTATCTTCTACCTTATGCAAAGAGTCATGGTGATCTTCACCTTTCCTTTTTATATTTTATCCTTTGGCAAGCACAGTGTGTTGGAAAGATCCTGATAGATATATCCAACTGGATGTAGGGGAGCATGAGTTATTATTGTTGACATTACCCTTGAGGTAAAAGGTTGGGAGGCGAAACTATAAGCCCCTATCTTTCTCTGTGTCCGATTGAAACTCCGTAACCACAAGTATTGCGTGACTGTTAGCAATTATAAAAGACTAAATGATAATTGAGTATGTGGACTTCCTAGAAAGCTCTGACATAGACTCTTTCTGATGTTATGATAAATTGCAATTGCTTCAATGACTGAGATTATAGTTTGTTAGTTCTCAATAAGGTTTCTGATTCATGCTTTTGCATTGTGAATAGATTATTACTTGAGCATAAGAAATCATATGACATTATCCATATATGTTGCTGTTATAAAAATAACCATGATTCACTCATGTCCGTATTTTATTTTATCGACACCTCTACCTCTAAACATGAGGACATATTTATCGTTATCGGCCTCCGCTTGAGGACAAGTGAGGTCTAAGCTTGGGGGAGTTGATACGTCCATTTTGCATCATGCTTTTATATCGATATTTATTGCATTACGGGCTGTTATTACACATTATGTCACAATACTTATGCCTATTCTATCTTATTTTACAAGGTTTACATAAGGAGGGAGAATGCCGGTAGCTGGAATTCTGGGCTGGAAAAGGAGCAAATATTAGAGACCTATTCTGCGCAACTCCAAAAGTCCTGAAACTCCACGGAAGTTATTTTCAGAATACATAAAAAATATTGAGTGGAAGAAGTATGTCAGAGGGGGGCCCACCTGGCCACGAGGGTGGGGGGCGCACCCTACCCCCCAGGGCGCGCCCCCTGCCTCGTGGGCCCCCTGTTGGCTCTTCGGTGGCCATCTTCTACTATATGAAGTCTTTCGTCCAGGGAAAAATCAGAGGCAACCTTTTGGGACGAGACCCCGCCGCCACGAGGCGGAACCTTGGTGGAACCAATTTAGGGCTCCGGCAGAGCTGTTCTGCCGGGGACACTTTCCTCCGGGAGGGGGAAATCATCGCCATCGTCATCACCAACGCTCCTCTCATCGGTAGAGGGCAATCTCCATCAACATCTTCACCAGCACCATCTCCTCTCAAAACCCTAGTTCATCTCTTGTATCCAATTCTTGTCTCTAAGTCTGGGATTGGTACTAGTAGGTTGCTAGTAGTGTTGATTACTCCTTGTAGTTGATGCTAGTTGGTTTATTTGGTGGAAGATCATATGTTCAGATCCTTTATGCATATTAATACCCCTCTGATTATGAACATGAATATGCTTTGTGAGTAGTTACGTTTGTTCCTGAGGACATGGGAGAAGTCTTGCTATTAGTAGTCATGTGAATTTCGTATTCGTTCGATATTTTGATGAGATGTATCTTGTCTATCCTCTAGTGGTGTTATGTGAACGTCGACTACATAACACTTCACCATTATTTGGGCCTAGAGGAGGGCATTGGGAAGTAATAAGTAGATGATGGGTTGCTAGAGTGACAAAAGCTTAAACCCTAGTTTATGCGTTGCTTCGTAAGGGGCTGATTTGGATCCATATGTTTCATGCTATTGTTAGGTTTACCTTAATACTTTTGTTGTAGTTGCTGATGCTTGCAATAGAGGTTAATCATAAGTGGGATGCTTGTTCAAGTAAGAACAGCACCCAAGCACCGTTCCACCCACATATCAAATTATCAAAGTACTGAACGTGAATCATATGAACGTGATGAAAACTAGCTTGACGATATTCCCATGTGTCCTCGGGAGCGCTTTTCTCTATATAAGAGTTTGTCCAGGCTTTCCTTTGCTACAAAAAGGATTAGGCCATCTTGCTGCACTTTATATACTTTTGTTACTTGTTGCTCGTTACAAATTATCTTACCACAAAACTATATATTACCACTTATTTCAGTACTTGTAGAGAATACCTTGCTAAAAACTGCTTATCATTTCCTTCTGCTCCTCGTTGGGTTCGACACTCTTACTTATCGAAAGGAC
The DNA here is from genome assembly GCF_056163025.1 of Triticum urartu. Classification (NCBI taxonomy): domain Eukaryota; kingdom Viridiplantae; phylum Streptophyta; class Magnoliopsida; order Poales; family Poaceae; genus Triticum; species Triticum urartu. The sequence goes on along the minus strand of NC_141878.1, from coordinate 555,958,284 downwards.
TACGATAGATCCCCTATACTTGTGGGTCATCACACATCCATAGATTCATTATTATTCTCAATCAAAGTAGACAAAGGCATATCATTAGGATCAGAAGAAACACTTTTATTAGCAAATAGTTTCATAAGTTCATCCATCTTTCCACTCAAAACATTAATTTCTTCTATCGCATGCACTTTTTTATTAGTAGATCTTCCGGTGTGCCATTGAGAATAATTAACCATAATATTATCTATGAGTTTAGTAGCTTCTCCTAAAGTGATGTCCATAAAAGTGCCTCGCACGGCTGAATCTAAAAGATTTCTAGAAGCAAAACTCAATCCGGCATAAAAATTCTGTATAATCATCCAAAGATTTAAACCATGTGTAGGGCAATTACGTATCATTAATTTCATCCTCTCCCAGGCTTGTGCAACATGTTCATGATCAAGTTGCTTAAAATTCATAATATCGTTTCTAAGAGAGATGATCTTAGCGGGAGGAAAGTACTTAGAGATAAAAGCATCTTTGCACTTATTCCATGAATAAATACTATTTTTAGGCAAAGACGAAAACCAAGCTTTAGCACGATCTCTAAGAGAAAAGGGGAATAGCTTCAATTTAACAATATCATTGTCCACATATTTCTTCTTTTACATATCACACAAATCAACGAAGCTATTTAGATGGGTAGCGGCATCTTCACTAGGAAGGCCGGCGAATTGATCTTTCATGACAAGATTCAACAAAGCAACATTAATTTCACAAGATTCAGTATCGGTAAGAGAAGCAATCGGAGTGCTAAGAAAATCATTATTGTTGGTATTGGTGATGTCACACAATTTAGTATTATCCTGAGCCATCGTGACAAGCAAGCAATCCAACACACGAGCAAACAAGAGGCGAGCGAAAAAGAGGCAAACGGAAAAGAGAGGGCGAATAAAATGGCAAGGGTGAAGTGGGAGAGAGGAAAACGAGAGGCAAATGGAAAATAATGTAATGCGGGAGATAAGGGTTTGTGATGGGTACTTGGTATGTTGACTTTTGCATAGACTCCCCGGCAACGACGCCAGAAATCCTTCTTGCTACCTCTTGAGCACTGCGTTGGTTTTCCCTTGAAGAGGAAAGGGTGATGCAGTAAAGCAGCGTAAGTATTTCCCTCAGTTTTTGAGAACCAAGGTATCAATCCAGTAGGAGGCCACGCACGAGTCCCTCGCACCTACACAAACAAATAAAATCCTCGCAACCAACGCGATAAAGGGGTTGTCAATCCCTTCACGGTCACTTGCGAAAGTGAGATCTGATAGATATGATAAGATAATATTTTTGGTATTTTTATGATAAAGAGTAAAATAAAGATGCAAAGTAAAATAAACGGCAATAGAAATAGCTAAGTGTTGGAAGATTAATATGATGGAAAATAGACCCGGGGGCCATAGGTTTCACAAGTGGCTTCTCTCGAGAGCATAAGTATTACGGTGGGTAAACAAATTACAATTGAGCAATTGATAGAATTGAGCATAGTTATGAGAATATCTAGGTATGATCATGTATATAGGCATCACGTCCGTGACAAGTAGACCGACTCCTGCCTGCATCTACTACTATTACTCCACACATCGACCGCTATCCAGCATGCATCTAGAGTATTAAGTTCAAAAGAACAGAGTAACGCTTTAACTAAGATGACATGATGTAGAGCGATAAACTCATGCAGTATGATATAAACCCCATCTTGTTATCCTCGATGACAACAATACAATACGTGCCTTGCTGCCCCTACTGTCACTGGGAAAGGACACTGCAAGATTGAACCCAAAGCTAAGCACTTCTCCCATTGCAAGAAAGATCAATCTAGTAGGCCAAACCAAGCTGATAATTCGAAGAGACTTGCAAAGATAACCAATCATACATAAAAGAATTCAGAGAAGATTCAAATATTGTTCGTAGATAAACTTGATCATAAACCCACAATTCATCGGTCTCAACAAACACACCGCAAAAGAAGATTACATCAAATAGATCACCACGAGAATCGTGAAGAACTTTGTATTGAGATCCAAAGAGAGAGAAGAAGCCATCTAGCTAATAACTATGGACCCGAAGGTCTGAGGTAAACTACTCACACATCATCGGAGAGGCTATGGTGTTGATGTAGAAGCCCTCCGTGATCGATGCCCCCTTCGGCGGAGCTCCGGAAAAGGCCCCAAGATGGGATCTCACGGGTACAGAAGGTTGCGGCGGTGGAATTAGGTTTTTGGCTCCGTATCGGGTAGTTTGGTGGTACATAGGTATATATAGGAGGAAGAAGTACGGCGGTGGAGCAATGTGGGGCCCACGAGGGTGGAGGGCACGCTCAGGGGGGGTAGGCGCGCCCTCCTACCTCCTACCCTCCTGGTTGATGTCTTGACGTAGGGTCCAAGTCCTCTGGATCACGTTCGTTCCGAAAATCACGTTCCCGAAGGTTTCATTCTGTTTGGACTCCGTTTGATATTCTTTTTCTGCGAAACTCTGAAATAGGCAAAAAAACAGCAATTATGGGTTGGGCCTCCGGTTAATAGGTTAGTCCCAAAAATAATATAAAAGTGTATAATAAAGCCCATTAATGTCCAAAACAGAATATAATATAGCATGGAACAATCAAAAATTATAGATACGTTGGAGACGTATCACACGCCCATGGGGTACGCTACCGCCCACATTCCTCACCGCCTACATAACAATCGTGTCGCTCTATGCTCTACTATTGGCCGCTCCATAGTGCATTCTTTAAAAATGGAGGACAAAACCCACCTCTTCATAGTGCATAGAAACTTCAATTTTAATATTCAAATGCCGAAAACAGAAACAACCCAACTATGACCTAAAAATATGAAATAGTACATCGATAAATAATTGTCCCACCATGGATGGGCTTAGATTACTACAAAGAAATGAGGGCAACTAGCTGATAAAGGCCTAAAATGGAAATAAGCCTTTGTAAAACACTTGAAACAATATGATAATGAAGGGCATACACATAGCCCAAAAATAGACAAAAAGTTAGGAAAATGTTGCAAAAACCAAAGACATAAACTAAAACAAAAATTAATAGATGTTGCTTGAATTCATTCTAATGGAACATTAATTAAGGGCATTGGTATTAACTAAAATAATAAAGAAGACTTAAAAAATGTTGACAAAACTTGGGTAAATGGTAGGAAAAGCAAAAAGAAAAAAGAGAATAGATGTTGTTTTAGATTATTCTATGGTGGAATGAATTAAGGATATTGTTATTACCCAACAAGAACAAAGAAAATGAAAAACAAAACATAAATAAAATGATGGCAATAACTTAGAAAAATGATGTGAAAAGCGAAAACATAAGCTAAAAACTAATCTTGCTTGAAGTTATTCTAAGGTAGAATGAGTTCAGTGCATCGTTATTACTCTGAAAGAATAAAGAAAACATAAAACAAATGATGGAAAGCAGAACTTAAGAAATTGGCGGGAAAAGTAAATATAAAGAAATACAATGATGACATAATAGACTTTTCTTTAAGCTGTTCTGATACAGAATGAATTACAATCATTGGTATTACCGTGAAAGAAGATAGAAAATGAAGAAAATACATGAATTAATGCGACTATGCAAAATAATAAGTAATAATACAAAAATCATACACATGTAAGTAGTGATATTACAAATAATTAGAGCTTGTAATTGTTTTTTGCAATATACCGTGTTGTGCAAGAAGAAGTGCAAACTAATGCATCTTTAATAATATTTCTTATTTAAGTGGATCAATATTAAAATGAATTCGGTTTTAAGTTCCTGAAAGAAAACTAAGAGGTTGTAGCATCCAACTACCATCGCATGCACAGAAAGAAAATGCAATGGCAGAAAAATCGACTGAGCAAGAAGAAAAAGAAAGAAGCCGAACATTAGCACAAGAGAGAAACAAGATCGGTTTCCTCGTTTTTGTCGATGATTTTTCACTTTTGTTTTTATCTTTTTCTGATTTTTCTTATCAATTTCTTTCTCTTTCTTCCTTTTTTTCTTTTTTCATTCTTCAAAGGTTTTTAAAATTATTGAGTTTTCTATAATATGAATTGAACATTTTTTAAATGATGTGGATATCTTCATTTTTCCTTTTCCTTCTTACTCTTTAGTTTAATTACACGATCCTTTTTTATCTTCTTATTTCATTACATTTCCTTGTTTTATTTTTTCATTTCCTTTTATTTATTTTCAACATATTTAACTACATAGTGCTTTTAAAAATGTTCATCATATTTAATAATAATAATCAACGTGTGTTTCATAAAATCTCCCGTGGTTAATTTAAAATGTTCATTTAGATTTGAAAAGGCTGATCGTGTAATTAAAAAGTGTTCATCTAGAATTTAAGAACAATGATCATTGTGTATAAAAATGCTAAGAATGTCATAAAAGTTCATCGTGCCATCTAAAAAACTCATCACCTATTTAGAAAAAATCATTATCATATTTTTAAAATATTGGTGTCACCTCTTCAAAGAAACATTCGTTGAGTATTTCCAAAATGTTCACCACGTATTTAAAAACATGTTCATCGCGTACTTAAAAATATGTTCATTGTGTATTTATGAAAATTTTATCATGCTATATATCATAGAATGTTCATCGTGCATTTAAATGTTTTCATCTCTTTCTGTAAGAAAATATGCAACCACTTATATATTTTCTTGGTTTTGTTCTTGAAATATGGACCTCTAAAATTACGTGACCATTTAACAAAAATATTAAATAATTACTATAGCAGGCTATGCAAAATAGTGTCGGGCCTCGAAATCAGCTATAGCGGGCTATTTATGAAACGACCATTTAGCAGCACCCTACTGAAAAGGATATAGCGGGCTATAGCTCGGAAATCTCTTTTGGAGCTCGGCCTCCAATGAGACCTCCAAATTCAAATTTCAAATTCCATCTAAATTCATATTTTTACATTTTAAAAAATCCTAAAAAAATTACAGATATACATGAAGGCATAACACACATGTGTGTAAAATTTGAGTTCAAGATACATTGAAATGAGGGCTGTGCAAAAAAGACAAATCAGAGGCTATTTAACACATGATACTATTCATTCTCCCAGGTCATAAATTTGTCTTTTTGCACAGGTCACAACTTAAGATATTTCATCGTGAATTTTTACACACATGTGGCTTACATCCTTGCATACATGCATATTTGTTTTCAGAATTTTTTGAATCATAAAAGTTTGAATTTGAATTTTTTAAAAATAAAGGCCTCCTTGGAGCTCTGCCTCCAAAATGCCTCTCTCGCTATAGCTGGCTATTTAAAACTATGGCTATAACTGGCTATTTAAAACTTTGCAAGGAACCGACGTAAATACTCCCTCCGTTTCTTTTTAGTCTGCATATGAGGTTTGATCAAAGTCAAGCTTTGTAAAATTTGACTAACTTTATATTAAAAAATATAAACATTGACAATATGAAATCGATATTATCAGATGCATCACGAAATGTATTTTCATACTATATAGTTTTAGTATTGTAGATGTTCACATTTTTTTATATAAATTTGGTCAATTTTTGTGTAGTTTGACTTTAACCAAATCTTATATGCGGAGTAAAAAGAAACGGAGGAAGTAACATTTGGAACTTTGTATGGTTCGTGCCTTGGTGATGTATTGAAGCAAACCTATAGATGCAAATAAGAGGGTGCTTGGATCCAAGGGGACTAAAAATAGTCTCTTTTGGAGGCTAAAGTTCCAAGCACCCCTGACTAAAGAGAGACTAGGACTAGTCTTGAGGCTAAAAATTTTTAGTCATAGAAAACCTACTAAAATATGTATTAGCCCTCTCTCTCATCATTTAATGCCTCTCCTTTAACACATCTGAGTTCTAGATTGGAGGGTTTGGAGGATAATAAATGTTCAATAACTTGATTTTAGTCTTTTTAGTATTTGGATTCAAGCATGGGTGAGGCTAGTAAGTTTTAGTCCCACTACTTTTAGTCATAGGACTAAAACGTATCCAAGCACCCTGTAAGAAGCGACGAAACTAGTGAACCTGACCCTTGAGTTCTCGATTGTAACCGGTTTGGTTTCACACGGCAGGCAACGGCACGCCCGCTCGCATTCCTCTGCCTTATAAATGCCCTCCACCTCTTGGCTTCCCAATCAGAGCGCACCCCTCTTTCCTAGTGCTGCTTGTACACACTCCATTCCACTGCCTCTTCCGGTCTACCCTGTGGAAATGGGGGCGACGGAGTGCGATGAAGGACCGGCGATCGGCATCGACCTCGGGACGACCTACTCGTGCGTGGCCGTGTGGCAGTCGGACAACCGCGTCGAGATCATCGCCAACGACCAGGGCAACCGCACCACGCCGTCCTGTGTTGCCTTCACCGACACATCGAGGCTTACTGGCGACGCGGCTGTGAACCAGGCCGCCATGAACCCCGTCAACACCATCTTCGGTGAGAACCGAACACAGAAATCTTACCTAGCTACTGCTGGATGCATAACTGCAAGAATTTCAATTATGTTCATCCTAAACGCTTCCTTTCTTCGGCTACCAAATGCTTAGTCTTCTGTCAGATATCTAGCTAACATTTTCCCATTATTCTGGTGATGAGTATCCCCATCTTCTATGTGATCACTTAGTTTCTTCTCTCATGAATTGTCTGTATATACTCTTCCTTTTCCCAAACAAGAAAAAGTCTGGTTTAGATTTTTAGCAAATACAGTTGTCTAGTTTCCCCTAAGCATGTCCTTCCAACTTCTTATCATTGAATTCCTGCATGCTATTTGTTGGTTGGAAAAAGTATTTTTAAGGGAATAAATCGGATCAAGAAGCCAGTGCATGCATGCATGGAAGAGTCATTGCAGGGTGGTGTGGTGTGTGAATTTCTAGTTTTGTACCATAATTTTGTTCACAAAATGCAAAAATTTGCGCACATCTCAAATCTAAACAAAAATTCGAATGTCTATCCCCTGCTACAAAGAAATGCACATATTACTAATCCACAATGAATCTGTATTATGTACTCATTTCAGATGTGAAGCGACTTATCGGCCGGCGTTTCAGCGACAAGTCAGTTCAAGGAGATCTCAAGACGTGGCCCTTCAAAGTTGTGTCAGGTCCCAGGGACTGGCCGATGATCGTGGTGCAGTACAAGGATGAGGAGAAGCAGTTTGAGGCCGAGGAGATCTCGGCAATGATTCTCAAAAAGATGCGGGAGACCGCCGTGGCCTACCTCGGCACGGATGTGAAGAATGCGGTCATTACCGTCCCAGTCTACTTCACCGATTCACAGCGCCAAGCTACCATTGACGCCGGCACCATTGCTGGCCTCAATGTCCTGCGCATTATCAATGAGCCCTCTGCCGCCGCCGTCGCCTATGGGTTCGGCAAGATGACCGACAGTGAGGAAGTTAAGACTGTGCTCGTGTTTGATCTTGGTGGTGGTACCTTGGACGTCTCTATTGTCAACATCGATCCCGGTGCAGACATCGACATGGGCGTCTTTAAGGTCATGGCTACGGCCGGTGACACCCACCTCGGTGGCGAGGATTTCAACAGCCTCATGGTGAAACACTTCGTGCGGGAGTTTCTTAAGAAGTACAAGACGGATGACATCAGGAAGAACCCAAAGGCGCTTCGACGTCTTAGGACGGCATGTGAGAAGGCCAAGAGGATGCTCTCCATCACGTCGCAGGCCACCGTTGAGATTGAGTCTCTCCACGACGGCATCGACTTCTACGGGGCCATCAGCCGCGCAAAGTTCGAGCAGCTCAACATGGACCTCTTCTGCAAGTGCATCGAACACGTCAAGAAATGCCTCGATGATGCCGATATGGACAAGTCCCAGATCCACGACGTCGTGCTCGTGGGTGGCTCCACCCGTATCCCCAAAGTGCGACAGCTCCTCCGGGAGTTCTTCGACGGGAAAGAGCTATGCACGAGTATCAACCCCGATGAGGCCGTCGCCTACGGTTCCGCTGTACAGGCCTCCATCCTTAGCGGCGACGACAATGAAGTGCGGGATGTACTCCTGCTCGAGGTCACACCGCTCTCACTTGGGGTAGAGACAGTAGGTCGTGTCATGAGCGTCCTGATACCCAGGAACAGCACCATCCCTGTCAAGAAGGAGGATATTTACTCGACCTACTCCGACAACCAGACCAATGTACTCATTCAGGTGTACCAGGGCGAGGGCGAGGGAACCAAGGACAACATTCTCCTTGGCAAGTTCACTCTCGGTGGCATCCCCCGTGCGCCCAGGGGAAAGCCAAAGATCAACGTCACCTTTGAAATTGATGCAGACAGCATTCTGAAGGTAACGGCGGAAGACATGAGTACGCGAAACAAGAAGAACGTTACTATCACCACTGACAAGGGGCGGCTGACCGCGGAGGAGATCAAGCGTATGGTGCGTGATGCCAACGGGTACAATTCAGAGGACAATGAGGAAATGGAGGAAAGCGAAGAACCAGAATGGCCCTGGAACTAAATGGGTGCAACTTCCAGGTTCCGGGCTGAGAATATGGACTGTCCTCGTCGCCTACTTTATGTACTTTTTGTTTCCTTTTGGAACCATGGTTTAATCTGTTATGTCGTCCTCCTCGCCTAGTTTATGCACTTCTGTGATTCAACAGACAAAAAATTGTGCCAATTGGATGTCTTTTCTTTACTTTTTGCGGAGAACACTGTCTCTCTGCTGGACTTCTCTTGAATACTTTTCGCCAGCACCGTACCTTACATGGATCAGTGTAAGCTCATCAGATATATAGTTAGGAATCGGTACTACAATTTGATCAAACATTCTTCTTTAGTCATCATGTAATTGGATTAACCATGGCACTCGCAAATACGAGGGTATCATATGCAGCCGACCAGTCATAACGCCAAAAAGAAGAAGGGGTAAAGATTGGCAGCAATTTGCTTAATTAAAATATGGTAAATGGTGTATATAATCTGTCACAAACCCAAAAATTAGGGATAAAAGTTGGAATTAATTATTCTTTTATCATTTACCGATATTCTTTTACTCCTACTTGTCACTTAATCACATATTACACAACATTGTGGGCATGTTTACATTAAGGTTGACTTTTAGTTTGTACGTAATCACATAATACACAACATTTTAGGCATGTTTACATGAGGGTTGACATTTATTTTGTACTTAATCGCATGATCCACAACATTTTAGCCACGTTCAAGTTTGACCTTTATTTTCTATGTAATCACATGATACACAACATTTTAGGCACGTTTACGTTAAGATTGACCTTTATTTTGTACTTCATCGCATAATATACAACATATTAGGCACCTTTACATTAAGATTGACTATTATTTTGTATATAACATTGAACTTTATTTTATTTATGAATACATGATTATTTTGCTAAGAAATAAAAAAGGAGTTACAAATATTGATTTACAAATAAATCTAATGATATTGATTTAAAAAATAATCCATTTATACTTTTATATAGTCTTTTTTTAATGCAGTACAAACGCAAGCGCTCATATATACGTGCATACAATTACCCCTTATGAACGCACATATGCGCACCCTACCCCTTGGCGGGCATCTCCGAGGGACTGAGCCGGCATATCATCTTGAGATTTTATGAAGTTTCCTTTGATCCTAACCATCCAACCACAAGTTGATTCGCTACTTTTATATAGTCAGGCATTGCGATGTACAATACACCAACGAAACTAACCCCAATCCAGAGAACGAGCCCTTTCTATGAGTGGCATTGGTGGTGGCCAACTAGCCCGCTAGGATCAGCATAAGTCTCACCTAGGGTATTTTCCCTAGTTTTCAGGTACATTTAAGGATGGCAATGGGTAGGGCATGAGCAGGTAGAGTAATACCATACCCATATCCGTATAGTTAGTGGGTACAAAATTCTACCCATACCCGTACCCATGGGTATGAAACTTTACCCATACCCGATGGGTACCCGTACCCATTGAGTAACCAACGGGTAGAACAAATAATACATGAGTTGTTCACAATTTTACACTCATTGATAGCACATTTGACAAAAAAATCAACTGTCACAACTCAATAACATGTAGATGAGTAAATGACCACTATCAGTATTTAGAAATCACACCATATTCCTTAAGTCAATAGGACTAGACGAGTCACATGACAAATTAATGACTAATTGACGACAACTTAACATTAGTTCACAAACGGGTAGGGTATGGGTATACCCGCGGGTACAAGGCTATACCCGTGCCCTACCCACGACTTAACGTGTAGGGTATGGGTACTACTCATGGGTATAAGTGTGCCCATACCCTGCCTATGCTGGTACGGTACCCACGGGTACCCGTACCCATGGGTAAAATTGTCATTCTTAGGTACATTACACGTCTATGGACCACATGGAGCACGACGTACACGCCGTTCGTGAAGCCGGATGGTTTTGAAAGTTTCTCAAGACGTGTTGCGTATGTATGGGTTGTAGGTCTGTTAGACGCATAGAGGAGTGTGTGTGCGTGCGTTGTACGTCTAATCAGGTTCTACAGCTTGTATCCGTAGAGTTGAGGATCAATAGAAACAACACCTAATCCCAATCGGTGTGCGTGCTAGATCATTTGTTGTACTCCCTGAAGATCTAAACACTCTTATATTTCTTTAGATAGGGAGTATTTTCTAGCATGGAGCTTTGGTAGACCTAAGGTTGCTTAATTACAGGATGAGTGAGGTGATGTTTAGATCACTGCTCTAGTGATCACTACTCTAGTGATCGAAACACTCTTATATTTCTTTACAGAGGGAGTATGTTTTAGCATGGAGCTTTGGTAGACCTGAGGGTGTTTACGGGATGAGCAAGATTATGTAGGGATGTGGCGGTTGTTAAGTGGAGATTAGTGGAGGCGCGTGACGAAATTCGGAGGGAGGTTGGTGTGTGTGTGTGGGGGGGGGGGGGGGGGGGGGGGAGGATAACCTGCCAACGACTAAGGAGAAGGGTGTTTGACCAGTGACTGCAAAATTTTGTACCATTCAAAAAGAATGTATGTGGCATTAAAAAATGTTGGCACCTTCAACCTGTATTTGAAAATGTTTAACACGTATTCAATAAAATGTTGAAAACAAGTATTTCAAAAAATATTAACCATGTATTCGAAAATGTCAACTTTATAAAAATATATTTTACATGTATATGAAAATATACAATTTGTATAAAAAAGTGGACATCAAAACATATATTTTAAAAATATTATTAATTATTGAAAAATCTAGACGTGTAAAAAATTATTCTTTTTGTATAAGAATAATGTAGAATGTCTATGAAAAAAATTAGACATGTGTTGAAAAAAGTGAACTAAAAAATAAAAAGAGGAACAAAAATAAACAAACGAGGAAACTGCAGAAAAACAGGTGAAAACCGAAGAAATAAATAAATAAACATGAAGAAAAAAGTAAAAAAAGTAAAGTAAAAAAACATATTGAAACTGATGCAAAACAGATTTTTTAGAAAAAAAGCATGTGCACCTATAGTATTGCTCGTGTTATGCCCTCGATGCGGCTATATCTCCCACGTGTCGAAGCACGACTTAGAGGCATAAGCGCATTGAAAGCAATGTCGCAAGTGAGGTAGTCTTCACACAACCCATGTAATACATAAGGGAAAGAGATACATAGTTGGCTTACAATCGCCACTTCACACAAATACATGAATAAAGCATTACATCAACCAAGTACAATCAGGGCCCGACTACGGAGCCAAAACAAAAGAAGAACCCCAAATGCGACAAAGGTCCCCGATCGACCCCAACTGGGCACCACTACTGATCGACTAGAATGAAACAACACAAAGGACAAGATCTTCATCGAGCTCCTCCTGAGCTTGGTTGCGTCATCCGCACGGTAACCTCGGCACCTGCAAGCTGGTTGTGAAAGTATTTGTGAGCCACAGGGACTCAGCAATCTCGCACCCTCGCGATCAAGACTATTTAAGCTTATGGGTAAGGTAAAGGTATGAGGTGGAGCTGCAGCAAGCGACTAGCATATATGGTGGCTAACATACGCAAATGAGAGCGAGAAGAGAAGGCAAAGCACGGTCGATAAAAGTATGATCAAGAAGTGATCCTAGAACAACCTACGTCAAGCATAACTCCAACACCGTGTTCACTTTCCGGACCCCGCCGAGAAGAGACCATCACGGTAACACACGCGGTTGATGCATTTTAATTAAGGTCAACTTCAGGTTTTCTACAACCGGACATTAACAAATTCCCATCTGCCCATAACCGCGGGCACGGCTTTCGAAAGTTCAAATCCCTGCAGGGGTGTCCCAACTTAGCCCATTACAAGCTCTCACGGTCAATGAAGGAATAGACCTCCTCCCGAGACATTCCGATCAGACTCGGTATCCCGGTACAACAAGACATTTCGACAGGGTAAAACTAAACCAGCAACACCGCCCGAATGTGCCGACAAATCCTGATAGGAGCTGCACATATCTCTTTCTCAGGGCACACCGGATTGTCTAAACTTCCGGTAGGCCAGCCTAGAGTTGCCCCTGGTGGCCACCGGGGGCTGACAAGTTGGACCAACACTCAGAGGAGCACTGGCCCGGGGGGGGGGGTAAAATAATGATGACCCTTGGGCGCGCGACCCCCAAGGGAAAAGAAAAGGCTAGGTGGCAAATGGTAAAACCAATGTTGGGCATTGCTGGAAAAGCTTTACTTAAGGCGAACTGTCAAGGGGTTCCCATTATAGCCCAACCGCGTGAGGAACGCAAAATCCGGGAACATAACACCGATATGACGGAAACTAGGACGGCAAGAGTGGAACAAAACACCAGGCATAAGGCCGAGCCTTCCACCCTTTACAAAGTATATAGATGCATTAATTAAATAAGATATATTGTGATATCCCAACAAGTAAACATGTTCCAACAAGGAACAACATCTCCATGTTCCAACAAGGAACAAACTTCAATCTTCACCTGCAACTAACAACGCTATAAGAGGGGCTGAGCAAAGCGGTAACATAGCCAATCAACGGTTTGCTAGGACAAGGTGGGTTAGAGGCTTGGTTCAACAAAGTAGGCGGCATGATAAGCAAGTGGTAGGTATCGTAGCATGGGCATAGCAAAAGAGCGAGCATCTAGCATAGCAAACATAGTAGTGATTTCGAGGGTACGATCATCTTGCCTGAGATCCCGCAAGGAAGTAGAACGAGTCCATAAGAAGACAAACGGACGAAGTTGAATGGATCCTCACAAACGCAACGTTATCGGAACCAACCCGAAGAAGCAACACCGGAAAAGAGCAAACAACATAGTAAACGACCACCACATAATCATGGCATGATGCACAATCAAGTATGATGCATGTCCGGTTTAAAGAGGCATGGCATGGCAAAGTGCACAAGCAATTCTACAAATTAAGTGGAGATCAATATGCAACGAGTTGCATATTGACGAAACACCACAACAAGTTATTTAGTTTGATCTCGTTTAGGTGCCCAACAAGATTAAATGTTGTTAGCATGGCAAGAGGTGAAGCAAATGAAAACTACCTATCTAGTCAAGGTTAAATGAGGCCGGAAGCAACGAACAACAATTCCGGAAACTCCTCATGAGCATAAATTAGGTTTGGTACTGTTCTGCCCTAAACATTATTTTAGAGTTGTTAAACATGCAAGGAGATGCCACCATGTTAAACTATGCATTTTTATACCCCATTTACATATAAAGTTTGTTTAAAACCGAGCTACGGTTATTAAGTTATGAATTAAAGCACTTTAACATGGCATAGGAGTAAATTGAAGCAAACATCATTTTAAGCATTTCAAACATGGATGAAAGTTGCACAATATGAATCTACACAAAATTCTAAGCAACTTTCATATATAAATCATTTTAATATGGTGCACGGTTATTAGGTTATTAAATGCATGGACTTGAAGGGCTTTTCTGTAAAACTGTCAATCCCCTGGAAAATTAGGAAATACACAGATCAGGGAAAAAACGGAGCAGGCCAAAATTGGCCAGGCGCTGGGCTGTGGTGTTCTCACCATTGGGCCTAACAGGCCGGCTGGGGGGATGTAGAGGCGCTGGGCCTTGGCGTGCTGGATGCGATCCAGGCGCGGGTCAACGCGCGGTGGCAGCGTGCGCTCGTTCTCTGCTCGGAGGAGGACGAGGCAGAAGGCAGGGGCGATGCAGGGGAAGCAGAGCATGGCGGCAACCTCCGGCGATGAGTGGATGGACGAGGGGGACGGATCCGGTGCGAAGGAGGTCGAGGAGGGCCGAGGCGAGGCGCTGGCATTCTCCTCTGCTCGATGCAGAGCAAGCAGAGGCCGGCGGAACAAACTCCAGGCGCAGGGGAGGAGCAGGGAAGACAGGAGGCGGCGCGATGCAGAGGACGGCGGGAACGGGGCCGCGACCAACCGGGATGGAGGCTCTGGGACGGCACGGGGCGACCCGGTGGTGGACATCCATGGCCGGCGGTGCCATGGTTGGAGGTGACAGCGCTGCTGGATGGCTCGGGCTCCTGGCGCCTTGGTTGTCAGGGTCCTGCGGGAGAGAGAGAGATGTGAGGTCAGGAGAAAGAAGGAAGAGAAGGAGGGACCGAGGGAGAGGGCGCGGGGTCTGGGTCGGCCTGGGGCTGCTGCTGCGGCCGGCTCGAGAAGAGCTGCTGGTCTCAGGCGCGTGAGGAGGGAGGAGCTCGAGCGCGAGGGTCCTGGTGACGCGGTCGCGGGCGATGGTGGAGGCGCTGCTCGGGGACGAACGAGAAGAGGAGGGGAAAAACAAGGAGGAGAGCAGTCTGGCTGTGGTTGGTGGATCGGGAGGGGATGGATCCCAAGGAAGAGGATCGGTGGTGGCTGGTTGGCTCGGTGAAGAAAACGAGGGACTTGGTCGGAGAGGATTTGGATCGGGAGGAGATCCCAAGGTGGGAGGTGGAGTGGCGACGGATCTGGGGGATGGGATGGAGTGCAGTGGCGGCGGCTGGGTGGGAATGATGGGACAAGCCCCTAGGATCTAGGGTTAGACTGATATTTATATCAGATGAATTTAGGTTAGGGGATACCTCATCCCTACGATCGCAATCGGATGATCGCGAATAAAATAGCTAGGAAGTCCAAATAAGAAAACGGTGACGTTTTGTAGACGTTTGGGGATGATCCGGATCCAACGGTGACGACTGTCCGGGTCGGGTCCGGGACAACTTTCGGACACGCGCGAGGAGGAGGGCCGCGGGCTGACGAGAGAGGTTAGGTTGGGTCTGGCAGATTGTGAAGAGCGGGTTGGTCTGAGAGAAGAGGGGAGAGATGCAGCCTGGCACGGTTTCCGGAGACCAAAAACGTCCGACGTTAGAACGGCTACTATTGCCGCTATATTTAATCGTTGGGGCGTCAAACGAACTCCGATTGCGATGAAACTTGGCAGGCGGTCTATCTACACTATAATAAGACCACACGTCAAATCTCATCCCATTCTAAGAACATTTTCTGGACACATATAAAATAATATCTCGGACATGCCGCGGGCGCGTGCAAGTGTGTCTGGACTCAGAACGAACAACGGAGAGAACGAGGAGGCCGGGACGGATGCAAGTTTTGAAAACATGATGATGCAATGCACATGATGACATGATGAAATGCAACACGCAAGCAAATGACATGGCAACGACGGCGAATAACTGGAGGACACCTGGCACAACGGTCTCGGGGCGTTACAACACTCCACCACTACGAGAGGATCTCGTCCCGAGATCTAGAATGGCACCGGAGGGAAAACGGAAGATAAAGAGAAGAGGTAAAACTAAGTTGCTTCTTTGACAAACGAGAGAAACCACGAATCTTGAGAGGTTGAACAAATTGAAAGAGATAAAACAATGGGGAAGAACAAAGTTGACAATCTCCGTTAGAAAAGAGGAACGAGGAAGAACAAATTCGGGCAGCACTCCAGTTGAAAATAACAAAAATTGAATAAGAACTTGATAAGATGAGAAGATACTTGATGAAATCACAATACACTGCCTCCGTAACTATTGAATGAATGGAACAAGGGGTAAGAAAGATCTCAGACAGCACTCCGGTTGAAAAGAGATGCAAAGCTTGATAAGGCGAAGAAAACTTGAGCCAAAAGGCACACCTCCGGTTAAATGGATAAGCACGAAAAGAACATGCTCTTGACAAGGGCAAGAAGAAGGTTTGAAGAAAGCAGCAACACAATGCCTCCGGGAGAAAGAAATAGAAGATAGATAATTGAAATAAAAGAATGTTGAAGAAAATGCCAACTTCTGCCACAAAAGAGTTTGAAAAGGCATCTTAAGGAGAAGGGTCGAACGGAGTTATTGGAAAGCCAACAACAAAAGAATAAACTTGATATGGTCTTATGGAGTACATCTCAAATTATGAGGTGACAACCTGCCACTCACGGGAAAAGAATTGTATTGATATGAACAAGGAGACGAGAAAGTATATCGCACCGGAAAGGATAAATGAAGAAATTGGATCATTGATAAACACCATGAGAGCAACAATTCTTAAAGGAAAGCTTTAGGTGAAATATAACCCAAGATAATTCCAATGAAGAAAATGATGGATTTAAAATATCTCATCCTTACAACATGTGAATCATGAAACATGAACTCAAATTATCAAGAATGGCATAATACCACCTCCAATAATATGATAGAAAGAATGCACTCCGGATTACAATATGAAGAAAGCTTGAGTTTCTTAGAAAAGAATCTTGATGAACACTTCAAGAAGAAATTAAATCCTTTATGAACCAACATGTAGAACCTTCCCGAAGAACTCCGTTAAACAAAAGAATGCTCAAACGGAAGGCAAGAGAAGATGGAAACACAAGGTGAAGACTTGCAATGATTTAAATGAATCTCCGTGATAATTAGAGCTTGGAACTCCGGGAAAGAAAAGATGAAAACAAGTGAAACCAAGAATTTGCTGAACCTCCGGAATAAGGAATTAATCTCTTGGATGAAACAAGAATAAGAATTACATTATGCTTATCCTTCACCAATTTAATTGATGACAAGCAACGGATTTGGCATACTACTATTTCTCGTTGAAAAAGGACTAATATAGATATGGAGCTAACTTGGGAAGGTCTTCAACGGTCCACCGGAAGGATTGAAACAACGAATAAATAAATATGATAAGGAGGAAGAGAAATCTTGAACGAACCACCGTAAGAATTGGTTATGAACGAAGTAAGGATAAAGAAACACCGGAAAGAATTATGAAATGAACGAAGATACTTGAGAGGATTTAGATACATTAGAACGAAGAGATCACGAGCCGATAAAAGATCACTTGAATGAAGCACCGGTAAAACATGAAGGAAAAAGAATGGAGAGACTTCCATCAATAAAATGGATACTTGAATAAGACATCGGATTCCTTGAAGAAAAACAAAGGGAGGGAGGGTGGGAAAAACAAAGACAATTTGGAATGGAAGAAACAAACACCGTTGAGGAACTTAGAATTGATCTTGCGGATGTTGAAATGATCGGATCCACTTGAAGAGAAGCACACCGGTTAAAAAGGATTGACATGGCAATCTCGATGATCGAGAAGGATTAGTGTTCACATTGAGGTATGAGAACACCGCTTAGAGAAGGTATGGAATCAACATTTGACTTCGAAGCAACTCGAATACCACAACTCAAAACAAAACAAAGGATTGGCTTGCAAAATAAGCCAGAACAAACATATGATAGAGATTTCATCCGAAGTTTTCGTGGTGGGGCCTACACGGGCTCGATCGTACAGCACCATCATGTACAAGGCAGTGCACATGACATACGAAGCATCCCCGAGTCGGCATAGCCAAGGACTCTTTAAGACACAACGAGACCACTGTAAAACCGACCGTGAATAGGCGAACCACTAGACGTCGAACCCCAATTTCATATCATACATCTGTCGGAAATATATCCTAAGAGCTACTTGATTTCCCACTTATAAACTCCCGAAATTTTCCGGTTATGCAATCAGGTGTTGGGGATACAGGGGAAGCATAATATCTCACCCAAACTAGCAAATCCTACATCCAGCTGTATCCATCCTTCAACACATAACCAAGAAACCTTCGGAAACCATCTACCTCAACCTTCGAAAAGCATCCGTTATACAAGTTATGGCGATACTCACGAACTCCCGCCCCAGTACTGGGTGGCGTCGAGGTTATCTCACCAACGAACTGCATAAAAGAGATTTTCGATGTCGGCGTACTCAACTCAGGTATTCCAGAACTGCAACGATAAAATTATGACGACAACACCTCAGAGCTCAACTCCCCGGGACACTTCCACAAAACCCCTGACAGGAGGCACCAAGACAATGTTCTCATCATAAAACCATCGGAACGATTCCAAGATACCCGCGTGATCCTAAAAAATTTTTTAGTGAAGTTTGAGAAGAGAAGAGTCAAAACTCTACATCAGGATGCCTTACCAGAGCGATGAGGAGACTGGGAAGCAAAAAGAATTCCTAAACTCTCCGATATATAATTCCTAAATGACTCAAAACATTTTTCTAGACACAACTCGGCCGCTAAAAACGATCAAGCAATGGGGCTCCTAAGGTCGGGGAAGGCTCTGATTACCAACTTGTTACGCCCTCGATGCGGCTATATCTCCCACGTGTCGAAGCACGACTTAGAGGCATAACCGCATTGAAAGCAATGTCGCAAGTGAGGTAGTCTTCACACAACACATGTAATACATAAGGGAAAGAGATACATAGTTGGCTTACAATCGCCACTTCACACAAATACATGAATAAAGCATTACATCAACCAAGTACAATCAGGGCCCGACTACGGAGCCAAAACAAAAGAAGAACCCCAAATGCGACAAAGGTCCCCGATCGACCCCAACTGGGCACCACTACTGATCGACTAGAACGAAACAACATAAAGGACAAGATCTTCATCGACCTCCTCCTGAGCTTGGTTGTGTCATCCGCACGGACTCATCGGCCCTGCAAGCTGGTTTTGGAAGTATCTGTGAGCCACGGGGACTCAGCAATCTCGCACCCTCGCGATCAAGACTATTTAAGCTTAAGGGTAAGGTAAAGGTATGAGGTGGAGCTGCAGCAAGCGACTAGCATATGTGGTGGCTAACATATTCGCAAAAGAGAGCGAGAAGAGAAGGCAAAGCACGGTCAGTAAAAGTACGTCAAGCATAACTCCAACAACCGTGTTCACTTCCCAGACTCCGCCGGAAAGAGACCATCACGGTTACACACGCGGTTGATTCATTTTAATTAAGATCAACTTCAGGTTTTCTACAACCGGACGTTAACAAATTCCCATCTGCCCATAACCGCGGGCACGGCTTTCGAAAGTTCTGAAGGGGTGTCCCAACTTAGCCCATCACAAGCTCTCATGGTCAACGAAGGAATAGACCTCCTCCCGAGACATTCCGATCAGACTCGGTATCCCGGTACAACAAGACATTTCGACAGGGTAAAACTAAACCAGCAACACCGCCCGAATGTGCCAACAAATCCCGATAGGAGCTGCACATATCTCTTTCTCAGGGCACACCGGATTGTTTAAACTTCCGGTAGGCCAGCCCAGAGTTGCCCCTAGTGGCCACCGGCGGCTGACAAGTTGGACCAACACTCAGAGGAGCACTGGCCCGGGGGGGTAAAATAATGATGACCCTTGGGCGCGCGACCCCCAAGGGAAAAGAAAAGGCTAGGTGGCAAATGGTAAAACCAATGTTGGGCATTGCTGGAAAAGCTTTACTTAAGGCGAACTGTCAAGGGGTTCCCATTATAGCCCAACCGCGTGAGGAACGCAAAATTCGGGAACATAACATCGATATGACGGAAACTAGGGCGGCAAGAGTGGAACAAAACACCAGGCATAAGGCCGAGCCTTCCACCCTTTACCAAGTATATAGATGCATTAATTAAATAAGATATATTGTGATATCCCAACAAGTAAACATGTTCCAACAAGGAACAACATCTCCATGTTCCAACAAGGAACAAACTTCAATCTTCACCTGCAACTAACAACGCTATAAGAGGGGCTGAGCAAAGCGGTAACATAGCCAATCAACGGTTTGCCAGGACAAGGTGGATTAGAGGCTTGGTTCAACAAAGTAGGAGGCATGATAAGCAAGTGGTAGGTATCGTAGCATGGGCATAGCAAAAGAGCGAGCATCTAGCATAGCAAAGATAGTA
Organism: Triticum urartu; assembly: GCF_056163025.1. Lineage (NCBI taxonomy): Eukaryota > Viridiplantae > Streptophyta > Magnoliopsida > Poales > Poaceae > Triticum > Triticum urartu. Next base: position 555,938,102 of record NC_141878.1, on the reverse strand, counting down.
GTGATTTCGAGGGTACGATCATCTTGCCTGAGATCCCGCAAGGAAGAAGAACAAGTCCATGAAGAAGACAAATGGACGAAGTTGAATGGATCCTCACAAACGCAACGTTATCGGAACCAACCCGAAGAAGCAACACTGGAAAAGAGCAAACAACATAGTAAACGACCACCACATAATCATGGCATGATGCACAATCAAGTATGATGCATGTCCGGTTTAAAGAAGCATGGCATGGCAAAGTGCACAAGCAATTCTACAAATTAAGTGGAGATCAATATGCAACGAGTTGCATATTGACGAAACACCACAACAAGTTATTTAGTTTGATCTCGTTTAGGTGCCCAACAAGATTAAATTTTTGTTAGCATGGCAAGAGGTGAAGCAAATGAAAACTACCTATCTAGTCAAGGTTAAATGAGGCCGGAAGCAACGAACAACAATTCCGGAAACTCCTCATGAGCATAAATTAGGTTTGGTACTGTTCTGCCCTAAACATTATTTTAGAGTTGTTAAACATGCAAGGAGATGCCACCATGTTAAACTATGCATTTTTCTACCCCATTTACATATAAAGTTTGTTTAAAACCGAGCTACGGTTATTAAGTTATGAATTAAAGCATTTTAACATGGCATAGGAGTAAATTGAAGCAAACATCATTTTAAGCATTTCAAACATGGATGAAAGTTGCACAATATGAATCTACACAAAATTCTAAGCAACTTTCATATATAAATCATTTTAATATGGTGCACGGTTATTAGGTTATTAAATGCATGGACTTGAAGGGCTTTTCTGTAAAACTGTCAATCCCCTGGAAAATTAGGAAATACACAGATCAGGGAAAAAATGGAGCAGGCCAAAACTGGCCAGGCTCTGGGCTGTGGTGTTCTCACCATTGGGCCTAACAGGCCGGCTGGGGGGATGTAGAGGCGCTGGGCCTTGGCGTGCTGGATGCGATCCAGGCGCGGGTCAACGCGCGGTGGCAGCGTGCGCTCGTTCTCTGCTCGGAGGAGGACGAGGCAGAAGGCAGGGGCGATGCAGGGGAAGCAGAGCATGGCGGCAACCTCCGACGATGAGTGGATGGACGAGGGGGACGGATCCGGTGCGAAGGAGGTCGAGGAGGGCCGAGGCGAGGCGCTGGCATTCTCCTCTGCTCGATGCAGAGCAAGCAGAGGCCGGCGGAACAAACTCCAGGCGCAGGGGAGGAGCAAGGAAGACAGGAGGCGGCGCGATGCAGAGGACGGCGGGAACGGGGCCGCGACCAACCGGGATGGAGGCTCTGGGACGGCACGGGGCGACCCGGTGGTGGACATCCATGGCCGGCGGCGCCATGGTTGGAGGTGACAGCGCTGCTGGATGGCTCGGGCTCCTGGCGCCTTGGTTGTCAGGGTCCTGCGGGAGAGAGAGAGATGTGAGGTCAGGAGAAAGAAGGAAGAGAAGGAGGGACCGAGGGAGAGGGAGCGGGGTCGGCCTGGGGCTGCTGCTGCGGCCGGCTCGAGAAGAGCTGCTGGTCTCAGGCGCGTGAGGAGGGAGGAGCTCGAGCGCGAGGGTCCTGGTGACGCGGTCGCCGGCGATGGTGGAGGCGCTGCTCAGGGATGAACGAGCAGAGGAGGGGAAAAACAAGGAGGAGAGGAGTCTGGCTGTGGTTGGTGGATCGGGAGGGGATGGATCCCAAGGAAGAGGATCGGTGGTGGCTGGTTGGCTCGGTGAAGAAAACGAGGGACTTGGTCGGAGAGGATTTGGATCGGGAGGAGATCCCGAGGTGGGAGGTGGAGTGGCGACGGATCTGGGTGATGGGATGGAGTGCAGTGGCGGCGGCTGGGAGGGAATGATGGGACAAGCCCCTAGGATCTAGGGTTAGACTGATATTTATATCAGATGAATTTAGGTTAGGGGATACCTCATCCCTACGATCGCAATCGGACGATCGCGAATAAAATAGCTAGGAAGTCCAAATAAGAAAACGGTGACGTTTTGTAGACGTTTGGGGATGATCCGGATCCAACGGTGACGACTGTCCGGGTCGGGTCCGGGACAACTTTCGGACACGCGCGAGGAGGAGGGCCGCGGGCTGACGAGAGATGTTAGGTTGGGTCTGGCAGATTCTGAAGAGCGGGTTGGTCTGAGAGAAGAGGGGAGAGATGCAGCCTGGCACGGTTTCCGGAGACCGAAAACGTCCGTCGTTAGACCGGCTAGTATTGCCGCTATATTTAATCGTTGGGGCGTCAAACGAACTCCGATTGCGATGAAACTTGGCAGGCGGTCTATCTACACTATAATAAGACCACACGTCAAATCTCATCCCATTCCAAGAACATTTTCCGGCCACATATAAAATAATATCTTGAACATGCCGCGGGCGCGTGCAAGTGTGTCTGGACTCAGAACGAACAACGGAGAGAACATGGAGGCCGGGACGGATGCAAGTTTTGAAAACATGATGATGCAATGCACATGATGACATGATGAAATGCAACACGCAAGCAAATGACATGGCAACGATGGCGAATAACTAGAGGACACCTGGCACAACGGTCTCGGGGTGTTACAGCTCGGCCCAATAACGACTCAATGTAGGCGAGACATATTACATCTTGATATGGGCGACATATAGCTCCCATGCTTAAAGGAAGCCTAGCCCTAGACGTGCAAGCTCGACCCGGGCAAGCAAGCCCATCACCAAGCTCTAGCACAATAGAGCTCTTAGGACTCTAGCTCTAGCCCAATATTGCATTTAAGTAGGATAAAGGTGGCAGGAACTGATGACAACATGTTGTTTCTTTATGCCGAGTGTGCAGGGGGTATATGTGGTGGCCAGCCTGTTGAATACATATTGTTAGTGTAGAAATGAAGTATATCTACCAGGGGTGAATGAGAAATTTCAATTTTCTGTCGGGAACTTTGAATCTCTCATAACCCACCAGTAGAAAGATAATAAGGAGTGAGCAGAACACGAAAAACAACTACCAAATGAGAACAAGGGCAAGCATCAAGAGACAATGACATAACCGAAATATAACTCACGACAGATAATCGAAAGTAAATTGAGTATAGACGTAACCGGTGATGCTCAATGGCGATAGGATTTAGAACAGGATTCAGAATCGCGTCTGGCTATAACCGGCTATTTAAAACTTTGCAACAAAGGGTCCAAAATAACATTTTGAAATACTTATCTACCGTATAAAATGCAAATACAAAGCGACAAAATTAGTTAACCTGACCTGAGTTATCTACCGTCGTTGGGCAAAGTCCTGGCGGCACGGCGGCGGCGGAGCTTCCTCGATCGACGTCCTAGCACGGGCGGCATGGACCTCGTGGTGGTGGGCCTCCCTGGCGCGGCGGCACAGATCTCGCAGTGGTGGCGGCGCCCGCACCTGCCAATGTTTCGATGGTGGCGTGGGACGGCGACGACCAACATATCTTGGCGAGCATCTTCGGTGACGGACGACGGCAACAGCTGGTGGTGTTGAGGCCCGATCTAGTACAACCTAGATGGTCCGTGACCATTTTTGCGCTTGCTGCATTGCCATGTCTCCAACGAAGGAACGCCAAGGAACTCCTGGGCCAGTCCGGCGACAAGAGGACTGTCCGGGGCAGCGGTCCCGGGCATGGTGGTGGTGGCCTCATCCTTCATCGGGGGCGCTCAGGCCCATTGGGCGGCGGATGGCGGCGTGGGGGCCTGCTGGTCCGCTTCAAAGAATAAAGGTGGTATAGCCTTGCTGTTCTTCGAGCACCAAGGCGTCGATCTGCTTCAATTCTGCCTCCTTGATTTGGCCGTCGTCGAGTTCCGTTCTTCCTCTCGGAGATTTCCATAGTTTGGCGCAAGGCACTGATGACCCACAAGTATAGGGGATCTATCGTAGTCCTTTCGATAAGTAAGAGTGTCGAACCCAACGAGGAGCAAAATGAAATGATAAACGGTTTTCAGCAAGGTATTCTCTGCAAGCACTGAAATTATAGGTAACAGATAGTTTTGTGATAAGCTAATTTGTAACGAGCAACAAGTAACAAAAGTAAATAAAGTGCAGCAAGGTAGCCCAATCCTTTTTGTAGCAAAGGACAAGCCTGGACAAACTCTTATATAGAGAAAAGTGCTCCCGAGAACACATGGGAATTATCGTCAAGCTAGTTTTCATCACGTTCATATGATTCGCGTTCGGTACTTTGATAATTTGATATGTGGGTGGACCGGTGCTTGGGTGCTGTCCTTACTTGGACAAGCATCCCACTTATGATTAACCCCTATTGCAAGCATCCACAACTACAAAAGAAGCATTAAGGTAAACCTAACCATAGCATGAAACATATGGATCCAAATCAGCCCCTTACAAAGCAACACATAAACTAGGGTTTAAGATTCTGCCACTCTAGCAACCCATCATCTACTTATTAATTCCCAATGCCTTCCTCTAGGCCCAAATAATGGTGAAGTGTCATGTAGTCGACGTTCACATAACACCACTAGAGGAGAGACAACATACATCTCATCAAAATATCGAACGAATACCAAATTCACATGACTACTAATAGCAAGACTTCTCCCATGTCCTCAGGAACAAACGTAACTACTCACAAAGCATATTCATGTTCATAATCAGAGGGGTATTAATATGCATAAAGGATCTGAACATATGATCTTCCACCAAATAAACCAACTAGCATCAACTACAAGGAGTAATCAACACTACTAGCAACCTACAAGTACCAATCCCAAACTTAGAGACAAGAATTGGATACAAGAGATGAACTAGGGTTTGAGAGGAGATGGTGCCGGTGAAGATGTTGATGGAGATTGGCCCCCTCCCGATGAGAGGAGCGTTGGTGATGACGATGGCGATGATTTCCCCCTCCCGGAGGGAAGTGTCCCCGACAGAACAGCTCCGCCGGAGCCCTTGATTGGTTCCGCCAAGGTTCCATCTCGTGGCGGCGGAGTCTCGTCCCGAAAGCTTGCTTATTATTTTTCTTCGGATGAAAGACTTCATATAGCATAAGATGGGCACCGGAGGGCCAACAGGGGGCCCACGAGGCAGGGGGCGCGCCCAGGGGGGTAGGGCGCGCCCCCCACCCTCGTGGCCAGGGTGTGGGCCCCCTCTGGTATTTCTTCCGCTCAGTATTTTTCATTATTTCCAAAAACAACTTCTGCGGAGTTTCAGGACTTTTGGAGTTCTGCAGAATAGGTCTCTAATATTTGCTCCTTTTCCAGCCCAGAATTCCAGCTGCCGGCATTCTCCCTCTTTATGTAAACCTTGTAAAATAAGAGAGAATAGGCATAAGTATTGTGACATAATGTGTAATAACATCCCATAATGCAATAAATATTGATATAAAATCATGATGCAAAATTGACGTATCAACTCCCCCAAGCTTAGACCTCGCTTGTCCTCAAGCGGAAGCCGATAACGATAAATATGTCCACATGTTTAGATGTAGAGGTGTCGATAAAATAAAATACGGACACGAGGGCATCATGATTATTCTCATAACAGCAACATATATGGATAATGTCATATCATCTCTTATGCTCAAGTAATAATCTATTCACAATGCAAAGTATGAATCAGAAATTTTATTGAGAACTAACAAACTATAATCTCAGTCATTGAAGCAATTGCAATTTATCATAACATCAGAAAGAGTCTATGTTAGAGCTTTTCAGCAAGTCCACATACTCAACTATCTTTTAGTCTTTCACAATTGCAAACACTCACGCAATACTTGTGGTTACTGAGTTTTAATCGGACACAGAGAAAGATAGGGGCTTATAGTTTCGCCTCCCAACCTTTTACCTCAAGGGTAATGTCAACAATAATAGTTCATGCTAACTTACATCCAATTAGATATATATGTCTGGATCTTTCCAACACACTGTGCTTGCCAAAGGATAAAATATAAAAAGGAAAGGTGAAGATCACCATGACTCTTGCATAAGGTAGAAGATAGAAGTAAAAGATAGGCCCTTCGCAGAGGGAAGCAGAGGTTTTCATGCGCTTTCAGGGTTGGATGCACAAAATCTTAATGCGAAAGAACGTCACTTTATATTGCCACTTGTGATATGGACCTTTATTATGCAGTCCATCGCTTTTATTTCTTCCACATCACAAGATCGTATAAAGCTTATTTCCTCCACACTAATCAATCATACATATTTAGAGAGCAATTTTTATTGCTTGCACCAATGACAACTTACTTGAAGGATCTTACTCAATTCATAGATAGATATGGTGGACTCTCATGACAAAACTGAGTTTAAGGGTTTTTGGAAGCACAAGTAGTATCTCTACTTGGTGCAAAGAATTTGGCTAGCATGAGGGGGAAAGGCAAGCTCAACATGTTGGATGATCCATGACAATATACTTTATCTCATATATAAGAAAACATAACCCATTACGTTGTCTTCCTTGTTCAACATCAACTCTTTAGCATGTCATATTTTAATGAGTGCTCACAATCATAAAAGATGTCCAAGATAGTATATTTATATGTGAAACCTCTCTTTCTTTATTACTTCCTATTAATTGCCACGATGACCAAAGCTATGTTTGTCAACTCTCAACAACTTTTAATCATCATACTCTTTCTATGTGAAGTCATTACTCTCCATAACATCAATATGATGTAATGCCCTCGATGCCACTATAGCTCCCACGTGTCGAGGCACGACTTAGAGACATAATCGCATTGAAGGCATATGTCGCAAGTGAGGTAATCTTCACACAACCCATGTAATACATAAGGGAAAGATATACATAGTTGGCTTACAATCGCCACTTCACACAATTACATGAATAAAGCATTACATCAAACAGATACAATCAAGGTCCGACTACGGAACCAAAATAAAAGAAGAACCCCAAAAGCGACAAAGGTCCCCGATCGACCCCAACTGGGCTCCACTACTGATCAACTAGAACGAAACATCACGACAAGATCTTCATCGAGCTCCTCCTGAGCTTGGTTGCGTCATCTGCACGGACTCATCGGCCCCTGCAAGCTGGTTTTGGAAGTATCTGTGAGCCACGGGGACTCAGCAATCTCGCACCCTCGCGATCAAGACTATTTAAGCTTAAGGGTAAGGTAAAGGTATGAGGTGGAGCTGCAGCAAGCGACTAGCATATGTGGTGGCTAACATATTCGCAAAAGAGAGCGAGAAGAGAAGGCAAAGCACGGTCGGTAAAAGTATGATCAAGAAGTGATCCTAGACTACCTACGTCGAGCATAACTCCAACAACCGTGTTCACTTCCCGGACTCCGCCGGAAAGAGACCATCACGGTTACACACGCGGTTGATTCATTTTAATTAAGATCAACTTCAGGTTTTCTACAACCGGACGTTAACAAATTCCCATCTGCCCATAACCGCGGGCACGGCTTTCGAAAGTTCAAATCCCTGCAGGGGTGTCCCAACTTAGCCCATCACAAGCTCTCACGGTTAACGAAGGAATAGACCTCCTCCCGAGACATTCCTATCAGACTCGGTATCCCGGTACAACAAGACATTTCGACAGGGTAAAACTAAACCAGCAACACTGCCCGAATGTGCCGACAAATCCCGATAGGAGCTGCACATATCTCTTTCTCAGGGCACACTCAGATGAGTGCTCCGTACAACTAAAACCAAACCTCGAGTTTCCCCGAGGGGGCGCTGCACAGGACTCTAGTTCGGACCAACACTCAGAGGAGCACTGGCCCGGGGGGGTTAGAATAAAGATGACCCTTGAGTCTGCAGAACCCAAGGGTAGGTGGTAGGTTGTTAGTGCAAATGGTAATGTTGGGCATTGCTGGAAGAGCTTTACTTAAGGCGAATTGTCAAGGGGTTCCCATAATAGCCCAACCGCGTAAGGAACGCAAAATTCGGGAACATAACACCGATATGACGGAAACTAGGGCGGCAAGAGTGGAACAAAACACCAGGCATAAGGCCGAGCCTTCCACCCTTTACCAAGTATATAGATGCATTAATTAAATAAGATATATTATGATATCCCAACAAGTAAACATGTTCCCACAAGGAACGACATCTCCATGTTCCAACAAGGAACAAACTTCAATCTTCACCTGCAACTAACAACGCTATAAGAGGGGCTGAGCAAAGCGGTAACATAGCCAAACAATGGTTTGCTAGGACAAGGTGGGTTAGAGGCTGAACATGGCAATTTGGGAGGCTTGAAAGCAAATGGTAGGCATCGTAGCATTGGCATAGCAAAAGAACAAGCAACTAAGCAAGCAAAGATAGTAGTGATTTCGAGGGTATGATCATCTTGCCTGAAATCCCGCAAGGAAGAAGAACGAGTCAATGAAGAAGACAAACGGACGTAGTCGAACGGATCCTCACACACGCAACGTTACCGGAACCAACCCGAAGAAGCAATCACCGGAAAAGAAGCACACAACATAGTAAACAACCATCACATAATCATGCCAAGATGCACAACCAAGTATGATGCATGTCCGGTTTAAAGAGGCATGGCATATCAAAGTGTACAAGCAATCCTACAAATTAAGTGGAGCTCATTATGCAACGGAGTTGCATATTGAAGAAAACACCACATGACTTATTTAGTTCGATCTTGCTTATGTACCCAACAATATTAAATGTTGTTAGCATGGCAAGAAGTGAAGCAAATGAAAACTACCTATCTAGGCAAGTTTAAATGAGGCCGGAACAACAAACAACATTTCCGGTAAATCCCCATATGCATATTTTTAGGTTTGGTACTGTTCTTCCCTAAACCATATTTTAGAGTTATTAAATATGCAAAGTAAGGCCACCATGTTAAACTAGGCAAAATTCTACCCCAATTACATATAAAGTTTGTTAAAAACGGAGCTACGGTTATTTAGATATGAATTAAATCATTTTAACATGTCCTAGAGCAAAAATTAATCAAACAACATTTTAAGCATTTTAACATGGCAAGAAAGTGGAAAATTATTAATCTACACAAAATTCTAAGCAAGTTTCATATATTAAGTTTTTCAATCCGATGCACGGTTGTGGAATTATTAAATGCATGAACTAGGGGGTCTTAACTGTAAAACAGGTTAACTGGAAAAAAATAGAAAAATTCGCATAACTGGAAAAAAACAGATATGGGTCGCAACAAAGGCCGGCCCAACAGTGCATGGGATCTAGGCGACTACTCACCATGGGCTTCGGCCCGTTGGTGAAGGAGGCTGGCTGGGGAGGAAGCGCCTGGGCCTTGGCGATTGTCGGTGGAGGCGGCCCAGGGGTCGCGGTCGAGCAGGCGAAGGAAAAGGGCGGTCAACGGGGCAGCGCTCGACTCGTCCCTGAAGCGAGGAACGAGCAGGCAGCTGATGCGGACGGCAGCGGCGAACAGCTCTCCGGATCCGCCTGATCCGGGCGAGGCAGCGGCAGGGGAGGCCGAACACGGGCAGGACAACAGCGGGGCACCCAGATCCGGTGGCCATGGGTGTCCCTATACAAGGCTGGAGATAGAGGGAGGTTACAGGAAGGAGGAGAAGGAGATGGCCAGGAAAAACAGAGCAGGGCGGCGGGATCCGGCCTGGGAGGTTCTCCGGCGAGGCTTGCCGGCGACGAGGTCTCCAAAGACCGTACGGTGAGCTGACGGGGGCGGGGTGAGTTGGCTCTCGGCACCTGCCCGCTGGATCGAAGGCTCGAGGAGCTGCTCTCCTTTGGTGCTGGACCCGCACGGGAGTCGGGATGGGAGGCGGCTGCTAGCAGAGGATGTCGAGGAGCAGAGGATGCGCGAGGAGCTGCTGCTGGGCTTGGTCGTCGGCGGGGACGAGGCCTCGGGCAGGAGATCGGCGAGCGGCGCTGGTTCCTCAGCCAGGAGGAAGGAGGAATCGAAGGGAGCCATGAGAGGGCTCTGGTTGGGTGGATCGATGGATTGGTAGGTGGAGGCAGCGCTGTGGTTGGGCAGATTGGAATGAGAGGATCCCGAGGGAGTGGCGGTGGCGCTAGGTAGGATGGGACAAGGTACCTGATTTTTAGGGTTGGACCTTGTGTATTTATATGGCAGGTGGATTAAGTTGGGGCTATCGGATCCCTCCGATCGTAATCGGGCGGTCGAGAAAATAAATAGTTAGGGAGCCCAAATAAGAAAACGATGACGTTTTGTAGATGTTTGGGGATGATCCGGACACAACGGGGGCGACAGTCCGGGTCGGGTTCGAGGAAGTTTCGGACTAGGTTGCGAGGGGTCGATGCACTATGCAAAGAGGGGTAGGCATGGGCCTAGGTGGATTGTGGAGAGCAGGTTGGTCTGAGAGAAGAGGGGAGAGATGCAGCCCGGCGACTGTTTTCGGAGACCGAAAACGTCCGACGTTAGACTGGCTATACTGCCGCTATAGTAATCCGTTGGGGCGTCAAACGGACTCCGAATGCGATGAAACTTGACAGGGGGCCTACTAACAACAAAACAACACCGCATGCCAACTTTCAACCCATTCCGAGAACATTTTCCGGCCACTTATAAAATAATATTTCGGACGTGTCGTGGGCGCGTGCAAGTGTGTCTGGGCTCAGAATGGACAACGGAGAGAACGAGGAGGCCGGGACGGATGCAAGTTTTAAAACATGATGATGCAATGCACATGATGACATGACAAGATGCAACACGCAAGCAAATGACATGGCAACGACGGCAAATAACTGGACGACACCTGGCGCAACGGTCTCGGGGCGTTACAACACTCCACCACTACGAGAGGATCTCGTCCCGAGATCTAGAATGGCACCGGAGGGACAACGGAAGAGAAACGAGGAAAGGTAAAACTAAGTTGCTTCTATGACAAACGAGTGAAACCAAAGAACCTTGAGGAGGTTAGGCAAATACGAGAAAAGAATACAACGGAGATGAACAAAGTCGAAAACACTCCGTTAGAAAAGAGGGACAAAGAACATTGCGAAAAAAACCTTGAGGTTGAGGGGCAAGATATATATTGAAACCACTCCGGTTAAGACAAGATAGAGAAGGAATAAGACTGATATAATTTGGACAGCACTCCGGTTGAGAAGGGATGCAAAATTTGATAAGATGAGAGAGCTCGAAAGAAAACACGACACTCCGGTTGAATGGATAAGCAAAGAAAAGAACACTATCATGACAAAACAAGAAGATGGGTAGAAGAGAGCAACATTACAATGCCTCCGGAACAAAAGAATAGAAGATAGATAATTGAAATAGGAGAAATGAGGAGAAAATGCCCAGTTCTGCCAAAAGAGCTTGAGAAGGCATCCTTAGGATAAGGGTCGAACGGAGTTATTGGAAAGCCAACAACGAAAAGAATAAGCTTGATATGGTCTTATGGAGTACATCTCAAATTATGAGGTGACAAACTGCCACTCATGGGAAAAAGAATTGGATTGATAAGAACGAGGAGACGAGAAGCTATCTCACCGAGAGGATAAATGAAGAACTTGGATCATTTATGAGCACCATAAATAGCAACAATCCTTAGGGAAAGGTTTAGGTGAAATATAACCCAAGATAACTCCAATGAAGAGATTGATGGGTTACAAAGGAACTCATGAACGAATTAAAAATGATGGGTTTAAAATATGTCATTCCGGACAACTTGTGAATCATGAAACACGAAGGGAAATTGTCAACAATGACATAGCACCACCTCAAAAGATAAGATTGAAAGAATAGCACTCCGGATTGCAAGAAGAAGACAACTTGAAGTATATCTTGGCGGATCATAGCTTCGAGATATATCTTGAAGAACAATTGAAGAGTGAAAAGAATCCTTGACGAACCACCATGAGGAACTCTGGTAATAAAAGGATGATCAAACAACAGGAAAGAGAAGTTGAAAGCACAAGGTGAAACCTTGTAATGATTTAGATGGATCTCCGCGGTGAAATAATTGAGAGAACTTGGCACTCCGGGAAAGAAAGAAGAGAACTTGAAACCCAGAATAAGTATGATGAACCACTCCGGAAAAAAACAGGAATTGAACGAACTCGATGAAACAAGAATAAGAATTATATTATGCTCGTCCTTCATCAATTAAATTGATGACAACCATGGATTTGGCACACTACTTACTCTCGTAGAAAAGATTAAGAGAGATATCGATAACTTAATAAGGACTTGATGGAACCGCCAGTGGAATTTGGAACAACGAATGAATTGATATGATAAACAAGGAAGAGAAATCTTGAACGAACCACCGTAAGAATTAAAAACGATTGAAGTAAAGATAAAGAAAACACCGGGAGGAATTAGCAAATGAACGAAGATGCTTGGGAGAATTTAGATATATGAGAACGAAGAGATCAAGAACTGATTAGAGGATATTTGATTGATGCACCGGCAAGATAGGAGAATGATAACTGACAGCTCAGAATGAATAAACCTAAATAGATGGACTCCGGATAACAAACTGAGAAGACTCTTGAATTTCTCCAGGAGGGTGAAAAGAATTCTCACAACCGAAAAACAATTATGAGAGGATGGTGACAAGCTAGAATAACGAATCTTGAAGAGAATGGAGCAAGATTAAAGAGAAACTCTTCTTCGGTCTTCAAATGTTGAGAATGATGACGAGAAACACCACCATGAATTGTTGAGGCACTCCGAATGAAAATTATAAAGGTTGACCCAACGATGAAAATAGTGTGAAAGATCTTGGAGAAGGACATTTGACTGATGATAAATCATTCTTACGTCAAACTTCAAAAGAATTTGAGGATAGCTCCGGGAAAGATAGAAGAGTCAGGTAAGATCCTGGGAAAAGACCTGTGGGTTAGGGCCCACTCAAAAGGAACACCGTAGAAATGATTTAAAAGAGAGGATTGCTCCGGTTGAATTAAATGACATGAATGAGATAACAATCTCGAAAGAGCTTGAAAGGATCTTGAATGACAAGACGAGCCTTTGAGAAAATTTGAGCATGCCGGAACAAATGAATAGCGAGAAGTGAATTATTATGAAGTGCACCGGTATGAGAAGGCATTGAAATGAGGAAAAGGGATAAGATCAACAACGCTTGACTTGAACCCATCTGACAAGATAAAAGAAACGAAGAATGATGAACTAGAAGCTCCGTTAGAATCTTCATGAGAATCACCGGATAAGAAACATTGACGGAAAACATGGAGAGACTTCCCATCAATAAAATGGATACCTGAAGAAGAAATCTGAGTCCTTGAAGAAAACAAAGGGAGGGAGGGTGGGAAAAACAAAGGCAACTTGGAGACGGAAGAAATGAACACCGTTGAGAAGAAACTAGTAATAGATCTTGCTGATATTGGAATGATCGGATCCACTAGAAGAGAAACACACCGGTGAAAAAGGATTGACATGACAAACTCGATGATCGAGAAGGATTAGTGTTCACATCGGGGTATGAGAACACCACCTAGGAAAAGGTATGGAATCAACATTTGACATCGAAGCAACTCGAATACCATAACTCAAAATATCTCAAGTATTCCAGAATTGCAACGATAAAATTATGATGACAACACCTCAGAGATCAACTCCCCGGGACACTTCCACTAAACCCCTGACAGGAGGCACCAAGACAATGTTCTCGTCATAAGCCATCGGAACGATTCCAAGATACTCACGTGATCCTAAAAAAAATTACTGAAATTTGAGAAGAGAAGAGTCAAAACTCTACGTCAGGATGCCTTACCAGAGCGATGAGGAGACTGGGAAGTAAAAGAATTCCTAAGCTCTCCGATATATAATTCCTAAATGACTCAAAACATTTTTCTAGACACAACTCGGCTTCTAAAAACGATCAAGCAATGGGGCTCCTAAGGTCGGGGAAGGCTCTGATACCAACTTGTAACGCCCTCGATGCGACTATAGCTCCCACGTGTCGAGGCACGACTTAGAGACATAATCGCATTGAAGGCATATGTCGCAAGTGAGGTAATCTTCACACAACCCATGTAATACATAAGGGAAAGAGATACATAGTTGGCTTACAATCGCCACTTCACACAATTACATGAATAAAGCATTACATCAAACAGATACAATCAAGGTCCGACTACGGAACCAAAATAAAATAAGAACCCCAAAAGCGACAAAGGTCCCCGATCGACCCCAACTGGGCTCCACTACTGATCAACTAGAACGAAACATCACGACAAGATCTTCATCGAGCTCCTCCTGAGCTTGGTTGCGTCATCTGCACGGACTCATCGGCCCCTGCAAGCTGGTTTTGGAAGTATCTTGAGCCACGGGGACTCAGCAATCTCGCACCCTCGCGATCAAGACTATTTAAGCTTAAGGGTAAGGTAAAGGTATGAGGTGGAGCTGCAGCAAGCGACTAGCATATGTGGTGGCTAACATATTCGCAAAAGAGAGCGAGAAGAGAAGGCAAAGCACGGTCGGTAAAAGTATGATCAAGAAGTGATCCTAGACTACCTACGTCGAGCATAACTCCAACAACCGTGTTCACTTCCCGGACTCCGCCGGAAAGAGACCATCACGGTTACACACGCGGTTGATTCATTTTAATTAAGATCAACTTCAGGTTTTCTACAACCGGACGTTAACAAATTCCCATCTGCCCATAACCGCGGGCACGGCTTTCGAAAGTTCAAATCCCTGCAGGGGTGTCCCAACTTAGCCCATCACAAGCTCTCACGGTCAACGAAGGAATAGACCCCCTCCCGAGACATTCCGATCAGACTCGGTATCCCAGTACAAAAAGACATTTCGACAGGGTAAAACTAAACCAGCAACACCGCCCGAATGTGCCGACAAATCCCGATAGGAGCTGCACATATCTCTTTCTCAGGGCACACTCAAATGAGCGCTCCGTACAACTAAAACCAAACCTCGAGTTTCCCCGAGGGGGCGCTGCACAGGACTCTAGTTCGGACCAACACTCAGAGGAGCACTGGCCTGGGGGGGGTTAGAATAAAGATGACCCTTGAGTCTGCAGAACCCAAGGGAAGGTGGTAGGTTGTTAGTGCAAATGGTAAAACCAATTTTGGGCATTGCTGGAAGAGCTTTACTTAAGGCGAATTATCAAGGGGTTCCCATAATAGCCCAACCGCGTAAGGAACGCAAAATCCGGGAACATAACACCGATATGACGGAAACTAGGGCGGCAAGAGTGGAACAAAACACCAGGCATACGGCCGAGCCTTCCACCCTTTACCAAGTATACAGATGCATTAATTAAATAAGATATATTGTGATATCCCAACAAGTAAACATGTTCCCACAAGGAACGACATCTCCATTTTCCAACAAGGAACAAACTTCAATCTTCACCTGCAACTAACAACGCTATAAGAGGGGCTGAGCAAAGCGGTAACATAGCCAAACAACGGTTTGCTAGGACAAGGTGGGTTAGAGGCTGAACATGGCAATTTGGGAGGCTTGAAAGCAAATGGTAGGCATCGTAGCATTGGCATAGCAAAAGAACAAGCAACTAAGCAAGCAAAGATAGTAGTGATTTCGAGGGTATGATCATCTTGCCTGAAATCCCGCAAGGAAGAAGAACGAGTCCATGAAGAAGACAAACGGACGTAGTCGAACGGATCCTCACACACGCAACGTTACCGGAACCAACCCGGCCGTTGGTGAAGGAGGCTGGCTGGGGAAGAACGAGTACATTCGCATAACTGGAAAAAAAACAGATATGGGTCGCAACAAAGGCCGGCCCAACAGTGCATGGGATCTAGGCGACTACTCACCATGGGCTTCGGCCCGTTGGTGAAGGAGGCTGGCTGGGGAGGAAGCGCCTGGGCCTTGGCGATTGTCGGTGGAGGCGGCCCAGGGGGCGCGGTCGAGCAGGCGAAGGAAAAGGGCGGTCAACGGGGCAGCGCTCGACTCGTCCCTGAAGCGAGGAACGAGAAGGCAGCTGATGCGGACGGCAGCGGCGACCAGCTCGCCGGATCCGCCTGATCCGGGCGAGGCAGCGGCAGGGGAGGCCGAGCACGGGCAGGACAACGGCGGGGCACCCAGATCCGGTGGCCATGGGGGCCCCTATACAAGGCTGGAGATAGAGGGAGGTTAGAGGAAGGAGGAGAAGGAGATGGCCAGGAAAAACAGAGCAGGGCGGCGGGATCCGGCCTGGGAGGTTCTCCGGCGAGGCTTGCCGGCGACGAGGTCTCCAGAGACCGTACGGTGAGCTGACGGGGGCGGGGTGAGTTGGCTCTCGGCACCTGCCCGCTGGATCGAAGGCTCGAGGAGCTGCTCTCCTTTGGTGCTGGACCCGCACGGGAGTCGGGAGGGGAGGCGGCTGCTAGCAGAGGATGTCGAGGAGCAGAGGATGCGCGAGGAGCTGCTGCTGGGCTTGGTCGTCGGCGGGGACGAGGCCTCGGGCAGGAGATCGGCGAGCGGCGCTGGTTCCTTGGCCAGGAGGAAGGAGGAATCGAAGGGAGCCATGAGAGGGCTCTGGTTGGGTGGATCGATGGATTGGTAGGTGGAGGCAGCGCTGTGGTTGGGCAGATTGGAATGAGAGGATCCCGAGGGAGTGGCGGCGGCGCTAGGTAGGATGGGACAAGGTACCTGATTTTTAGGGTTGGACCTTGTGTATTTATATGGCAGGTGGATTAAGTTGGGGCTATCGTATCCCTCCGATCGTAATCGGGCGGTCGAGAAAATAAATAGTTAGGGAGCCGAAATAAGAAAACGATGACGTTTTGTAGATGTTTGGGGATGATCCGGACACAACGGTGGCGACAGTCCAGGTCGGGTTCGGGGAAGTTTCGGACTAGGTTGCGAGGGGTCGATGCACTGTGCAAAGAGGGGTAGGCATGGGCCTAGGTGGATTGTGGAGAGCGGGTTGGTCTGAGAGAAGAGGGGAGAGATGCAGCCCGGCGACTGTTTCCGGAGACCGAAAACGTCCGACGTTAGACCGGCTATACTGCCGCTATAGTAATCCGTTGGGGCGTCAAACGGATTCCGAATGCGATGAAGCTTGACAGGCGGCCTACTAACAACAAAACAACACCGCATGCCAACTTTCAACCCATTCCGAGAACATTTTCCGGCCACTTATAAAATAATATTTCGGACGTGTCGCGGGCGCGTGCAAGTGTGTCTGGGCTCAGAACGGACAACGGAGAGAACGAGGAGGCCGGGACGGATACAAGTTTTAAAATATGATGATGCAATGCACATGATGACATGACAAGATGCAACACGCAAGCAAATGATATGGCAACGACGGCGAATAACTGGACGACACCTGGCGCAACGGTCTCGGGGCGTTACAACACTCCACCACTACGAGAGGATCTCTTTGTTTCCTCTTTTATTCTTTTTCCTTTTTCTTTTATTCCCTCAAGATTATAGCAAAATAATCAAGCCCTTGACTCAACACTAATCTTTACTATATAGCTCACGGACTCGATTACATAGGGGGTCATAAGATGGGCACCGGAGGGCCAACAGGGGGCCCACGAGGCAGGGGCATGCCCCCCACCCTCGTGGCCAGGGTATGGGCCCCCTCTGGTATTTCTTCCGTTCAGTATTTTTTATTATTTCCAAAAATAACTTACGTGGAGTTTCAGAACTTTTAGAGTTGTGCAGAATAGGTCTTTAATATTTGCTCCTTTTCCAGCCCAGAATTCCAGCTGCCGGCATTCTCCCTCTTTATGTAAACCTTGTAAAATAAGAGAGAATAGACATAAGTACTATGACATAATGTGTAATAACAACCCATAATGCAATAAATATCGATATAAAAGCATGATGCAAAATGGACGTATCAGACGCTACTGGATATCTAGAGCAGAATCGATGCGGTCGCTCGCGCCCTTATCATCATCTAGTTGGCTTCATTTGGGCGAGGCGCGAAGCTTCGCCTTCTTGTCGATACCATGGGACATGTCTTAATATAGATGTAGGGCATGCTAAGTTTTCATGTAGGTGTACCTAACCTGCCAACGACTAAGGAGAAGGGTGTTTGATCAATGACTGCAAAATTTTGTACCATTCAAAAAAAAAATGTATGTGGCATTAAAAAAATGTTGGCACCTTCAACCTGTATTTGAAAATGTTTAACACGTATTCGATAAAATGTTGAAAACAAGTATTTCAAAAAATATTAACCATATATTGGAAAATGTCAACTTTATAAAAAAATATTTTACATGTATATGAAAATATACAATTTGTATAAAAAAGCGGACATCAAAACATATATTTTAAAAATATTATTAATTATTGAAAAATTTAGACTTGTAAAAAATTATTCTTTTTGTATAGAAATAATGTAGAATGTCTATGAAAAAAATTAGACAAGTGTTGAAAAAAATGAACAAAAAAATAAAAAGAGGAATAAAAATAAACGAACGAGGAAACTGCAGAAAACAGGTGAAAACCGAAGAAATAAATAAACATGAAGAAAAAATTAAAAAAGCATATTGAAACCTATGCAAAACAGATATTTTTTTATAGAAAAAATAGCATGTGCAACTACAGTATTGCTCGGCCCAATAACGACTCAATGTAGGCAAGCAAGCCCATCACCAAGCTCTAGCACAACAGAGCTTTTAGGACTCTAGCTCTAGCCCAATATTGCATTTAAGTGGGATAAAGGTGGCAGGAACTGATGACAACATGTTGTTTCTTTATGGCGAGTGTGCAGGGGGTATATGTGGTGGTCAGACTGTTGAATACGTATTGTTAGTGTAGAAATGAAGTATGTCTACTAGGGGTGAATGAGAAATTTGAAATTTCTCTCAGGAACTTAGAATCTCTCAAAACCCAACAGTAGAAAGATAATAAGGAGTGAGCAGAACACGAAGAACAACTACCAAATGAGAACTAAGGCAAACATCGACAGACAATGACATAACCGAAATATAACTCACGACAGATAATCAAAAGTAAATTGAGTATAGACGTAACCGATGATGCCCGATGGCGATAGGATTTAGAACAGGATTCAAAATCGCGTCTGGCTATAACCGGCTATTTAAAACATTGCAACGAAGGGTCCAAAATAACGAATGTTGAACTACTTATCTACCGTATAAAATGCAAATACAAAGCAACGAAATTAGTTAACCTGACCCAAGTTATCTACCGTCGCTGGGCAAAGTCCTGGCGGCGCGACGCGGCGGAGCTTCCTCGATCGACGTCCTAGCACTGGGGGCGTGGATCTCGTGGTGGCGGGCGTCCCTGGCGCGGCGGCGCAGATCTCGCAGTGGTTGCGGCGCCCGCACCTGCCAAGGTTTCGATGGTGGCGTGGGACGGCGACGACCAGCAGATCTCGGCAAGCATCTTCGGTGACGGACGACGGCAGCGGCTAGTGGTGTTGAGGCCCGATCTAGTACAACCTAGATGGTCCGTGACCATTTTCGCGCTTGTGCATTGCCATGTCTCCAACGAAGGCACGCCAAGGAACTCCTACGCTAGTCCGGCGGCACGAGGACTGTCCGGGCCAGCGGTCCCGGGCATGGTGGTGGTGGCCTCCTCGTTCGTCGGGGGCGGTCGGGCCCGTTGGGTGGTGGATGGTGGCGTGGGGGCCTGCTGGTCCGCTTCAAAGAATAAAGGTGGTATGGCGCCTTGCTGTTCTTCGAGCATCAAGGCGTCGATCTGCTTCAATTCTGCCTCCTTGATTTGGCCGCCGTCGAGTTCCGGTCTTCCTCTCGGAGATTTCCGCAGTTTGGCGCAGGGCGCTATTGGATATCTAGAGCGGAATCGATGCGGTCGCTCGCGCCCTTATCATCAACTAGTTGGCTTCATTTGGGCGAGGCGCGAAGCTTCGCCTTCTTGTCGGTACCATGGGACATGTCTTAATATAGATTTTCATGAAACGGACAGAGGTGGAGAAATCATGGTGGCTATGATCCGAGGTTGGTATTGGCAGAGAGGGTACTGGTTGTGTTGAGGACAATGCGGCGCAGGTTCTCCCTATGGGTCAGGTGTTTGGTGACTTGCAGCAGCAGCCTTGGCAAGCGAGGGTGGCAACATAGGTGGACTGCATTCTTGGTGGTGCTCCTCGAGTATCGAGCCACGATTTCAAGGGTGTAAATCCAAGGTCTGGCCTTCATTAGTTGTACCTGGTAATGGCCTTGTTGAAGGCATTGTTTTGGATCTCGGACTTTCTCCAGGGTGAAACCCAAGATCTTCGATCAGGCAACGACAACGCGTGTGCTTTGTTTCCTTCTTGGAGGCGTCGTTTTTGGAGAATCTCGTTTGTAGTACTGGTGTTGTCTTCGGTGGTGGTTAGGGTGCTACTGTTGCGAATGTCAACACCGTAACGGGTCTTTGTTTTCTTTCTTCTCTTTTTTATATTTTTTTTCTTGGCTATGTGTATCCTTGATATCTTTAGACATCTTGTTGACGCAGAGAAAATTGGGTGTATTTGACATCATTGTGATATTAATATATTCGCTTTATCGAAAAATCTACCGTAACCTGTTTGCTTTGACACTGCAGGCAACGGCACGCCCGCTCGCCTTCTTCTATAAATGCCCTCCACCTCCTTGGCTTCCCAATCAGATCGCACCCCTCTTTGGTACTGCTGCTTCTACACACGTCATCCACTGCCTCTTCCGCTCTACCCCGTGGAGATGGGGGCAACGAAGTGCGACGACGACGGGCCGGCGATCGGCATCGACCTCGGGACGACCTACTCCTGCGTGGCCGTCTGGCGGCAGTCGCACAACCGCGTCGAGGTCATCGCCAACGACCAGGGCAACTTCACCACGCCGTCCTGCGTTGCCTTCACCGACGCTTGGAGGCTCATCGGCGACGCGGCTGTGAACCAGGCCGCCATGAACCCCGTCAACACAATCTTCGGTGAGATCAAACATCTTACCCTAGCTACTCCTTGATGCATAGCATAACTGCTTCATCGTCCGCCAGCGGGGTAGAATTTTAATTATGTTTATGCTTAAAGCTTCTTCTTTGGGGTACCAAATGATTAGTCCGCTGCCAGATCTTCTCTTTTTCGGGGAACCGCTTCCATCGGCTGCCAGATCTCGGACCTTTTTTGGGGGAGCGGTTGCTATTCGTATCTATGAGTTCTAGTATACGAAATGTTTAAGGGGCGGTTAGCTGAAATCAGGGAGCAGTCAAAAAACTGAACGGTTAGCTAAAATCATGGAGCAGCTAAGAAACTCAAGGAGGAGATTTTGTAGAATCTGCGCGTACTTTTAGCATTTGTGCTTCTTTATGTGGCGGGGATTCCCATTTTCCACGGGATTAATAGATTTCTTCTCCCAAGAATTTTCTCGATTAGTATCTTCTCCCAAGATGATATTATTAAAAAAATCCCAAAAGAAAAATTTTTGTACTGTATCTGATTCTGGTTTAGTTTTGTTCAGTTTCGGCTAAGGCTAAACAAGCCCTTCCAACTTCTTCTCATTGAATTCATATGGAAGATGCATCGGTGGTGTTTGTACGGGATATGTACCCTAATCTGGAGTCAACTACTCAAATATCAAAAGAAACTAAAGTTTGCATGTTTATTATTTTTCCTTCCAAATGTTTGCATTTCTATCCTTGCTACGTATTTGCACGACTAATCCACGATGAATCCGTATTATTTTCAGATGTGAAGCGACTTATCGGCCGGCATTTCGGTGACGCGTCGGTGCAAGGAGACATCAAGACGTGCACGTGGCCATTCAAAGTTGTCTCTGGTCCCAGCGACCGGCCGATGATCGTGGTGCAGTACATGGACGAGGAGAAGCAGTTTGAGGCCGAGGAGATCTCGGCCATGGTGCTCGGCAAGATGAGGGAGACCGCCGAGGCCTACCTTGGCACTGCTGTGCAGAATGCTGTCATTACTGTCCCTGTCTACTTCACCGACTCCCAGCGCCAAGCCACCATTGACGCCGGCACCATCGCCGGCCTCAATGTCTTGCGCATCATCAATGAGCCCTCTGCCTCAGCCATTGCCTACGGGTTGGGCAAGATGTCCCCCAGTGACGTCCTGAAGACTGCTCGTGTTTGATCTTGGTGGCGGTACCTTGGATGTCTCCATTGTCAATGTTGACCCGGGTGCCGACATTGACATGGGCGTCTTTCAGATAATGGCCGCAGCTGGTGACACCAACCTCGGTGGGGAGGATTTCAACACCCTCATGGTAAAACACTTTGTGCGGGAGTTCCTTAAGAAATACAAGAAGAATGACATCAGGCAAAATGCAAAGGCGCTTCGCCGGCTTAGGACGGCCTGCGAGAAGGCCAAGAGGGTGCTCTCCAGTGCGTCCAGGCCACCGTTGAGATCGACTCGCTTCACGAGGGCATCGACTTCCATGGGGTCATCACCCGCACAAAGTTCGAGGAGCTCAACATGGACCTCTTCACTTCTTCAGCAATTGCATTGTGCATGTGGAGAAGTGCCTGAGCGACGCCAAGATGAACAAGTCTATGATCGATGACATCTTGCTCGTGGGTGGCTCCTTCCGGATACCAAAAGTCCAAGAGCTGCTCCGGGATTTCTTTGATGGGAAAGAACTCTGCACAAGTATCAACCCGGACGAGACCGTCGCCTACGGTGCCGCTGTAAAGGCAGCGCTCCTCAACGACGAGGGCTTAAGGAAGTGCGGGATGTAGTCCTGCTCGAGGTCACACCGCTCTCACTTGGGGTGGAGACGGAAGGTGGTGTCATGAGCGTGCTGATCCCGAAGACCACTACCATCCCGGTCAAGAAGGAGAGGGTTTACACGACTTGCTGCGACAACCAGACCCAGGTCCTCATTCAGGTGTACCAAGGCGAGGGGTCAGAAACCAAGGACAACATCCTCCTCGGGAAGTTCACTCTCCGTAGCATCCCCCGAGCACCCAGGGGCGAGCCGAAGATCAACGTCACCTTTGAAATCGATGCTGACAGCATACTGCAGGTACGGGCAACAAGAACATAACTACTCCACCAATGACTAGGGGCGGCTGAGCGTGGAGGAGATCGAGTGTTGATGCGTGATGACAAAAAGTACAATACAGTGGACATCGGGAAAATGGAGAAAAGCGGAGGCGTATGGGTGGCCCAGGAGGCTGAAAAAGAATTCATGTTGGCCTTGTCTCGACGTTTGGCACTTATTATTCAGGTCGAATTCATGCTGGCCTCGTCGAATTTATGTTTTTTTTTTTCAGAACCTATTATTCTGGCCGTTGTGATTTCAAAAACGATGGTGGTTCAACGTCCTGTCTGCTTGAATACCTTCAGTCTTTTGTACGATTAAATCTAGTTGTTGAATTGTTTCAAAAAAACATGCGGGCCATCATAACTTTGATGCTTTGGGAGCTATTGAAACACAAGAACTCTTTGAGGCTGGTCATAGTGGGAGAAACATAGATGCCACATAAGCAAAAATGGCGAGGTGGCAAGTAGTTAATGAGGAGAGAGACAAGTAGAGTAACATAATATGTTATCATCACGTAGCGATTCCCAATGCAAAATGAACACATCTATGTTACCACAGGTATGCTACTACCCACAATGAAGGTAGTAACATATGTATGTTACTCCTTCCGGTCCTTTTTAGTTCGCATATAAGATTTGTCTGAAGTCAAATCTCGTAAAGTTTGACCAACTTTATAGAAAAAAATACGAACATTCACAATGTGAAATCATTATCATTAGATGCGTCGTGACTTAAATTTTCATACTGTATAACTTTAGCATTGTAGACGTTGATAGTTTTTCATATAAATATGGTCAAACTTTATAAAGTTTGACTTCAGACAATTCTTATATGCAGAGTAAAAAGGACCGGAGGGAGTACTAGTCTAAGTTACTCTCCACTATGACCAGCCTGAGGGTGCCTCGCAGACGGAAGATAGAGAAGTAGAAGTGAATAGTTATCTTTACTAATGATAGGATGCGTAAGTAGGGACGTGAAGCAACCACCTCGGTTAGGAAAACCAGGGATTATTAGAATTAATTAAACCCTAACAGTGGTCACCAGGCTCTATCTGGCATCAAGCTGAACTGCTCAAGGCGGATTGGATCGGCATAGCCACGCGGCTATTAGGGTGGGCGACACGCGTGATCACTTCATAGAGGATACGGCTCGGGTGCTTGATGTTATTCGCTTTCTTGAATCATCTACTGTGGTTTGGGTTTCTTTACCCACCCTTCTATCCATATAATATGATACACATATATGTGCGTATTCGAGAAAAGAATGTTTAAATAAACATATATTTAGTTGTTTCAGTTTTGCACTTTTTTCCGAGGCAAAGTCTTCATTGCATACTCCCTTCATCCATATATATAGGCCCAAATATATTTTTTGAGACTGCCTTTGTCTATTGATAAAATTAATAATATATGACACATATAATGTGAAAATTATATCATTATAATTTTTTTTCACATACGAATTTGATGGTGTGCTTTGTGTAACTTGTATTTTATATATGGCAATGCTAACTTCCTAACATTCTAAATTTAAGCAACATATCCGAACACAGCCTATAGTCTAACTACTCGCATGCATGCAGCCCCACTCTGCTAAGCAAAAAATGAGAGCAAGAGCATATGCAGCGCCTTGTCATATGCATGTAAACTAGTAATATAAAAGTGATGATGTTAGCAAAAGATTCTCCTTTATTTTGAAACTTTAAAATGTTTTGTAGCTCAAACCGACGGTCGGATTGAAAAACCGTTTTGACATAAAAAATAATGCGACTAGACTTTACAACTAGATCCTATGTTGGTATGTATCGACAAAAAAAATTCAGGTCAAAATTATCAGACATAGTACAAGTTATCATGCATGCACAACGCATATTTCCATGTTGTTTGAAGAGAAGTCATCGGGGTTATGGTCTTTAACAACCCCTTCCACCATGTCCAAAACTTACCCATGGCGCCCCTCATCAATGCTACAACGGTGTTTGTGCCTAGGTTATGCGGTGTATCTATTGACATCATGTTCACACGGAAGTTATCGGGTGTGTGTATTCAACAACTATTTTGCCCAAGTAAAAAATTATCGCAGTGCTTGTACCTAAGTTACCAGGTCCGTGGTACGTATATTACCGTACTATTTAACAAAAAACTTATTGGCGGTATGTTTTCCAACAACATCCTCCCCCATCAAAGTTATTGGGGTGTTTATATGTAAGTTATCAGGTATGCGATGTGTCTATTATCATCATATTTATATAGAAGTTACCGGTGGTTTGTTTTCCAATAACTCCCATGCCCCATCAAAGTTAGCACGATATTTATATCTAAGTTATCAGGTCTGCGGTGTGTCTATTACCATCATATTTATATAAAAGTTATCTGTGTTTTGTTTTCCAACAACTCTCCCCTTCCCAACCACATCAAAGTTATCGCGGTGTTTGTACCCAAGTTATCAGGTCTGTGCTGAGTCTATTACGTACCATCATATTTATAAATAAGTTATCAGCGGTATGTTTTCCAATAACCCCCATCCCCCCCTCAAAGTTACAGTGGTGTTTGTACCTAAGTTATCGGGTATGCGGTGTGTCTATTACTATCGTATTTATAAAGAAGTTATCGGGAGGGGGGGGGGGGGTATTCGACAACTTTTTTGCCCAGGTAAAAAGTTTCTACAATGTTTGTACCTAAGTTATTAGGTTTGCGATATGTATATTACCGTGCTATTTAACACGAAAGTTACCAACAATATGTTTTTCAACAACACCCGCCATTAAACTCATCACGGGTATTGTGTACCTAAGTTATCAGGTCTGCGGTGTGTCTATTACCATCGTATTTATACATTAGTTATAGGGGTGTGTAGTCAACAACATTTTTGACGTAGGTAAAAACGTTACCGTAGTGTTTGTACCTAAGTTACTAGGTCTGCATTGTATTACCATCATATTTATATAGAAGTTATCAATAGTGTGTATTCAATAACTTTTTTCCAAGCGAAAAAGTTACTGTAGTATTTGTATCAAAGTTATCAAGTCTGCCATATGTATATTACCATACTATTTTACACAAAAGTTATCGACGACATGGTGTTAAGAGAAAGTAAATCTCCCAAATTAAAATGGATCTCCTGTATTTTCTTAGATAAAAAAATGTAGAAAAAAAGAAATGATAGACAGAAAAACAAACGATGAGATGTGCGAGTACAAGAGCCTGCCTCAACTTGAATTTATAAAAATAACCTAACATGTATCTAATCACATCATAGAGCTAGCCCAGATGGTTGTTGGGCTTGAGCTAATACCATGTCCTAGGTACGAGTCCCCAAGTTTGCTTTTTTTTCTCCAAGATTAAAAGGAGACCTCCCAAGCAAGAGAGTTGCGGATATCGGGCGATAGAGCTTGCTTTTCGGATTGCGGAAAAAAAGGGACAGTTGGAACGGCTTGCGGTGATCGTTAGATTCAAAACCGACGGGATCAGAATCGTTCAGATCTGTTCCTAAATTCTGAACGTTTCAAATTTACATATATCGTTTCATATATATAAATGGATTTTCCCTATACATACATATATAAAAACAAAGATAAATTATTTTTTTTATATATATATATAGGACTAGACTATTCTATTATTAGTAACAGAATAATATTGTGTTACCCTCCGCCCTATATAAACGCGCCACACAATTTCACAAGTCCAGCCAGAAAGCCGCACGGGTGTGGTTGAAAAAGAGAAAAAGAAAAACAACCCACCCCGACCCCTCTCATTGTAACTACCGCTGCCGCTTCCTTCCCCCACGCCGGCGGCCTCTCTCCACCGCGCGCCGCGCTCCTCCTTCCCCGACGCCGGCCGCCTCCCTCCAGCACGCGCTGCCGTCCTCCTTCCCCGATGCCGGCCACCGCCCTCCTTCCCCGGCGTCGGCCGCCTCCCTCCACTACGCGCCGCTCCTCCTTCCCCGACGCCGGCCGCCTCCCTCCACCACGCGCCGCCGTCCTCCTTCCCCGACGCCGGCCACCGCCCTCTAGCACGCGCCGCCCTCCTTCCCCGGCGTCGGCCGCCTCCCTCCACTACGCGCCGCTCCTCCTTCCCGGACGCCGGACGCCTCCCTCCACCACGCGCCACCCTCCTCCTTCCCCGGAGCCGGCCGCCTGCCTCCACCACGCGCCGCCCTCCTCCTTGCCATGCGCCGGCCACCTACATCCATCGCGCAGATCCCGCCGCAGCCCCAAAACCTAAACGGCGTCGCCGCTGTCGTCCCGCACTGCATCGACCCGCCGCTATCGCTCTGCTGCCGTGTACACGCGGTTCAACGCCTCAGCCCCAGGCCGTTCAATGCCTCGCCGGCCTGCGGCTCCTCCATGGACGCCTAGCTCCTCTACAAGAGCCACCGCGGCCCACGTCAGCCCATGGTGGCGGAGTTCGTTGCGTCCATCAGTCCAACCCCATGGCTTCAGGGTGGCCGAGTTTTGTCGCGGCCGTCAGTTCGGACACCTCCGTCACTGTGTGCGTTGCTACCACGGCCATTTGCGTCAATGCGTGCTCCGTCACCGGCCTCATGCGCACCGTGACCCCTGGCGCACTCCTTCCTCTCCCTGATGCTGCTTGTGCCCTCCCACGCTTGATCTCCTGCTGAAGCGATGAGCTCTTCTACATTGTTGAAGTTCCGTACCTGACGGCACCAGCGCGAGGATGCAGCAGCCAGGCTGGACCCCAGTTCGTGCCTCCCCCTCTCTCCCTTAGCTACATCATCACTGTTGAAGTGCTGCTGATTGATTTCTTTTAGTGAACTGTGATGCTCTACTGATAGAGAGAAGTTTGGGAAACTGCACAAATATTGGTATTTTGGAGTTATGAATTTGGTGCTCCGTAGGTGCCTGCTGGTATATGCAAGTGAGGGCCAGCATTTTTTTCTTCAGATTCTTGTGTTTGTACAAGGGCTAAAAGTATTTAGTTGTACAAATTGAAATTCCACATAATCCTCTGACTGCAAGTTTTACTTGTGACTTTGATGCTTCGTAGGTTTTTAAAAGTATTTAGGTGGGTGGTCCGACACCGCTGTGTCCAGCAGTCCAACAACGCCGCCGGAGGCCGTTCGTGTCGCAATGCCTACTTTCGCCCGCGCCTCCTTCCCAGTCATCGTGAGGTACACCTTGCTCGAAATCTCTCTTCTCCATCTCCCGACGGTGAAGATCTATGTGCCTCATGTTTGAACTAACATTTTATTTTTAATTGAACTAGTGCTGCTTTGATTCAGACCTGACGGAAGAAGGCAGAACCTCTCTCTCATAGGCAGTAATATTGCTCTCTCATCTCGTAGGCAGTAATATTTTGATGAATGTGTTACAAAACAAATGTCGTATTGACATTCAATAGCTTAGAGAGAGTAGCACAGAGAAACGTTGTTGTGTTGTGGATGACAAAGAACACATGTGACAGCAAGTCCAGGTATTACTACATGGGGAGTACAAAATTACTTTTACTGAGAGATCACTTGAATCCTTGATAGCTACTATCCATAGGAACTTAACCCAGAAAAAATGTGTGAAAAGGAAACATTTTGTACTACCATTAGTCATCGATGGCGTGTAATGTTATATTTTCTTGCTTCCCTAGCGTTGAATTAGAACAGCATTTTCAAGAGCTGCATTAGCTCATTACTTATCTCTTGTACTGTTAATTTTATTTTCAAAACCGAACTTGTACTGGGTACATGAGTTCTAGCTTCTCTTTCACAAATTTTACATAATTAAGCATTCTTGATGTGCTGCCTTTCTTCCAGATATATAGATTCAGTTTTGAATCCGATTCTCAAATCAGACAATCATAATTCTATTTTTTGACTATTTACTGTAGAGCAACAGCCCCACAGTCCTTTTATTCCAGAAATTTTTGCCCAAGCCTGTTTAAATCCGCTCCCACCGGGAGTCGAACCCAGGACCTTCGCACAATCATAATTCTATTGCCAGTTCGCACAATCATAATTCTATTGCCAGTTCGCAACCACTAGGCTACATGCCCCTTCGCACAATCATAATTCTATTGCCAGTTCTGGAACAAAGAAATGTTTGCATAGCAGTCCCATAAACAACACCAAAACGAATCCCCATCCTTGGTAACTTGTTAGCTTTGATCTTCCAGGGCAGCACGAATGATCAGTACTCCCTTTAATCAATGCGCGCTCATCGACAAAAATCAGCAGAATTGGTACTATGAACTTCTGTGCTGGTCGGTCTTGTGTGTTACTTTAATGTTGGACTCAGGAATAGGCATTAAAATGAAATCATACACAAGCTGAAACATAGAGCTCGCAGCTTCTGTTTGTAGTTTGAACTTAGGCTCGTCTCTCTCCCTCTGTCGTACTTCAATCGTTCTTTGCCATGATGTTGAATCAAGTAATTGTGCGTGCATTGCAGCAGTAATGTTTATTTGGTGCAGAAAGCTCACAAAAGAACCCATCTCGATTAATTAGCATTTTGGAAGTGCATGCTTTGGCAATTAACTGCTGAGTGCATCTATCTTTCCCCTGCAATATGTATACTGTGGTGTAGTTACTATGCTGAAGATGAAGTTTCTTGTCGAACTTTTCCAGTTAATATACATGGTACTTGGTCATATATTTCACATGTACTTACATCATTGTTAAGCATCTTTCCATCTAAACTTCCATTCCTACAGGTGAAGAATACACAGCAGGATCTGCCCCAGCAAACCACATGTCGCCGGAGGCGCTCTGCCTCTCCTATGCACCCCCTGCTTCCATCTCCCTCCACCGCCGCCCTCCCTTACCCCTGCGCAGTTCTTGGCACCGTGGTTGTTGCCCCACACTGGATCGACGCGCCGCTATCGCTCTGCCGCCGCGTACAGAGAGTTTAACGCCGCAACCCCCGTCCGTTCAATGTCGCCGCCATGGGCGTGCCCCACTCCAACTCCCTCGCCTGTGCTTCCGTGGCGAAACAGTGCAACCTGCAGGAGGAACCGTGAGGGGTCGAGGACGTCCAGCTCGGCAATCCAACTCGGCGTGATTCACGTCATCGTTGGCCCCATGTTCGCTGGCAAGACCACCCCCGTCCCGTCTCTTGCTTACTGCTTCATTTCGCGTTGCTAAAAACAAAAAACAAGCAAGTTCAAATTGAAAATAATGAGAAGCTAGATGTTTAAAAAAAATCAGAAGTTATTTTAGTGAATCTCTATTGAAAATTAGCTCACGTTTTAGTGAATCAGAAGTAGTTTGTATTTTTTTTGCTTGATGCGTGTTCTTGAGCAGTTCAAAACATGTACTTGTTCTGTGGTTTGCTATAACACTTGTTAGATTGCTCTCCAAAAAAAGGTCATGTATTTGTGAATTTGCTACTGGTGTAGCAGCCTGTATGTATTTTATCATCGGTTCATAAAGAAAAAGCTGAAACAGTGCAGTGTGCGTGTTAAAAATAATAATTCAGTTTTATATTGTATGGTAGTTTTCACTTCATACAAAATTTCTAACAGTTCGGCCAAAATAAAGTTTGCATAGTTCATACTCGAGAGGCAGTAGTGTTCAATGACAGAAAAACATCAGTTCAAATATATATGCAGGAGGTTGAGAGCCAAAAAAACTGATTTTTTTATGTGTTTAATTTTTCAGCTGTAAGATAGAAAATTTTCTCTCTTGTCTATCTTGGTTCTCAGGAAAATTGGGCTGGGAGTCGACAAGCCGGGCAAAATGTGTTTCTACTTCTACAATATCAAAGATGATGAGATTCTGGTCTTGCTCGTCGAGGACCCAATCACAGGGTAGTCTGTCGCAGCTGCAATGCATTAGGAAAAGTTCAAGTTTCCTATTAGATTTAGTTCTATTGGAAAAGGGCCGCCCTCACCGCGCTTGTCCCCGTCGCCGGAGGGTCGGCGTGCAGGGGTTGGGCCACAGCCGACACTTCCGGTCGTCCCCTACCACTGCTCAATCTTCTCGCCTAACCCCCTTCCTCCCCGATCTGCTACTGATGTACCCCAACTACCACTGGAGCTTCGAGGAGCACTCCTCCGTCCAAGTTTAGCATTGGGCGCCGTCCAAGTAGAGCACTGCACCCCGTCCAAGTTCCCATCTAATGTTGAACGTTCAATTTTGTCATGTTGAATAATATAGCACTGAGCACACTACAATTTCTTTTGCTTGAGCGCTGAGCAAACAGTGGAGCCTGCTGGAGGAGTCACGGGGTCGAGGACCTCCTGCTCAATAGTACAACTTCTTGTTTTGTGGCCGGTCGCACAAGGAGCTGAGTGCAGGCCGCAGTAAGTACATGATTACTAATATTAGGATATGTATGTGGTCCCAGTAAGTACATGAGTATTAATTAGCAAGTTTGGTTGCTTCTGATGCATTCCAAACATGTGTTGTGTGTTTTCAGGAAAAAAACATTTGTCAGATTTTTGGTGGCCAAATATTATTGATATGGAGATGAATAACTATGCGGATGCGCTCGGCGCTCCTATTGTTTTTCTGGAAAAAACAAGATGCCATGTTTACACATCCATATTTAATTTTGGAAGGTTCACACATCCATATTAGAGAGATTCATCGGACATAATTTTGTAAGGTCAGAAAAAGCAATTGCTCAATACATCACATCAACTCTTCGATGCAAAAAAGGATGGCTATTCTCAAGTCAGCAGCTAACCAAACTGGGTAAGTTTTCAGAAATTCATTCCAGTGTCAAACGTTGGTGAGATTCTGATTAAGACTTTTGTCCATTCCAGCAACTTCAGGGTAGCTTAGTCAAATATGGCAGCTGTGCAGTAAACAGTTTCAGTTGAGAAATCAGCAAGCTATAATGCATATTGTCTTCTATAACTCCATTCACTTCACGATTTCTTCACCTGTTTGTTGTTTCCTAATTATCCTAATTCCTAAATGTCCTACTCAACTTCAGCGCCATGCTCAGTCCAACCCCGTGGCTTCAGGGTGTCCGAGTTCATCGCGACCATCAGTTCGGAGACCTGCGTCACTGCGCGTGTCGCTACCATGGCCCCCTGTGTCACTGCGTGCTCCGTCAACAGCCTCCTGCACAAGGAAAAGCAACAGGAGTAGAGGCGTCTGAGATGCTCTGTTCTAGCGAGGTGGCTGATTATGTTTGTCAGTTTGTAATACTTTGGCCCCAGTGCACTTATGTATCTTTTTCTGGCCGGAGCACGACCGGAGCTTATGTCAGTATGAACTTTGAATGTGATGGTACTACAAACTCTATAAAACACCAGCAATCCATTTTTACTGGTACTTACCTTTTATACAATTCACATGGATTGTGCCCCTATTACCAACTGTGGTACAAAAATGCACTGTGCTCACCATTTTATTTTAGTTCATGAGTTTGTTATACTTTAAAAAGAGGAGGTAAAAGTGAACCATTTGGTTTTGTATTATAAAAAGTGTTAATGTGAGAAACTTCATAAACATCTTGTTTAATAAGTTCAGCTTGTTCTGTGTATAGTATTTATTGAGCTAAAAATGGTATGGTTCATACATTCTTGTCGGTCTCGTTGTAATCGTCCTTGTTTTTGTGAGTTTCTTGATACAAGTTTTGTGGTCAGTCCAGATGGGAGAAGGTGATCGGTCCAAAGTGTAATTCTGTGATGTTGACGTCCAAGTTCTACAACTGATCCGTACAAACAAAAATGGTGGTCTGTTCTACAAAGGAAAAATTGTTTAATTAAAAATATTGATCAGTACAAGTTAAAAACGGTGGTCCGTTCGGAATTCAGAATAAAAAAATGACAAAAATTCAAATTGTAAAAGTTCAAGCAAAAAGAAAGCCCATGCAATTCAAATGGTAAAAGTACAAGTCGTAAAATAAGAGAAGTCCAGAACATCGTTGTAAAAAAATGATTAGTTCAAAAAAAGAATTTAAAACATTTTCTTTTTGAAAAAATATCATTCAGTTCGATAATACAAATCATGCAAGTACAGGGGCGACGATATAGTAAACCGTTGAAAACTTACGAGCAAAAATATTACCCAAAAACAGAGTAAAG
Organism: Triticum urartu; assembly: GCF_056163025.1. Classification (NCBI taxonomy): domain Eukaryota; kingdom Viridiplantae; phylum Streptophyta; class Magnoliopsida; order Poales; family Poaceae; genus Triticum; species Triticum urartu. The sequence goes on along the minus strand of NC_141878.1, from coordinate 555,905,314 downwards.
TGTAGTTAGTGAAAACACGCTTAGTACAAACTCATGCAAACATCAGTACAAGTACTCTTTTTTCAGAATCACTCAAAATTACTCTACAAAAAATAGCTCAGTACAAACACACACATATATCAGTACGAGTATTCTGTTTTTCAGACGGAAAAACATCAGGATCCGTCTTGCCGTATTCAAAATTACTCTTAAACGGTTGCGAATTTGAGTAAAAGTTCAACATGACTAAATTTTGCATTTTCGATAGCTTTTCAATGGTATATTATTTGCCCCATTTCAATAAACTTTTTAACAAAATCACGTTCAAAACCAACTTTAACCGTATTTGAATTCGTATTTAAACCGTAAGGAATTAGAAAACACTTTCTATACACAAAAGTTGTGCACTTTCCATAGCTTTCCAACGCCGTATCATTTGCATCAATCCAACAAACCGTTTGCAAAAAACAGCGAAAATATGTTTTGCCCAGAATTTCACCATTTTTTAAATTACTTTTAAATCATATAGAATTTGAAAAAATTGTAGATATATGGAAGATGCAGATTTTCACAAGCTTTCCAACGCCATCTCATTTGCTCAATTCCGACAAACCGTTTGAAAATTAAGTCCAAAATACGATTCACGTTTTTGGTTTTGAAAAAAAACAGGTTTTTCAAAACTGCTCTGAAACCATAATTTTTTTACAAAAAAAAATTATAAGATTGTAATGTAGATGTCAAGAGCTTTCCAACGATATATTACACGCCCCGTTTCGACAAAAAAATTGAACTAAAGAAGACGATTTTTAAGAGAAACAGAAAGCATGAGTTCAACCGCTCGAATTTTATCAGTTCAACCGATTGAATTCATCAGTTCAAATAGGGTAACAGAATAATATTCTGTTACGCGAAACAGAATAGCCCTATATATATATGAAAGCAGGGAGTATTCACTAGTAGAAAAAGGGTCAAACGTGAAGCACATTAGTGCCGGTTTGTATTTGAGCCGGCACTAATGTATACATTAGTGCCAGTTCCAACGGCTAGCCGGGCCGCTTTCATTAGTACCGGTTCGTGACGAACCTTTAGCACCGGTTCGTGCCACGAACCGGTACTAATGAGAGTGGTGGCAGGATGTTGTCAGAATGGGGCCCCTCCAGCCCCTTTAGTACCGGTTCTTGGCACAAACCGGTACTAAAGGTCGTCCTACATAAACCCTTCGTCCACCCGAGCTCGCTCTGTTCTTCCCCTTTCCCCTCTCCTCTCTATTCTTTCCCTCTTCCTCTCGAACTCATCACACATTTTGCCCAAAATTTGTCAAGATTTGAAGGCCCCCATCCATTCAAATGATCATAAAGGTTTGCAACTTTGTCCTTTCATCTCTCATTGCTAGATTAGCTCTTGCAATGCTTTATATAGTGATTAATTTGTGAGTTTAGTTATTTGGGAGGATATATATATGTGTGCTAGTATTTGATTTATATGCAATTTGAGGTCAAAAATAACACTTAGTTTGCATATGTAGGTGTGGTTTACTTAGTGCCTTCTAAATCTCCATCGTAGCCACCGTCGATCGCCCGCACCGTCCCGTCGCCGGCACCACCTTGTGGTGAGCCTCTTGTTCATGAAATTTTATATAAAAATTGATGTTTGTGTGATTTGGATATATAGTTACTCGTATAATTATCTTACCCGTACGTTGTTTGTTATACATATAGTGCCATGGTTCTGATATCCGTCCCCGTCGGCCCTAGTCCTTGTTATGATTCGGATGTGGGATGTATATTCTCTTTTAAAACTAGTTGCATTTCGTGTTTATGACAAATTATGCCCATCAAGTTGACATAGAAATTTTTTCTAGGAGGTATGTGAACCGGAAATTCCAACCGACCCTATTGCCGAGAGGTTAAATTTAGTTGAAAGAGAAAACGAGTACTTGAAAGAAAAATTGAAAAGAATTGAGGGGGAGAAGATGGAATTGGAGTTGCATGTTGCCGATGTCGTCGATGATCACAAGATCAAGATGGAGAAAATGCGCTTGAAGATTAGAAAGATTAGAAAATATGCCATCGATAGTGAGGCTTGGTATCATTATGCTGTTGGATCCATTGTTACCTTAGTTGCGATCTTGATCGTATTTGTTGTTGCATTTAAATGCTTTAGCTAGAGAGTTATTTGTTTGTTGCATTTAAGTGTTGTATGAACTTTATGTATGAACTTGTATTAATTTGGTCTATTCGGTGTTGTGTAATGAAGATGAGCCGGCAATGGATGTACGATGACCGATGCTCTCCCCAGTTCGTTGAGGGCGTGCATACTTTTCTGCTTGCGGCTGAGGCAAACAAGCGTGCGGATGGTTTTATGCCTTGTCCATGTGCTCGCTGTAAGAATGGTCACAATTACTCTACGTCAAGAACCATTCACGTCCACCTGTTTAAGTCCGGTTTCATGCCCCATTATAATGTTTGGACCAAGCACGGAGAAAGAGGGGTTATGATGGAAGACAATGAAGAAGAAGAGGACGACGACAGCTATCCTGGCCATGGGTTCCCTGAATACGATGATACAACAATGGGGGAAGAAGCTGAGCCGGTAATGCGGGAAGAAGCTGAGCCGGCAATGCGGGAAGAAGCTGAAGAAGAGGCATCAGATGAGCCCGTTGATGATCTAGGTCGGGCCATTGCCGATGCAAAGAGAAACTGCGCAAGTGATTTGGAGAAGAAGAAGTTGCAGCGCATGTTAGAGGATCACAAAAAATTGTTGTACCCGAATTGCGTAGGTGACAAGAAAAAGCTGGGCACCACACTGGAATTGCTGCAATGGAAGGCAGAGAATGGTGTATCTGACAAGGGATTTGGAAAGTTGCTGGTATGATAAAGGATATGCTTCCAAAGGACAACGAATTACCCGAGAGTACGTACGAAGCAAAGAAGGCTGTCTGCCCTCTAGGGTTAGAGGTGCAGAAGATACATGCATGCCCTAATGATTGCATCCTCTACCGCGGTGAGTACGAGGATTTGAACGCTTGCCCGGTATGTGGTGCATTGCGCTATAAGATCAGCCGCGATGACCCTGGTGATGTCGAGGGCCGGCGCCCCAGGAAGAAGATTCCTGCCAAGGTGATGTGGTATGCTCCTATAATACCACGGTTGAAACGTTTGTTCCAAAACAAAGAGCATGCCAAGGCGATGCGATGGCACAGAGAAGACCGTAAGAAAGACGGAAAGTTGAGAGTACCCGCTGACGGGTCACAGTGGAGAAAAATCGAAAGAAAGTACGGGAAGGAGTTTGCAGATGACGCAAGGAGCGTATGGTTTGGTCTAAGCGCAGATGGCATTAATCCTTTTGGGGAGCAGAGCAGCAACCATAGCACCTGGCCTGTGACTCTATGTTTGTATAACCTTCCTCCTTGGTTGTGCATGAAGCAGAAGTTCATTATGATGCCAGTGCTCATCCAAGGCCCTAAGCAACCCGGCAACGACATTGATGTGTACCTAAGGCCATTAGTTGAAGAACTCTTACAACTGTGGAATGGAACAGGTGTACGTGCGTGGGATGAGCACATGGGGGAAGAATTTGACCTAAAGGCGTTGCTGTTCGTGACCATCAATGATTGGCCTGCTCTCAGTAACCTTTCAGGACAGACAAACAAGGGATACCGCGCATGCACGCACTGTTTGGACGATACCGACAGTATATATTTGGCTAATAAGAATGTGTACCTGGGAGATTTCTTCCGAGCAGGCATCCCGTAAGAAAGAAAGGCAAGCATTTCAAAGGTGAGGCGGATCACCGGACGAAGCCTCGCCACCGTACTGGTGCTGATGTACATGATATGGTCAAGGATTTGAAGGTGGTCTTTGGAAAGGGTCTTGGTGGACAACCTGTTCCGAATGACGCTGACGGACGCGCACCCATGTGGAAGAAGAAATCTATATTTTGGGACCTACCCTATTGGAAAGACCTCGAGGTCCGCTCCGCAATCAACGCGATGCACATGACGAAGAATCTTTGTGTGACCCTGCTTGGCTTCTTGGGCTTGTATGGGAAGACAAAAGATACACCTGAGGCACGGGAGGACCAGCAACGTATGCACGGAAAAGACGGCATACATCAGGGTCATGCAAGCTACGCTCTTACCAAAGAAGAGAAGGAAATCTTCTTTGAATGCCTGCTCAGTATTAAGGTACCGTCTGGCTTCTCGTCGAATATAAAGGGAATAATAAACATGGCAGAGAAAAAGTTCCAGAACCTAAAGTCTCATGACTGCCGCGTGATTATGATGCAACTGCTTCCGGTTGCATTGAGGGGGCTTCTACTGGAAAACGTTCGATTAGCCATTGTGAAGCTATGTGCATTTCTCAATGCAATCTCTCAGAAGGTAATCGATCCAGAAATCATACCAAGGTTACAGAATGATTTGGTGCAATGTCTTGTCAGTTTCGAGTTGGTGTTCCCACCATCTTTCTTCAACATCATGACGCACGTCCTAGTTCACCTATGCGAAGATATTAACGTTTTGGGTCCTGTATTTCTACACAATATGTTCCCCTTTGAGAGGTTCATGGGAGTCTTAAAGAAATATGTTCATAACCGTGCTAGGCCAGAAGGAAGCATCTCCAAGGGCCGTCAAAATGAGGAGGTCATTGAGTTTTGTATTGACTTTATTCCTGACCTTAAGCCGATTGGTGTTCCTGAATCGCGGCATAAGGGCAGACTGGATGGAAAAGACACGCTAGGAGGGGAACAAATAATATGTATGGACGGACATTCTCTCACTGAAGCACACTACACAGTTTTACAGAATTCCGCCTTGGTGGCTCCGTATATGGATGAACATAAGAATTTGCTACGCTCCAAACACCCGGAGTGGTCTGATGACTGGATTACACGTGAACAAACCAGGAGTTTCGCCAGCTGGTTGCAAGCACGTACCATGCATGACACCTCTATTGAAGATGACATGTACTTGCTGTCCCAGTTACCATCTTCGAATATAATGACTTTCAAAGGGTACGAGATAAATGGTAATACATTTTACATGATCGCCCAAGATAAGAAGAGCACCAACCAAAACAGTGGTGTCCGCTTTGATGCAGAAACCAAGACGGGAAAGGAAACATATTATGGTTATATACAGGACATATGGGAACTTGACTATCGACGTGGTTTGAAGGTCCCTTTGTTTCGGTGCAAATGGGTCAATATGACACGAGGCGGGCTAACAGAAGACCCGCAGTACGGAATGACAACAGTGGATCTCAACAATCTTGCGTATGCAGACGAACCATTCATCCTAGCCAATGATGTGGCACAGGTTTTCTATGTGAAGGACATGTCTACCAAGCCAAGAAAAAGAAAAGATAAGGAAGCGAATGCATCGTACGATGAGCCAAAGCGGCACATAGTTCTTTCTGGGAAGAGAAACATCGTGGGAGTGGATGACAAGACAGACAAGTCAGAAGATTATGAAAAGTTTGATGAAATTGCTCCATTCACAGTGAATATTGACCTGAGCATCCCGTTAAATGATGAAGATTTTCCATGGCTACGACGCAAAGGGACACACGCGAAGAAAAAGTTTCACACCCAAAGATCTGGGATGTGATCGGCTTAACTATCATCACTTTCTTCTGTGTTTCACACCCAGGAGGGAATCTCTGTAATAGTTAGGGTAGCTAGTTATGTGTTTTGGCATTTGAAACGCGAAGAAATTTTATGTTCAAGCAAATTCTTTCATGCATTTACTGATTTTTTCAGCTAAATGACCCTGAAATTGAAAAGCATTTCAAATGAACTCAGAAAAGGATGAAAGTTGGCATGGTATCATAATTTCACCCACATAGCATGTGCAAAAAAGTAGAGAGGGTTACCGCAAAAACTGGATGCACTTCGTGTACAAAATGGACAATCTGTTTCGAAGTATCAGGGTTTCGGACGAAAACTCATCCGTTACAAAGGCATTTCATTTTTTAAATAACTTAAGCATTACCAAATTGAATATAATGATAAAACACACTAATATTAAACATAAGAAAAAAGAATCACTGAAAAAATGTATTTTTAAAGTTAAGTTATTCACAAACTAGTGATTCACACAAATTTCAAATAATTCAAAATTTAAACTATTCAAATTCGAAAACTACCGGCACTAACTGAAAGTTTCTAAAAACTATCAAAAATATTCACAAAGAAACTCTAAATACAGCAAAAAACAACTAAAAATAAATAAAACAAAATAAATAAAGCAGAAAAGAAAAAACTAAATGAAAAAAGCCCACCTACCGGGCCACAGCGGCCAGCATACGACTAGAAACCCAACCTGTTGTTGGGCCAGGATGCAGGCCCGCAAGCCCAATAGGCCCCACAGGGCAGAGTAGCAGAGGTAGGCCCAGAAGGCCTGCTTTAGAGAGGAGCTCGAGACAGCAGCGGCGGCGGGGCTTATAAGCAAGTGTGAGCGCCCTTCAGCTAGCGAGGTGGGACTAAACTTCTGCGCCCCTCGCCTGGCAGCGCACCCCCTTTAGTACCGGGTCGTGGCAACAACCGGTACTAAAGGGGGGGTCTTTAGTACCGGTTGGAGCCACCAACCGGTACTAAAGGCCTGCCGTACTAAAGGTGCCTTCTATATATACAGCACTTCGAAAAATTTCATTCTCCCCCCTCTGTTTCTTCCCGATCGATCGATCGACGCCGTCGCCGCCCCCGCCCTACGCCGCCCCCGTCGCTGCCCCCATCCTCATCGCCGCCCTCATCCCCTTCGCCGCCCCTGTCCCAGTCGCCGCCCCCGTCGCCATCGCCGCCCTCGTCTCCGTCGCCGCCCCGGGACTGTCCCCGTCATGCCGTCCCCGCGTCGCCGCCCCATCACGCCCCGGCCCGTCGCCGCCCCGGGTCGTCGCCTCGCCATCGCCGTCGCCCCGCTGTGAGCTCTCCCCCTCTAACCCCTCTCCCTCGCCCCCGGTGGCCACCATGGGCGCCGCCCCCCCGACCCCATATATACACACACAAGCATGCATGATGAACACACACACACACGCACATTTGTATGTTTAATTAGTTTAGATTTTTCAGATTATTATTTTTTCACTAGTATATATGTATGAATGCATGTTAGATGGATATAATTAGTGTTTAATTAGTATGGAATTTTTTTATATAATGTTGTTTTTCTGTTTTTAATGGATGTATAGAAGTTGTTTTTTCTGTTTTTAGTGTTAGATGCTTAATTAGTATGAAATAGCATATAGAATTTTGACATATGCAATGATGATAGCATAATTAGTGTTACATTTGCATATAGTATTTGTTGTCGACGATGCCCGGCCCGCATCCTCGCCGTCGACCCGTTCGCGACGACGTCCTGCTTCAGAGGACCCATGTCCGGGACTGGGCTCCGCCGGGCTGGCACTGGGAGGTGCTACCTTCAGGGGCGTGACGATTGGTGAGGAACCCGGCCCCGGGTCCCGTCGTCGACCCTCATCTCCTTTGGTGGCATTCGCGTGGGCCACTTTCGGTGCGGAGGGAGCCGGCCCCGCCGGAGGTGGTACGTCGCCGTGTCAGGGAGGAGGACGAGCACGTCCATCGCTACATGGCTATTATGGACGTCAGGTTCTCCAATACCTGGCAGGTTCTTTGGGGAGATCACCCGAGCTATGATCCAGTGATGGTTCCTTCACTTTGGTTGTCCACCGCTTAGATTACTCTCTAGTATTCGATCTTTATTAGCTAGCTAGTGATGTATTCGATATATAATATTCAAGATGATTTATTCAAGATTATATATATTATTTGAGACGATGTATTTGAGATTATATCTATTATTCGAGATGACGTATTCGAGATTAAATCTATTATTCGAGACGATGTACTATTCGAGATTATATCTATTATTCGAGACGATGTATTCGAGATTATATCTATTATTCGAGACGTTGTATTCGAGATTATATCTATTATTCGAGATTATACTAAATTGTTTTATATTTCTTTTGGCATAGTTAAATAAAAGCTATGGCGGACAATACTGACAGAGAGAGAGAACAGACCATGTTCGATATCATACGCGGGCCAGATGATGATCAGAATGAAGAAGATTTTGACGGCTCCGAATTTCTAAACAACACCGGAGAGGGTGATATGATATTCGATCGTGACGACCGAGAAGATGAAGTCATGAACTACGACGAAGAACATGTTGATCCTGAAACAACAAACACCGGCGAGGTATATATATTTATATAAGCAGGAATCTGGTGATCATCGCATGTTTTAAATGAGTTGAAGATATATTAATGAATCGATCTTTCTTCTTTCAGCCATCCGGATCGAGCAAATCTTCAGGCACAAGGACGAAACGAGGCCCGAACAAAAAGTTGAAGGAGGGCGTAAAGTACAATATCGAGGCATTCAAACCTAATGGCGAACCATTAGCGCCTAAGAAGATTGCGGACAAGTTCGTTCGTCAGTGCGGAGTTCTTGTGAAGGACCAACTCCCGATCTCCCTTCAAGAATGGAGAAAGCCAGCAAAGCCACGTCCAGATGTTACTTTTGTCGACGAGAATAAAAAAAACTGCTTTGGGATACTCTCATGGAACATTTCACCCTACCAGATAATATCACAGAAGCAGATGTGCGGAAAGTCAAGGACACTGCTTTTAGGAAGATGGCGGTTGCATTCAAGAAGCACAAGAGAATGACGTGGGAGAAGTACGTCAAGGGAGGAAGGAAGACTCCAGTATTCGAGGGGATACTAGAGAATCAAAGTGCTCATTGGGACGATTTCGTGAAATTCAAGGATTCAGAATTAGCTAAGGAACGGTCGAGAATAAACAAGAAGAATGCCGAAAAAAGGATAAGTTCCATAAGCTGGGGCCAGGTGGCTACGCGGTGGCAATGCCTAAGTGGGATAAGTCTGAGAAAGAGATGGAGGATGCAAGTGTCACTCCGGTTACTAAGAGCTGGCCCCCCAGGTGCAGGACTTGGTTCTATGCGCATGGGGGGGAGTTGGACCGAAGACAGGCAATGTTTCGACGAAGGCATGTCTGAACGGAGCCGACGATGCGCTACTTGTTGCAATAGAAGAGGCTCGATCGGGGGTGTTCCAGCCCAACAGAGAGAACGACGAGCTTACGCGTGCCCTGGGAAATCCTGAACACCCGGGAAGAACACGAGGCAAGGGCGCTCTTCCGTGGTATGAGGGGTTTTCGGACTGGAACGCCGACTACAGAACCCGTGCGAGAAAGAAGATTGCGGAGGAGAAGAAGAGGAAGATGAAGGAGGAGCAGAGGATGCGGGACTATGAACGCCTTCAAGGCCTAGAAGCAAGTCAAGCGGAATTGGTAGCTAAATTCCAGCGGCAGCAGGAGCAGATCGACTCACTTAGCCAGCAAAGGGGGTCTCAGCAGCTGTAGCAGCTAGCGGATGATCCAGCATTGGATACCACCGCCCCATCCATGCCGAGAAGCAGCGTGGGTTCCGCCCCGGGCGACGCAGTAGTGCTGGATAGATACCCCGTGGATGACATCACGGAGAACACTAACTGCGAGCTACACTTCAAAATGAAGAACATATCCATGAAGGTGGCGGACGCCGTTGCCTTTTCAAATTCCCCCAAGGCAACCTTCCATTGCAACCCGATTCCAGCGGGCTATGCTCGTGTCTTGGTTGATGAGGTGGTGGACCCATATTCGGAGCTACAACTTGACATTCCTGGAGGTGACGACGAGCACACATTGGGAGAGGCCATACATCGTGTCATCCTATGGAGAAAGGATTGCATCATCTTTCGAAGGCCACCGACACCGCGTCACCCGACTCCTCGTCGAAGTCCGCCACCGAGTCAGCAGACTCCCGCTCCTCCAAGTCCACCAACGCGTGAGGCCACTCCTCCTCCTCCAAGTCCGACAAAGTGTCAGGCCACTCCTCCTCCAAGTCCGACACAGCGTCAGACGTCCACTCCTCCTCCAAGTCCGGCACAACCTCAGGCCACTGCAAGTCCGGCACAGCTTCAGGCCACTCCTCCTCGTCCAACTCAGCCCCGTCAGCCGTCTCTGCCGCCTCAGCAATCGTAGAAGAGACACCCCGCAGCTATGGTGCGTAGCGGTACGAGTTGAGGTCATAGTACAGGAAGTACATGCGGAGGCAAGCGATATAAATATGGTCCAAACTCACTACTCCTCTTCCTGTGAGGGCTTATGACAGGACCGAGGAGCAAACCAATGCCATAGTGCAGGCAGAACTCGACGCCCATTTTGGACCGAAACCGCCACCGCCGCCAAGGGAGAAAGTGCCTGTGGAAGTAGTTGAGCACTTCATTCGTATGGCTGAACCACCAGCTCCTAAGCCTGTTGACACAGACTATGAGCGCCACATCAGGAAGTTACATCGACGACGTCTACAGAAGGAGGCGAGCTCGAGCTCGAGCAAACAACAAGCAGCTGTCAAAAAATGCGGGAAAACCGTTGCCCAGCTGGGAAAACAGGCGGCACAATCGATCCCCCCGCTTGTTGTGCCGCCAACAACACGTGACAGTACGCGCGCCCAATATTATTGTGGCCAAACAGTTTACGTTCCCGAGGTGGGCGATGTGGTAATAACCCAGGAGCATATAATGCAGGCTGAAGAGCTCAAGATCACTGTTGGACAACTCCTCGAGATCGAGGACATGCCTGGGATTACAGAGGAGGAAATAAAACGGAAATATGTTCGGGGCCAACCTTTGGTCGAGCCAGAAGATGTCAACAAGCTCCCAACGAGAATGTATGAATTGCATCAATGGTACATGGACATTACCAAGAGATCCAATCGAGAGTCCCTCATGGTGAATGTCAAGAAGGATGATTACTACCATGAGAAAGCTGTGGCCGTTGAGTATCCTGAACTGTTTCAGTTATACAATCAAGACGGACTCGACAAATCTATCGTCAGTTGCTATTGTCTGTAAGTGATTTCTTTCTGTAATTTAAGTCTCAAGCTAGCCGTAGTGATCCTTTTGATCAATCATTACCTGTAATTATCCTCACTATATTCTTTTCTGTGGTATTATGCAGGATGAAGATGTATGAAATGAGAAAAGGTGGACGCTATGGCATTGGGTTCATTGACCCAAACACTGTTAATGAATACACATGGAAAATGAACAAGCATCAAGAAAAAGAGGTAGAGGACAGCATGCTAGAGTTCTTGAAGCGCCTCAAATACAATGAAGATATACTACTTCCTTACAACTTCCAGTGAGTCACACTTTCTTGTACTACAAATTCTCTGTTTTTGCCTACTAGCTAGCTAGCTACATGTTTTTGCTTACATATGCCCGCTTAATTAAGACATGCAAACGTGTGTGCATGCAGATTTCACTGGATCTTGTGTATCATTAAAGTTGACGCCGGAACAGTTGAAATACTGGACTCGCTACTTAAAAAACAAAGTGACTATAACATCTTGTTTGGGATAGTCAACAGGTAATTTCAATCATTATTAACTATATATCTCGGCCTATTTAGTAATTCGTCATTTCATGATATGAACTATTTAATAACCCCTTTATTCATTTTCTTTGTCGGCGGGCAGGGCTTGGGCAAGGTTCATCAGCGTCACGGAAGGCGAATGGAAACCAAAGCTGAAATGGTTTCGATCCAAGGTAAGTAATTAAGTAGTACTAGCTAGCTAGCTGCCATCTCTTTAATTATCATGCTTGATTAATTATTATATGATCAAATTAAATTCCATTCTCGTAATAAAGGCCCTGAAGCAGGCGCAGGGGACTGATCTGTGTGCATTCTGCGTTTGCGAGAACATTCGCATGATGGCGTCCGAAAGGAGCAGATCTCAAAGACAGGAATGGGTACGCTTGTCAGAACACTATTCACAATTTTTACACCATTATCGATATCTAGTCACACAACTAATACACATGCATATTGATCTCCTTCTTAACAGTTCAAAGAGGTGCGGGACAAGCTCCTACCAACGGAGCGCGTAGAAGCACTTCAAGAGGAAATAGCGGGATTTTTGCTCGACCAGGTCATAAATCCGAAGGGAGAATACTATTACCCGCTACCGCCCCCATGAACCACTTCCAATTGTCATCGTGCTCCGAAGGCACCAATTAGGCTAATGCCACTGGCTCCGAAGGCAAAATGCATATGTAGGAGAAATTGTATATAGCTATACATGTGTGTATGTGTGAATTAATATGGTTTGTGAGACATTGATGATATATATATGATTGGTTCTACTAGAAATTCTATTTATATATATATATGCATAACTTGTACAATGTGTAGTACCGTAAAATACCAGCAAATGAAAAAGAATTAAAATGGAAAACACAAAATTAAATGAAAAAGAAATCATAAAACCAAAAAACCCCCAAACATTTTAGTACCGGTTGGTGTTACCAACCGGTACTAAAGGGCTCCCGGCCCCCGGAGCTGGCTTGTGCCACGTGGTTCCCCTTTAGCACCGGTTCGTGCTGAACCGGTACTAAAGGGGGGGGGCCTTTAGTGCCGAACCTTTAGTGCTGGTTCCTGAACCGGCACTAAAGGGCCTTACGAACCGGTGCTATTGCCCGGTTCTGCACTAGTGATTAAACAAAGATAAATCATTAATTACATCAAGGATAATGAAACTAGGAGCATCACCATCCAAAAAACAGCAGAATTAGAAATAAAAGCATGTCTAGCTAAATCTTGTGCCATGTAATTAGCTTCCCTGAAGCAGTGATGTATAGAAATTGAGCCAATCCAATATGCAATCTGAAAACAATTTATGAGAATTGCATAATAGAGAGACCAGACCTAGATAACCAAGTGATTCGATTAGGCACAAGCCTTTCAAGAGACCAGTTGTTAGAGATATAACACACGATCAAAACAATGAAGAACGAAATCAACACAGAGAGACATGAGATTTTAATGTGGAAAACCCCCTCAAGGCGAATGAAAAAAACATGCGCACCAGCCAACGAACTTCACTATATGAGAAGAGGTTACAAACATTGGGGATTTACAACAGATCAACTTATCCCGTGCGGTAGCTTACAAGAGGTATATATAACAATGGTAACCTAGGTCAATACTGACCCCCCCCCCCCACGCACACCCCCAGGCGTCCCCGAAAGGGCGCCCACATCGGCAAACTTCAGACTCCGCTCCGCCCCAAGTATACGAGCGACATGCCGGAGCTGCACTCCGCTCGATAGAAGTTAGCCTTTCTCTTTACACTTGAATTTGGATCACAACTTAACAAACTACCCCTTGAGACAAATTCCACATTGTGGCATGAATGAGAACCTTTTCCCTGAACCAAAAATAAAACACATTCGACGCCAAAAAAGCCGCTAGGGCTAATGAGTTATACCAACCAAGTCAGAGCAAAGCTCAAAGTTAGCAACACGAACTAACTTTATCAACCTATCAACAGGATTATCATGAGTACTATTTTTTGCATACTTTCAGTTTACCTTGAGCAACAATGTTTCGAACATAATGGTATTTAATATCAATGTGCTTTGTTCTCTCAAGGAACATCTGATCTTTAGTAAGGTATATGCAAGAATTATCTCCACAAAGTTCAGCATACAAATCTTTCAGCCAAACTGATTCTTTACATGCTTCTCCTATAGCCATGTATTCTACCTAAGTGGTAGATTGGGCAACAATTGGCTGCAGCGTTGCCCTCCAACTCATGGCACAACCACCAACAATGAACAATTATTTACGGGACCTCCTCTTAGTCAAATCGTTTGAAGCAAAATCTGAATCCACATAGCCAACTAGTCCCTCACCCGTCCTGCCAAATTTCAAACAAGCACTGGAAGTGCCGCGAAGATGCCTGAAAATCCATTGAACAACCTTCCAATGTTCTTTACCAGGGATATTGTGTATCAACTGAGCAAACTGATTGCAAATGACATATCAGGATGAGAACACACCATGACATTTCTAATATAAATGGCGCTAGACTACCCACCGTTCCGGATACATTGCGCGTGCTGCCTTTTTCACCACCCGATCGATTAACTAAAGTGATTTTTTGGCTGCTGGCGGCTGGTCAACCGTCCGGTGTTTCCACGTTCATGTCCGCTTCTTTCCACGTTCACGTCCGCTTCAAGAGAGGATGACGGGTGGGGCCGTGAGGCTGCGGGGGGCAGTGAGCAGCGTGTGTGTTTCTGTGGAGGCACGTGAACAATTAGCCGAGGGTGGGTTGTTCTTGATTGGCTGAGGGCGACATGAGGAGGTTGGTTCCCGCTGGTCTACTTTGCTGATCTCTTCCATGCCGTGGCGGCGGTCCCGGTTGCCATGTGATCCCACATTCAATGTCTTGAGTAAATGGGCTAAACTAGAGGACCGACGAGAAGAGCCAGGACCAATCCTCTATCAAAAACCTAGCGCACCAGGACCATTCCTCTTCCTCCTCGAGCCCCACATCACTCTGCCCCGTCCCGCAGCAGAGCTACAGAGGAACCCACCTAGTCGAGCCCCCACCCTAGCGGCTTTCTACAGAGCAGAAGAGGTTGATGATGGCTCCCATCACCCGTCACAGGTGAGATCTTTCTTCACCGTTTACTCATGTTCGCATGGTAATCTGAGCTCATCTCCTGATTCATGGCTTCCTATTTTTTTGTTCTTATGCAGGCAGGGTTAACGAGGAGGAGGTTGTCATTGAAGAGGCATCATGGTCGCTTGGCGGCCACCTCTCCTTATCTCCTCCCAACAAGCAAAGGCTCGATGGTCCATGGCATTGCCGCTGTCATCCTCGGTAGTAGGAGCATGGGTCGTAGAAAAGGCCGGCTCTTGCGCAATCGTCTGTCCACTCGAGAAGCCCACCCACCCACCCGTCATCCACGCCCCTCCTCCTCAGGCCGTTCTTGTCTCTTCAGGCAGGTGAGCTCCTTCCTCCTCTCCCGACCCCTTTGATTTTTTGCTGGTAGATATGTTTGCTGTTGGTTCTGCTGCTGCCAGGCTTGGCTGCTGCTTGGCCTAACTCTACTTCTATGGTTGCTATGTGTATATGTTGTTGGTTGCCTCCATATTTGGTTATTTGTGAATCTGAAAACACTTTGTAAGAAGCAAGGATTGAAGAGAAGGCTATGAGCCAATGGGAAGAGCTTTGTTTTCTATTTTTTAAGAATTGATGAAGGACATGTCATATGTTCAGTTGCTAACATTTTCTCTATGGTGTATGCACTTGTTGTTCATTGCATGGGAGGGAGAGGAAAACTCTTTGTGAGAAGCAAGGATTGAAGAGAAGGCTATGATCCAATGAGAAAAACTGAACTTTTAGTTTTTTATTTAAGAATTGATGAAGGATATGTCATATGTTCAGTTCCTTACATTTTCTCTATGGTGTATGTGTTGGGTTTCGTCCCACATCAGTTGTGGGGGGAGGCAGAACACGATTTATAAGGGCGGAGGTGTCCCCTCCTAACAGGCTAGACTTTTGCGGTGGGTGGGGGGGGGGGGGAGGGCCCAAGGCCTCTCATAAGTCGGTGTTGCTCTCCGATTAGGCCTGGTTGACACATGTGGGTAGAAAATGCCGGTGTTAGCGGACCCGGGATTGCGCAACAATTGTTATTAGACCCCTGGTGTCCAGAATAAATCTCGGTGAACTCATGGGTGGTCGGTCATGGTTGGTGGGCTGGAAACGCTGGTGTTAGCGGGCTCATGGTGACCGATGTGTGAGGGGAAGATTGTTGGGTCTAGTCCCACATCGGTTGTGGGAGGAGGAAGAACACAATTTATAAGGGTGGGGGTGTCCCATCCTAACAGGCTAGTCATTAGGGGGGAGAGGGCCCAATGCCTCTCGTAAGTTGGTGTTGCTCTTCGATTGGGCCTGGTTGGCGCATGTGGGTTGCAAACGCCGGTGTCAGCGGATCCGGGATTGCGTAATAGTATGTACCTACTGTTCATTGCATTCGAGGGAGAGGACAACAAGAGTAAGAAAGCCTTGCGGCGTGAAGGCAGTAGCACGCAACGCTAAGTCAAGAGCGTCGGCCTCGATGGCAAGAGACCAGTACCATCAGGTTCTCTTGACTGCTTGCTTGGTTAGTGGTTCATCTCGTATTCTTCTTCATATAGCAAATATAAGGTGCGCATATAGAAGAGTCCATACTAGGCATCCTTTTCTTTTTAGTTGTTTGAATCCTTGCAAAGGGTGTTATATATTTTCATAACTCTCACCACTTACTTATTTTTTAGCAGCATAGATTTAAATGCAGTAACACATGTTTATGCTTTGCAGCCCGGCATCAAACAGTACCCTTGCACGGTGGACGCTATTTGTCATATTTTGACCAATGAATCTATTTGAATAGATTATACAGGGTTGATGTGATTATCAGTATTGCAGTCTACCCTAGGGTGAGTTTATCCTTTTGGTTATGCAAAAATGCTTATTTGGCTTCATGTGTAACATGATTTTTTGGTATCTAATATTTGTTCTGTCCAACATGCATGAGTACATGAGAAAGAGGTGCTACTGCTACATTACTGTTGCTTGCATAGGGAAAAGAGAGTTCCATTGTAAAATGAGATGCTAGGTATTGAGGCTAGACTGTACATGGCAAAGATTAATTTGTTATGGTGAAACCAAAGCTTTAGTGTTTGGGTGTCATCGTCGTTAACGTATTATTAATCATATCAACTATGTATTTTTTCCAACATGAATCATTGAGAAAAACTCTGCTTTTTACGACATCATGTCTAAATATTTGAATTTTATGCTGATGTTTTGACCATGGATGCCAAAACATCAAAGTTTTCCTGAGAGAGTCAATTCCATTATAAAATGAAGTTCCTTGCATAAATTAGATAGCTTTTACTAATTTGATTTTTCTGTTCTGTAGATACATATTGATTATTCAAATGCTTTTATTTATAGATTTGCAGAGATCAATGAGGACTGGTGATAGGAAACCTGGTCCAAGAAGAAATCAAAGATCATGGTGAGTTGTTCTCCCTTCTCAAATTAAAAACCAAGACTAGAGTCGGTCAGTTGCAATTTAGTAATATGATTAGGATAGCATAATATTTTTCTATTACCATGCTAATAGCTTCACGAGGTAATTCTGTCAACTATATATGTGTTCATTTTTTACTGTAGTGAGATCACTTATTTTAATTTAGAAAATAGAAACATGAAGTGCGGTTATAAGAATCTAATAGCAGATGTTCTTAGCATGCATGAACAAGCTCTGTAATGTACCCACTGACTAATAGCACAATCGAATCCTTCCTAAGAAGCGTTTGTCAATCATGACTTGGCATGCCCGGTTTTACTTTACAAAGAGTAGTATGTGGTTCTCTAGTATTCAACTGTGTTCTTGAATTGGAAATAATGTTTTTAATAGTTAAAGTGCTTGTGTGTTGGTTTGATGCATATAAGTGAAAGAAAATAAAAAAACGGATGAAGGGAACTTCTTGCTTTTCTTTTCCTTTTGTTTCTCTGTCTGGTAATTACTCCCTATGATGAGAAGGTTTGAGAATAAAACGTCCTACTCTTTGATCCCTTTTAGTGTGAACGGCTTGACGGCAAGCGCTGCTGTCTGCTCCGCACTCTATTGGTTGTGTCTCTGGCTTTCCCGTGCACTGCTCCACACGCGTGTTTGTGGTTTGCGTGCTGCTGCGTGTATGGTGTGTTGGCTTGATATGTGCGTGCGCGTGTGTGTGTGCACTAGCTAGGCGAGGATCACTGGCTCACTGCTCTCTCTGTAGCTTCTTAGGGAAAAAAAATACTTTGCCTCTGGTCTGCATCATGCTTCTAGTGTCTTTCTAGGAAGGTTGATGTTTTGAAATCAGGAGAGAAAAAGTCCTTGCATGTATATACTTTTAGATGACACATACCAGAAGTCTTTCCTACGAAAATCATGTGGCATTGTGACACCCAATTTGTGATGTGTTTTCATGTCTGTGTTGTGATGTACATAGGAGCATGATTTGTTCTGGCACTTCATGCATTAGCACGCCCATACACTACCGGAACAGGGGCCGGTGCCAACGGCCATAGGTATGCCGACGGCCACCGTCGGCCTACTCCTGGATATGCCTGCAGCCGGATCCAGTCCGTCGGGCTATCCTGAGCTATGCCGACGGCCACCGTCGGCACATATTTGCCATCGGCTTAGACCCATCCTACGCCTACAGCCGCCGTCAGCATAGTTGCGAGCCCGGCGGCCCGCCCATGACGTGCGGCTAACGGCGTCCGATCTATGCCGACAGCCGAGACGGGCGGCCGTCGGCATAGATGCGCGTGCCACGTCACCGATCCGAGGCGCACCAACCACCACCTATGCCGACGGCTGCCGTCGGCATAGATGCCATGTCATCGATCCACGGCGCACCGTCCATCTGCCCCTGGCCTCAGCTATGCCGACGGCTTTGCCGTCGACATAGTTTTTTTGCATTTCATATAAATTTTTTTGTTCTTTTACGTATTATTATTTAATTAACTTACACGTAGCATTTGTTAATATGAGCATAAATACCTTTTTGATTCTATACGGAGGGGTGTGACCCCCCTCAGGGATGGCGCCGCCGCCGGTGGCCGACACCTGGAGGGGGGAAACAGCTGCATCAGGTCTATACGGAGGGGACGTTGCTCCCAAGTGTTTATATGGGATGACCTACCACAACCGAGTGGTGTGGTGGCATGTCTAAATAGGCAGCACGCGTCTCCGGGGTGTGGCCCCCCTCACGTGCGGCGCTGCCGCCGGTGTTGGGGAACGTAGTAATTTCAAAAAAATTCCTACGCACACGCAAGATCATGGTGATGCATAGCAACGAGAGGGCAGATTGTTGTCTACGTACCCTCGTAGACCGTAAGTGGAAACATTATGACAACACGGTTGATGTAGTCGTACGTCTTCACGATTGACCGATCATAGCACTGAAGGTACAACACCTCCACGATCTGCACACGTTCGGCTCGGTGAAGTCCCACGAACTCACGATCCAGTAGAGTGTCGAGGGAGAGCTTCGTCAGCACGATGGCATGATGACGGTGATGATGAAGCTACCGGCGCAGGTGGATTATGACGATATAACCGAGGTGGATTATGATGGAGGGGGGCACCACACACGACTAAGAGATCAATGATCAACTTGTATGTCTATGGGGTGCCCCTGACCACGTATATAAAGGATGGAGGGAGGAGGATGTCGGCCCTCATAGGGCGCGCCCAAAGTGCGGAGTCCTACTAGGACTCCCTAGTCCTAGTAGGATTCCACCTCCCACATGGAATAGGAAAAAGGGAAGGGAGAAGGAGAAGGAAGGAAGGGGCGCCCCCTTTCCCTAGTCCAATTCAGACCAGTCCATGGGGAAGGGGCGCGGCCACCCTTGAGGCCTTTCTCTCCTTTCCTGTATGGCCCATTAAGGCCCAATACGAATTCTCGTAACTCTCTGGTACTCCGAAAAATACCCGAATCACTCGGAACCTTTTCGATGTCCGAATATAGCCTTCTAATATATCGATCTTTACGTCTCGACCATTTCGAGACTCCTCGTCATATCCCCGATCTCATCCGGGACACTGAAAAAACTTTGGTCATCAAATCACATAACTCATAATACAAATCATCACAGAACGTTAAGCGTGTGGACTCTACGGGTTCGAGAACTATGTAGACATGACCGAGACTCATCTCCGGTCAATAACCAATAGCGGAACCGGGATGCTCATATTGGTTCCTACATATTCTACAAAGATCTTTATCGGTCAAACCGCATAACAACACACGTTGTTCTCTTTGTCATCGGTATGTTACTTGCCCAAGATTCAATTGTCGGTATCTCAATACCTAGTTCAATCTCGTTACCGGCAAGTCTCTTTACTCGTTCCGTAATGCGTCATCCTGCAACTAACTCATTAGTCACAATGCTTGCAAGACTTATAGTGATGTGCATTACCGAGAGGGCCCAGAGATACCTCTCCGATACACGGAGTGAAAAATCCTAATCTCGATATATGCCAACTCAACAAACACCATCGGAGACACCTGTAGAGCATCTTTATAATCACCCAGTTACGTTGTGACATTTGATAGCACACAAGGTGTTCCTCCGGTATTCTGGAGTTGCATAATCTCATAGTCTGAGGAACATGTATAAGTCATGAAGAAAGCAGTAGCAATAAAACTGAACGATCATTATGCTAAGCTAACGGACGGGTCTTGTCCATCACATCATTCTCCTAATGATGTGATCCTGTTCATCAGATGAGAACACATATCTATGGTTAGGAAACATAACCATCTTTGATAAACAAACTAGTCAAGTAGAGGCATACTAGGGACACTTTGTTTTGTCTATGTATTCACACATGTACTAAGTTTCTGGTTAATACAATTCTAGCATGAATAATAAACATTTATAATGAAATAAGGAAATAAATAATAACTTTATTATTGCCTCTAGGCATATTTCCTTCAGTCTCCCACTTGCACTAGAGTCAATAATCTAGTTCACATCACCATGTGATTTAACACCAAAAGTTCACATCACCATGTGATTAACACCCATAGTTCACATCACCATGTGACCAACACTCAAAGGGTTTACCAGAGTCAGTAATCTTAGTTCACACCGCCATGTGATTAACACCCAAAGAGTACTAAGGTGTGATCATGTTTTGCTTGTGAGAGAAGTTTAGTCAACGGGTCTGCCATATTCAGATCCGTATGTATTTTGCAAATTTCTATGTCAACAATGCTCTGGACGGAGCTACTCTAGCTAATTGCTCCCACTTTCAATATGTATCCAGATTGAGACTTAGAGTCATCTGGATCAGTGTCAAAACTTGCATCGACGTAACCCTTTACGATGAACCTTTTGCCACCTCCATAATCGAGAACCATATCCTTATTCCACTACGGATAATATTGACCGCTGTCCAGTGATCTACTCCTAGATCACTATTGTATTCCCTTGCCAAACTCAGTGTAGGGTATAAAATAGATCTGGTACACAGCATGGCATACTTTATAGAACCTATGGCTGAGGCATAGGGAATGACTTTCATTCTCTTTCTATCTTCTGCCGTGGTCAGGTTTTGAGTCTTACTCAATTTCACACATTGCAATACAGGCAAGAACTCCTTCTTTGACTGTTCCATTTTGAACTACTTCAAAAATTTGTCAAGGTATGTACTCATTGAAAAAACTTATCAAGCGTCTTGATCTATCTCTATAGATCTTGATGTTCAATAGGTAAGCAACTTCATCGAGGTCTTTCTTTGAAAAACTCCTTTCAAACACTCCTTTTATGCTTTCCAGAAAATTCTACATCATTTCCGATCAACAATATGTCATTCACATATACTTATCAGAAAGGTTCTAATGCTCCCACTCACTTTCTTGTAAATACAGGCTTCATCGTAAGTTGATACGTCTCCAACGTATCTATAATTTTTGATTGCTCCATGCTATATTATCTACTGTTTTGGGAAATATTGGGCTTTATTATCCACTTTTATATTATTTTTGGGACTAACCTATTAACCGGAGGCCCAGCCCAGATTTGCTGTTTTATGCCTATTTCGGTGTTTCGAAGAAAAGGAATATCAGACGGAGTCGAAACGGAACGAAATCAACTGGAGAAGTTATTTTTGGAAGGAAACCTACTTGATAGACTTGGACCCTACGTCAGAAGATGAAGGAGGTGCTCACGAGGGTAGGGGGCGCGCCCCCTGCCTCGTGGCCCCCCCTTCGGTCCACTGACGTACTCCTTTCACCCATATATACCTACGTATCCAAAAACTTCCAGAACAGAGATTAGATCTAGAGTTCCGCCGCCGCAAGCCTCTGTAGCCACCAAAAACCTCTCGGGACCCTGTTCCGGCACCCTGCCGGAGGGGGGGGAACCCTCACCGGTGGCCATCTTCATCATCCCGGCGCTCTCCATGACGAGGAGGGAGTAGTTCACCCTCGGGGCTGAGGGTATGTACCAGTAGCTATGTGTTTGATCTCTCTCTCTCTCTCTCGTGTTCTTGATTTGGCACGATCTTGATGTATCGCGAGCTTTGCTATTATAGTTGGATCTTATGTTTCTTCTCCCCCTCTACTCTCTTGTAATGGATTGAGTTTTCGCTTTGAAGTAATCTTATCGGATTGAGTCTTTAAAGATTTGAGAACACTTGATGTATGTCTTGCCGTGCGTATCTGGGGTGACAATGTGATATCACGTGCCACTTGATGTATGTTTTGGTGACCAACTTGCAGGTTCCGCCCATGAACCTATGCATAGGGGTTGGCACACGTTTTCATCGTGATTCTCCAGTAGAAACTTTGGGCACTCTTTGAGGTTCTATGTGTTGGTTTGAATAGATGAATTGAGATTGTGTGATGCATATCGTAAAATCATACCCACGGATACTTGAGGTGACATTGGAGTATCTAGGTGACATTAGGGTTTTGGTTGATTTGTATCTTAAGGTGTTATTCTAGTACGAACTCTAGGGCTGTTTGTGACACTTATAGGAATAGCCCAACGGATTGATTGGAAAGAATAACTTTGAGGTGGTTTCGTACCCTACCATAATCTCTTTGTTTGTTCCCCGCTATTAGTGACTTTGGAGTGACTCTTTGTTGCATGTTGAGGGATAGTTATGTGATCCAATTATGTTATCATTGTTGAGAGGACTTGCACTAGTGAAAGTATGAACCCTAGGCCTTGTTTCCTAGCATTGCAATACCGTTTACGCTCACTTTTATCGCTTGCTACCTTGCTGTTTTTATATTTTCAGTTTACAAAAACCTATATCTACCATCCATATTGCACTTGTATCACCATCTCTTCGCCGAACTAGTGCACCTATACAATTTACCATTGTATTGGTGTGTTGGGGACACAAGAGACTCTTTGTTATTTGGTTGCAGGGTTTTTTGAGAGAGACCATCTTCATCCTACGCCTCCCATGGATTGATAAACCTTAGGTCATCCACTTGAGGGAAATTTGCTACTGTCCTACAAACCTCTGCACTTGGAGGCCCAACAACGTCTACAAGAAGAAGGTTGTGTAGTAGACATCAAGCTCTTTTCTGGCGCCGTTGCCGGGGATGCTAGGTAAGTGAAGGTATATCTTTAGATCTTGCAATCGAATCTTTTTGTTTCTTGTTTTTAGCACTAGTTAGTTTATAAAAGAAAATTACAAAAAAATGGAATTGAGTCTACCTCATACGCTTCACCTTTTTAATATCTTTCGTGAGTATGACGGAAAGGATAATTGTGCTCAAGTGCTAGAAGAAGAGATCTTTAAATTATTTGGCACTAAATATTTGAATGATGAGCATGACTACAATGTTGTTAGTATGAATTCCTTGAATATCCATGATGCTAATGATATGAAAAGTCACAAGCTTGGGGAAGCTATGTATGAAGATGATATCCTTTGTCCCCCAAGCTTGGATGAGCAAATTTACTATGATGAAATCATGCCTCCTATCTATGATGATTATTGTGATGACACGTATGCTTTAAAGAATAATGATAACCATGAAACTTGTCATCTTGATCTTAATTTTCAATCACATGATAGTTATCTTGTTGAGTTTGCTCCCACTATTGTTCATGAGAAGAATTTTTCTTATGTGGAGAGTAGTAAAATTTCTATGCTTATAGATCATGAAAAGAATGCTTTAGGTGCTGGTTATGTTGTTGAATTCATTCATGATGCTACTGAAAATTATTATGAGGGAGGAATATATGCTTGTAGGAATTGCAATAATATCAAGTTTCCTCTCTATGTGCTTAAAGTTTTGAAGTTATGTTTGTTTTACCTTCCTATGCAAGTTGATTCTTGTTCCCATAAGTTGTTTTCTTACAAAATCCCGATGCATAGGAAGTGGGTTAGACTTAAAAGTGCTAGTCATATTCTTCATGATGCTCTCTTTATGTTTCAATTCTTATCTTTTATGTGAGCATCATTGAAATCATAATGCCTAGCTAGGGGCGTTAAACGATAGCGCTTGTTGGTAGGCAACCCAATTTTATTTTAGTTTCTTTCTTTTTGGTTCTGTTTAGGAATAAATAATCCATCTAGCTTCTGTGTAGATGTGTTTTTGTATTTTAATTAGTGTTTGTGCCAAGTAGAACCTTTGGGAAGACTTGGGTGAAGTCTTTATGATCATGCTGTAAAAAACAGAAACTTTACCGCTCACGAGATTAGCTAGAACTTTTTACTGGAGAGAGATATGTAGTTGATTCTTTTTGCAGATGATTACTAGACAAATTACTCAGGTCCACCAATTTATTTTAGAATTTTTTGAGTTCCAGAAGTTTTCGTTAGTTACAGATTACTACAGACTGTTCTGTTTTTGACAGATTCTGTTTTTCGTGTGTTGTTTGCTTATTTTGATGACTCTATGGCTAGTAAAATAGTTTATAAACCATAGATAAGTTGGAATAGAGTAGGTTTAACACTAATATAAATAAAGAATGAGTTCATTACAGTACGTTGAAGTGGTGTTTTGTTTTCATTCGCTAACGGAGCTCACGAGTTTTCTGTTAAGTTTTGTGTTGTGAAGTTTTCAAGTTTTGGGTAAAAGATTCGATGGTCTATGGAATAAGGAGTGGCAAGAGCCTAAGCTTGGGGATGCCCAAGGAACCCCAAGGTAATATTCAAGGATAACCAAGCGTCTAAGCTTGGGGATGCCCCGGAAGGCATCCCCCCTTTCGTCTTCGTTCATCGGTAACTTTACTTGGAGCTATATTTTTATTCACCACATGATATGTGTTTTGCTTGGATCGTCATTTCCTTTTGTTAGTTTTTGCTTGCTGTCTTTTAGATTAGTGTTTTGCATCTCTAGTTTCAATAAAAGTGTCAAGGATAGCTTTTGCCATGCTTATTTTGCAAGTATGCATGTTGCTGTTTGAAAACAGAAAGTTTACCGCTGTTGCAAAAATTCCCTAGAAAAGTCAGAATGTGATAAAATGTTGAAACCTTTTGAATAATAAGCTCTGATAAATTTACTACAGTGGTAATTTTCTTTTATAATTTTTGGAGTTAGGGAAGTATGATGAATCTTGCATTCTTTACAGACTGTACTGTTTTGGCAGATTGCTGTTATGTTTGCATATGTTTGCTTGTTTAATGATTCTATTTGATGATAGAAGTATTAAATATGCAGAGACATTTAGTATGCAATTTTGAATCATAATTTTAGTGATTTGTTACAGTAGAAAATGATAAGGTTTTTCATTGGTTTATACTAACCTATCTCACGAGTTCTTGTTGAGTTTGGTGTGGAGGAAGCTTTTGAGATTTAGGAAACCATGATATGAGAGGAATTAAGGAGACACAAAAGCTCAAGCTTGGGGATGCCCAAGGCACCCCAAGATAATATTTCAAGAAGTCTCAAGCATCTAAGCTTGGGGATGCCCCGGTAGGCATCCCACCTTTCTTCTTCAACAATTATCGGTTAGTATCGGTTGAACCTAAGTTTTTGCTTCTTCACATGATGTGTGCTATCCTTGAAATGTCGTTTTCTTTAGCTTTGCCTGCTGTTTGAATAAAATACCAAGATCTGAAATTCTTAAATGTTAGAGAGTCTTCACATAGTTGCATAATTATCCGACTACTCATTGGTCTTCACTTATATCTTTTGGAGTAGTTTGTTGTTTGCTCTAGTGCTTCACTTATATCTTTTAGAGCATGGTGGTAGTTTTATTTTGAAGAAATAGATGAACTCTCATGCTTCACTTATATTATTTTGAGAGTCTTAAATAGCATGGTAATGTGCTTAATCTTAATATGCTAAGCATAAAAGATTTGTAAGAATTCTTATGAGTGTGTTGAATACTAAGAAAAGTTTGATGCTTGATAATTGTTTTGAGATATGAAGATGGTGATATTAGAGTCATGCTAGTTGAGTAGTTGTGAATTTGAGAAATACTTGTGTTAAAGTTTGTGATTCCCGTAGCATGCACGTATGGTGAACCGTTATGTGATGAAGTCGGAGCATGATTTATTTATTAATTGTCTTCCTTATGAGTGGCGGTCGGGGACGAGCGATGGTCTTTTCCTACGAATCTATCCCCCTAGGAGCATGCGCGTAATACTTTGCTTTGATAACTTCTAGATTTTTGCAATAAGTATATGAGTTCTTCATGACTAATGTTGAGTCCATGGATTATACGCACTTTTTCCCATCCTTCCACCATTGCTAGCCTCTCTAGTACCGCGCACCTTTCGCCGGTATCATACACCCACCATATACCTTCCTCAAAACAACCACCATACCTACCTATCATGGCATTTCCATATCCATTCCGAGATATATTGCCATGCAACTTTCCACCGTTCCGTTTATTATGACACGCTCCATCATTGTCATATTGCTAGCATGATCATGTAGTTGACATCGTATTTGTGGCAAAGCCACCGTTCATAATTCTTTCATACATGTCACTCTTGATTCATTGCATATCCCGGTACACCGCGGGAGGCATTCATATATAGTCATATCTTGTTCTAAGTATCGAGTTGTAATTGATGAGTTGTAAGAAAAATAAAAGTGTGATGATCATCATTATTAGAGCATTGTCCCAGTGAGGAAAGGATGATGGAGACTATGATTCCCCCACAAGTCGGGATGAGACTGCGGACGACAAATAAAAAAAAGAGAAAAAAAGAGGCCATAAAAAAAGAGAAAAAAGGCCCAAACAAAAACAATAAAAAAATGAGAGAAAAAGAGAGAAGGGACAATGTTACTATCCTTTTACCACACTTGTGCTTCAACGTAGCACCATGATCTTCATGATAGAGAGTCTCCTATGTTGTCAATTTCATATACTAGTGGGAATTTTACATTATAGAACTTGGCTTGTATATTCCAATGATGGGCTTCCTCAAAATGCCCTAGGTCTTCGTGAGCAAGCGAGTTGGATGCACACCCACTTAGTTTCTTTTTGAGCTTTCATACACTTATAGCTCTAGTGCATCCGTTGCATGGCAATCCCTACTCACTCACATTGATATCTATTGATGGGCATCTCCATAGCCCGTTGATACGCCTAGTTGATGTGAGACTATCTTCTCCCTTTTTGTCTTCTCCACAACCACCATTCTATTCCACATATAGTGCTATATCCATGGCTCACGCTCATGTATTGCGTGAAGATTGAAAAAGTTTTGAAAATGTCAAAAGTATGAAACAATTGCTTGGCTTGTCATCGGGGTTGTGCATGATTTAAATACTTTGTGTGGTGAAGATAGAGCATAGCCAGACTATATGATTTTGTAGGGATAACTTTCTTTGGCCATGTTATTTTGAGAACACATAATTGCTTTGTTAGTATGCTTGAAGTATTATTATTTTTATGTCAATATGAACTTTTGTCTTGAATCTTTCGGATCTGAATATTCGTATCACAAGTAAGAAGAATTACATTGAAATTATGCCAACTAGCATTCCACATCAAAAATTATCTTTTTTATCATTTACCTACTCGAGGACGAGCAGGAATTAAGCTTGGGGATGGTTGATACGTCTCCAACGTATCTATAATTTTTGATTGCTCCATGCTATATTATCTACTGTTTTGGGCAATATTGGGCTTTATTATCCACTTTTATATTATTTTTGGGACTAACCTATTAACCGGAGGCCCAACCCAGATTTGATGTTTTATGCCTATTTCAGTGTTTCGAAGAAAAGGAATATCAGATGGAGTCGAAACGGAACGAAATCAACTGGAGAAGTTATTTTTGGAAGGAAACCTACTTGATAGACTTGGACCCTACGTCAGAAGATGAAGGAGGTGCTCACGAGGGTAGGGGGCGCGCCCACCCCCCTGGGGGGCGCCCCTTGCCTCGTGGCCCCCCCTTGGGTCCACCGACGTACTCCTTTCACCCATATATACCTACGTATCCTAAAACTTCCAGAACAGAGATTAGATCTGGAGTTCTGCCGCCGCAAGCCTCTGTAGCCACCAAAATCTCTCGGGACCCTGTTCCGGCACCCTGCCGGAGGGGGGGAACCCTCACCGGTGGCCATCTTCATCATCCTGGCGCTCTCCATGACGAGGAGGGAGTAGTTCACCCTCGGGGCTGAGGGTATGTACCAGTAGCTATGTGTTTGATCTCTCTCTCTCTCTCTCACTCTCATGTTCTTGATTTGACACGATCTTGATGTATCGCGAGCTTTGCTATTATAGTTGGATCTTATGTTTCTTCTCCCCCTCTACTCTCTTGTAATGGATTGAGTTTCCCTTTGAAGTAATATTATCGGATTGAGTCTTTAAAGATTTGAGAACACTTGATGTATGTCTTGCCGTGCGTATCTGTGGTGACAATGGGATATCACGTGCCACTTGATGTATGTTTTGGTGACCAACTTGCGGTTCCGCCCATGAACCTATGCATAGGGGTTGGCACACGTTTTCGTCGTGATTCTCCGGTAGAAAATTTGGGCACTCTTTGAGGTTCTATGTGTTGGTTTGAATAGATGAATTGAGATTGTGTGATGCATATCGTATAATCATACCCACGGATACTTGAGGTGACATTGGAGTATCTAGGTGACATTAGGGTTTTGGTTGATTTGTATCTTAAGGTGTTATTCTAGTACGAACTCTAGGTCTGTTTGTGACACTTATAGGAATAGCCCAACAGATTGATTGGAAAGAATAACTTTGAGGTGGTTTCGTACCCTACCATAATCTCTTCGTTTGTTCCCCGCTATTAGTGACTTTGGAGTGACTCTTTGTTGCATGTTGAGGGATAGTTATGTGATCCAATTATGTTATCATTGTCGAGCTGACTTGCACTAGTGAAAGTATGAACCCTAGGCCTTGTTTCCTATCATTGCAATACCGTTTACGCTCACTTTTATCGCTTGCTACCTTGCTGTTTTTATATTTTCAGTTTACAAAAAACTATATCTACCATCCATATTGCACTTGTATCACCATCTCTTCGCCGAACTAGTGCACCTATACAATTTACCATTATATTGGGTGTGTTGGGGACACAAGAGACTCTTTGTTATTTGGTTGCAGGGTTGCTTGAGAGAGACCATCTTCATCCTACGCCTCCCACGGATTGATAAACCTTAGGTCATCCACTTGAGGGAAATTTGCTACTGTCCTACAAACCTCTGCACTTGGAGGCCCAACAACGTCTACAAGAAGAAGGTTGTGTAGTAGACATCATAAGTCTGTATAAAACTATATGCTTTGATCAATTTATCAAAGCATATATTCCAACTCCGAGATGCTTGCACCAGTCCATAGATGGATCGTTGGAGCTTGCATATTTTGTTAGCACCTTTAGGATTGACAAAACCTTCTGGTCGCATTATATACAACTATTCTTTAATAAATCCATTAAGGAATGCTGTTTTGTTTATCCATTTGCTAGATTTCATAAAATGCGGCAATTTCTAACATGATTTGGACAGACTTAAGCATTGCTACGAGTGAGAAAATCTCATTGTAGTCAACACCTTGAACTTGTCGAAAACCTTTCGCGACAAGTCGAGCTTTGTAGATAGTAACACTACCATCAACGTCCGTCTTCCTCTTGAAGATCCATTTATTCTCAATGGCCTGCCGATCATTGGGCAATTCCACCAAAGTCCATACTTTGTTTTTGTACATGGATCCCATCTCAGATTTCATGGCCTCAAGCCATTTCGCGGAATCTGGGCTCATCATCATTTCCTCATAGTTCGTAGGTTTGTCATGGTCAAGTAACATGACCTCTAGAATAGGATTACCGTACCATTCTGGTGCGGATGTTACTCTGGTTGACCTACGAGATTCGGTAGTAACTTGATCTGAAGTTACATGATCATCATCATTAGCTTCCTCACTAATTGGTGTAGGAGTCACAGGAACAAACTTCTGTGATGAACTACTTTCCAATAAGGGAGCAGGTACAGTTACCTCATCAAGTTCTACTTTCCTCCCACTCACTAATTTCGAGAGAAACTCCTTCTCTAGAAAGAATCCATTCTTAGCAACAAAGATCTTGCCTTCGAATCTATGATAGAAGGTGTACCCAACATTTTTCTTTTTGGTATCTTATGAAGACGTAGTTCCTCGATTTGGGTTCGAGCTTATCAGGTTGAAACTTTTTCACATAAGCATCGCAACCCCAAACTTTAAGAAACGACAGCTTAGGTTTCTTGCCAAACCACAGTTCATATGGTGTCGTCTCAACGGATTTAGATGATGCCCTATTTAACGTGAATGCAGTTGTCTCTAATGCAAAATCCAAAATGATAGCGGTAAATCAGTAAGAGACATCTCAGATCGCATCATATCTAATAAAGTGCGGTTACGACATTCGGACACACCATTACGCTGTGGTGTTTCGGGTGGCGTGAGTTGCGAAACTATTCCTCATTGTTTCAAATGAAGACCAAACTCATAACTCAAATATTATCCTCCATGATCAGATCCTAGAAACTTTATTTTCTTTTTACGATGATTTTCTACTTCACTCTGAAATTCTTTAAACTTTTCAAATGTTTCAGACTTATGTTTCATTAAGTAGATATACCCATATCTGCTCAAATCATCTGTGAAGGTCAGAAAATAATGATACATGTCGCGAGCCTCAACACTCATCGGACCACATACATTAGTATGTATTATTACCAATAAGTCAGTTACTTGCTCCATTGTTCCGGAGAATGGAGTTTTAGTCATCTTTTTTTTTGACTGGAAACTGTGAGGCAACAGCCCCACAGCACTTTATTAATACCCAACCACCAAAGAATAACAAAAAGTTCTGTACAGGAAATCTAACTAAAGGATGAGAGGCCAACTTACCTACTGAGCTATTTACAACCTTTACACCAATATATACATGGATACATACAACCAATTAAGGCAAAGAATTAACCCAAGCTAACAGCAGAGGTCTAATAGTAGACTTGAATCTGTGAGAGTGCAGGGTAGCATCATGAATGAAATTTCTCTTCCAAGCAGCAATAGATGGCCTTTCATGTCTGAATATTCTGCCATTTCGGAGGAGCCAAATATTCCAAGCTGCTAGATAAACAACCTCCCTGAAGAAAGGTTTGCCAAAGCTTTTCCTTGCAGCACATAAACATTGGGTTTGTGTTAAACCAGCTAACCATTGGATGCCCAAGTAGTTCCATACTCTTGTGCTGAATTGGCATGTAAAGAAGAGATGATCTCTATCTTCATGGGCCTGGGCGAAGCATAACGAGCAGGTGTTATCATCCTGAGTGGATCTCCAATGCCTTCTCACTAGCATGTCTCTTGTATTGAGTCGATCATTTAGCATCAACCATGCAAAAACCTTTATCTTCATTGTCGCCTTACTTTCCCAAATCCACTTGGTTGGGGTATCTGTGGCCATATGAGCATGCATTACAGTGTAATAACTCTTTGCAGAGAAAACACCTTTACCAGGTGTCCATGACCAGTAATCTGGTATCTGTACATCAGCATGAAGGTCAAAAAGACCAGACTGGACAACATTCAGTTCATCCATTGCTTCTAGCGACAAGGGCAGATGAAAAAGATCAGCCATATTAGGTGTGCCGAGAACCTCACGTACCGACACCTTGTCATCAATGACAAAAGAGAATAGTCTCTGAAATCTCTCTCTGAGGGGAGTGGATGAGCCGAGGAACACCCAAGCATCATACCAAAAAAGAACAGAGTCCCCCATGTTGATGATTACCTCTGAGTGGAGTCTGAAAACATCATTGAGCTTAAGGATATCTCTCCACCAGTAAGAACCACATAAAACTGTGCCATGAGGAACAACACCATCATAATAAGTGTTCCAGATGAGAGTAACCCATGGAATATCTGCTTTGTTATAAAACTTGGATAGGTGCTTGGACAAAAGAGCTCTGTTCTGGATACTGAGATTGATTATCCCCATGCCACCTTTATCTTTGGGTCTGCACACAAGGGGCCAAGCTGCAAGTGATTTCCTAGGAGTATCAGAATTTCCTCTCCATAAGCATTGCCTCATAATCCTTTCAAGTTGCTTTATAATGCCAGCTGGCAAACTTAAACTGCAAAGAAAGTAAATGGGCAAAGAAGACAGTACTGACTGGAGGAGTTGTAACCGAGCACCCTGATTGAGAAGACTTGAACTGGCAGATAACCTTCTTTCAACCCTATCAACCACAGGAAACAAGTCTTGGATTGTGGGTTTAGTTGTTCCCACAGGAAGCCCCAGGTAAGTAAAGGGGAGGGTTCCAACTTGGCAGCCGAAAACAGCAGCCAACCGGGCAGTTTCTGCATCATCCACATTAATAGGCAAAATGCAAGATTTATGGAAGTTTACTCGAAGACCTGTGGAGGCATGGAAGTCTTGAAGCATCTCCTTCAGAGCTAAAAGCTGCGAATCCACCGCAGGTACAATGAGAAGAGTGTCATCAGCATATTGCACTATAGGGAAATCTGGATCATGTGATTCAATAGGTAGGGAGAGAACACCAGATCTGAGCATATGATTGACCAGGGTTTGCAATAGGTCGGCTGCAAGAACAAACAAAAGGGGTGACAGTGGATCACCTTGCCGAACTCCCCTTTTACAGGTAAATTGTTTTCCGGGCACCCCATTTAAAATGACAGAGGAAGTACCCGAGGATAGTAGCTCTCTTATCCAACCAATTCATTTGCTATCAAATCCTTTGTTATGCAAAAGTCGGAGAATTAGATCATGCTCAACAGTATCGAAGGCTTTGGCAAAATCCAACTTGAGAATCAAAATTGGTTTCTTGGATTTGTGGCACTGATGGATATATTCTAAAGTCCAAGCAATACAATCCTGTATAGATCTACACTTAAGGAACCCATATTGATTTTTGTGAATGCACTTTAGGATCACCCCCTGTAATCTGTTGGCCAACAGCTTCATCAAAAACTTCAGGCAAGTGTTGGTCAAAGAAATAGGTCTGAAATTATTAGGACTTTCAGGTGAAAGTTTTTTTGGAATTAGGGTGATTAAAGACCCATTGATGCTGCTGATAGTGATCTTGCCATCATAGAAATCCTGAAATAATTGCAAGAAATCATCCTTAATGATGTGCCAGCAATGTTTGACAAACAAACCAGTAAAACCATCACGGCCAGTTGCCCTGTCAATAGGCAGAGACTTTAGCACTTCATTTATTTCCTCTTCAGAAAAAGGAGCAGATAAGCTATCCAGATTATTCACTCGTTCAATCAGTGAGGCTAAGTCAAACTTCATATCAATCTCCTCAGAAACACCCATTCTGTCCTTGAAAGTACCCCATAACATTCCTGCCATCTGTTGGTGGTCAGAGACAACAGTACCATCTTCATTCTGCAAAGAGGAAATTGAGTTTCTCCGAAAACGTTCAGTTGCCATTGCTTGGAAAAACTTAGAGTTTTCTTCCCCAACTTTTATCCACCGAACGGTACACCTCTGTTTCCAGTATAAAAATTGTAGATGGAGGATTTCCTCAATATGAAGTTTTACTATTTTCCTGAAATTAAATTCAGGTCTCGTTAAAGGCCTTAACTCCTCAAGATCATCAAAA
Organism: Triticum urartu; assembly: GCF_056163025.1. Lineage (NCBI taxonomy): Eukaryota > Viridiplantae > Streptophyta > Magnoliopsida > Poales > Poaceae > Triticum > Triticum urartu. The sequence continues at coordinate 555,871,844 of NC_141878.1, read as the reverse complement.
AAGATTACCACCTTGTTACACTCTTCAATGGCTTTCTTGAGTTTAGAGAGGCTGATGTACCAGTGTTTAAGAGCATTCCGAAGCCTTTTGAACTTTTCTGTCAAACGAGTTGCAGAATTTGTTCTCTTGGTTGGGGCACTCCATGATTGTTCCACACAGTCAAAGAAACCTGGCAGATCCACCCAATAGTTTTCAAACCGAAAAATCTTGGACTTGGGGATAGTTGTTGCAATGGAGACAACACAAGGTACATGATCCGAGGCTGTTCTTGCTAAAGGAAAGACCATTGTGTTAGGATAATCATTAATCCAAGTGGAGGAAGTTTTAGTCATCTTACCCATGAGGCATGGTTGCAAGCATCAAGTGATTCATAATCAAGTGATTCCAAAAGCCCATCAGCATGAAGTTTCTTCATGCGCTTTACACCAATATGACCTAAATGGCAGTGCCACAAATAAGTTGCACTATCATTATTAACTTTGCATATTTTGGCTTCAATATTTATAATATGTGTATCACTACGATCGAGATCCAACAAACCATTTTCATTGGGTGTATGACCATAGAAAGTTTTATTCATATAAACAGAACAACAATTATTCTCTTAAGTTAAATGAATAACCTTATTGCAATAAACATGATCAAATCATATTCAGGCTCAACACAAACACCAAATAACATTTATTTAGGTTCAACACTAATCCCGAAAGTATAGGGAGTGTGCGAGGATGATCATATCAATCTTGGAACTACTTTCCAACACACATCGTCACTTCACCCTTAACTAGTTTCTGTTCATTCTGCAACTCTTGTTTTGAGTTACTACTCTTAGCAACTGAACCAGTATAAAATGCCGAGGGGTTGCTATATACACTAGTAAAGTACACATAAATAACGTGTATGTCAAATATACTTTTGTTCACTTTGCCATCCTTCTTATCTGCCAAGTATCTAGGGTAGTTCCATTTCCAGTGACCAGTCCCTTTGCAGTAGAAGCACTTAGTCTCAGGCTTAGTTCCAGACTTGGGCTTCTTCACTTGAGCAACAACTTGCTTGCCGTTCTTCTTGAAGTTCCCCTTCTTCCCTTTGCCCTTTTTCTTGAAACTAGTGGTCTTGTCAACCATCAACACTTGATGCTTTTCTTGATTTCTACCTTCACTGATTTTAGCATCGCGAAGAGCTTGGGAATTGTTTTCGTCATCCCTTGCATATTATAGTTCGTCATGAAGTTCTAGTAACTTGGTGATAGTGACTAGAGAACTTTGTCAATTACTATCTTATCTAGAAGATTAACTCCCACTTGATTCAAGAAATTGTAGTACTCAGACATTCTGGGCACATGCTCACTAGTTGAGCTTTTCTTGATTTCTACCTTCGCTGATTTTAGCATCACGAAGAGCTTGGGAATTGTTTTCGTCATCCCTTGCATATTATAGTTCGTCATGAAGTTCTAGTAACTTGGTGATAGTGACTAGAGAACTTTGTCAATTACTATCTTATCTAGAAGATTAACTCCCACTTGATTCAAGAAATTGTAGTACTCAGACATTCTGGGCACGTGCTCACTAGTTGAGCTATTCTCCTCCATCTTGTAGGCTAAGTACTTTGTCAGAGGTCTCATACCTGTCGATTCGGGCATGAGTCTGAAATACCAATTCCAGCTCTTGGAACATCTCATATGCTCCGTGGTGTTCAAAACGTTTTTGAAATCCCGGTTCTAAGTCGTATAGCATGGTGCACTAAACTATCAAGTAGTCATCATACCGAGCTTTGTCAAAACGTTCATAACGTCTGTATCTGCTCCTGCAATAGGTCTGTCACCTAGCGGTGCATCAAGAACATAATTCTTCTGTGCAGCAATGAGGATAATCCTCTGATCACGTACCAAGTCCGCATTATTGCTACTATCAACTTTCAACTGATTTTTCTCTAGGAACATATCAAAATAAACGGGGAGCTATATCGCGAGCTATTGATCTACAACATAGATATGCTAATACTACCAGGACTAAGTTAATGATAAATTATAGTTCAATTAATCATATTACTTAAGAACTCCCACTTAGATAGACATCCCTCTAGTCATCTAAATGATCACGTGATCGAAATCAACTAAACCATGTCCGATCATCACGTGAGATGGAGTAGTTTTCAATGGTGAACATCACTATGTTGATCATATCTACTATATGATTCACGCTCAACCTTTCGGTCTTCAGTGTTCCGAGGCCATATCTGCATATGCTAGGCTCGTCAAGTTTAACCCGAGTATTCTGCGTGTGCAAAACTGGCTTGCACCCGTTGTATGTGAACGTAGAGCTTATCACACCCGATCATCACATGCTGTCTCAGCACGGAGAACTGTCGCAACAGTGCATACTCAGGGAGAACACTTATACCTTGAAATTTTAGTAAGGGATCATCTTATAAAGCTACCGCCGAACTAAGCAAAATAAGATGTATAAAAAATAAACATCATATGCAATCAAAATATGTGACATGATATGGCCATGATCATCATGAGCCTTTGATCTCCATCTCCAAAGTACCGTCATGATCTCTATCGTCACCGGCATGAAACCATGATCTCCATCATCTTGATCTCTATCAACGTCTTGTCACATGGTCATCTCGCCAACTATTGCTTTTGCAAATATTGCTATTGCATAACGATAAAGTAAAGCAATTGCATGGCGCTTGCATCTTATGCAATAAAGAGACAACCATAAGGCTCCTGCCAGTTGCTGATAACTTCAACAAAACATGATCATCTCATACAACAATTTATATATCATCACGTCTTGACCATATCACATCACAGCAAGCCCTGCAAAAACAAGTTAGACGTCCTCTACTTTGTTGTTGCAAGTTTTACGTGGCTGCTACGGGCTTAGCAAGAACCGTTCTTACCTACGCATCACAACCACAATGATTTTTCATCAAGTATGTGCTGTTTCAACCTTCAACAAGGACCGGGCGTAGCCACACTCGATTCAACTAAAGTTCGAGAAACTACCACCCGCCAGCCACCTGTGTGTGAAGCATGTCGGTAGAACTAGTCTCGTGTAAGCGTACGCGTAATGTCGGTCCGGGCCGCTTCATCCAACAATACCGCTGAATCAAAGTATGACATGCTGGTGAGCAGTATGACTATTATCGCCCACAACTCACTTGTGTTCTACTTGTGCATATAACATCTACGCATAGACCTGGCTCGGATGCCACTGTTGGGGAACGTAGTAATTTCAAAAAAATTCCTACGCACACACAAGATCATGGTGATGCATAACAACGAGAGGGGAGAGTGTTGTCTACGTACCCTTGTAGACCGTAAGCGGAAGCGTTATGACAACGCGGTTGATGTAGTCGTACGTGTTCACGATCGACCGATCCTAGCACCAAAGGTACGACACCTCCGCGATCTGCACACGTTCGGCTCGGTGACGTCCCACGAACTCGCAATCAGTAGAGTGTTGAGGGAGAGCTTCATCAGCATGACAACGTGATGACGGTGATGATGAAGCTACCGGCGCAGGGCCGGCTTCGCCTAAGCACTACAGCGACGATATGACCGAGGTGGATTATGGTGGAGGGGGGCACCGCACACGGCTAAGAGATCAATGATCAACTTCTGTGTCCACGAGGTGCCCCCTGGCCACGTATATAAAGGATGAGGGGAGGAGGAGGTCGGCCCTCATAGGGTGCGCCCAAAGTGTGGAGTCCTACCAGGACTCCCTAGTCCTAGTAGGATTCCACCTCCCACATGGAATAGGAAAAAGGAAAGGGAGAAGGAGAAGGAGAAGGAAGGAAGGGGCGCCCCCTTTCCCTAGTCCAATTCGGACCAGTCCATGGGGAAGGGGAGCGGCCACCCTTGAGGCCTTTCTCTCCTTTCCCGTATGGCCCATTAAGGCCCAATACGAATTCCCATAACTCTCTAGTACTCTGAAAAATATCCGAATCACTCGGAGCCCTTCCGATGTACGAATATAGCCTTCCAATATATCGATCTTTACATCTCGACCATTTCGAGAATCCTCATCATATCCCCGATCTCATCCGGGACTCCAAACAAACTTCAGTCATCAAATCACATAACTCATATTACAAATCATCACAGAACGTTAAGTGTGCGGACTCTACAGGTTCGAGAACTATGTAGACATGACCGAGACTCATCTCTGGTCAATAACCAATAGTGGAACCTGGATGCTCATATTGGTTCCTACATATTCTACGAAGATCTTTATCGGTCAAACCGCATAACAACATACGTTGTTCCCTTTGTCATCGGTACGTTACTTGCCCGAGATTCAATCATCGGTATCTCAATACCTAGTTCAATCTCGTTACCGGCAAGTCTCTTTACTCGTTCCGTAATGCATCATCCCGCAACTAACTCATTAGTCACAATGCTTGCAAGGCTTATAGTGATGTGCATTACCGAGAGGGCCCAGAGATACCTCTCCGATACACGGAGTGACAAATCCTAATCTCGATCTATGCCAACTCAACAAACACCATTGGAGACACCTGTAGAGCATCTTCATAATCACCCAGTTACGTTGTGACGTTTGATAGCACACAAGGTGTTCCTCCGGTATTCGGGAGTTGCATAATCTCATAGTCCAAGGAACATGTATAAGTCATGAAGAAAGCAGTAGCAATGAAACTGTAATGATCATAATGCTAAGCTAACGAATGGGTCTTGTTCGTCACATCATTCTCCTAATTATGTGATCCCATTCTTCAAATGACAACACATGTCTATGGTTAGGAAACATAACCATCTTTGATAAACGAACTAGTCAAGTAGAGGCATACTAGGGACACTTTGTTTTGTCTATGTATTCACACATGTACTAAGTTTCCGGTTAATACAATTCTAGCATGAATAATAAACATTTATCATGAAATAAGGAAATAAATAATAACTTTATTATTGCCTCTAGGGCATATTTCCTTCAGCCAGCCCCTGCAGGGGGGAAGAAACGGACGCGTCGGGTCTACACGGAGGGGATGTTGGTGTGGGTTTGGCCCAGATGTTGCTCCCAGGTGTCCCTATGGGCTTACCTAACACAATCGGGTGGAGAGGTCCACTGGTCAAAACCCATCCGAGGAAGTCAAAGGGCTAGATCTCGTGGTCAACCGCTCCAGGGTTAGGCGGGACGGGGGCCATGGGAGGTAGCAATGCCACCGGAGCATCACACCGGGCCCTCGTACATGCGGGGCAGTGTGGTGGCATGTCTGAAGAGGCGGCACACGTCTCCGGGGTGTGGCCCCCCTCACGGACGGCGCCGCCGCCGGCACCTGGAGGGGGGGAAACGGACGCGTCGGGTCTACACGGCGGGGATGTTGCTCTGGGTTTGGCCCGGATGTTGCTCAGGTGTCCCTATGGGCTGACCTAACACAATCGGGTGGAGACATCCACTGGTCAAAGCCCTTCCGTGGGAAGTCAAAGGGCTAGATCTCGTGGTCAACCGCTCCAGGGTTAGGCCGGACGGGGGTCCTGTGGGGTAGCAATGCCACCAGAGCATCGCACCGGGCCCTCATACATGCGGGGTGGTGTGGTGGCATGTCTGAAGAGGCGGCACGTGTCTCCGGGTTGTGGCCCCCCTCACGGACGGCGCCGCCGCCAGCACCTGGAGGGGGGAAACGGACGCGTCGGGTCTACACGAAGGGGATGTTGCTCTGGGTTTGGCCCGGATGTTGCTGCCAGGTGTCACTATGGGCTGACCTAACACAATCGGGTGGAGAGGTCCACTGGTCAAATAACGTCTGTGGGAAGTCAAAGGGATAGATCTCGTGATCAACCACTCCAAGGTTAGGCAGGACGGGGGCCTTGGGGGGTAGCAATGCCACCGGAGCATCGCACCATGCCCTCATACATGCGGGGTGGTGTGGTGGCATGTCTGAAGAGGCAGCACACGTCTCCGGGGTGTGGCCCCCCTCACGGACGGCGCCGCCGCCGGCACCTGGGAGGGGGGAAATGGGCGTGCCGAGTCTACACGGAGGGGATGTTGCTCTGGGTTTGGCTCGGATGTTGCTGCCAGGTGTCCCTATGGGCAGACCTAACACAACCGGGTGGAGAGGTCCACTGGTCAAAGCCCGTCCGTGGAAAGTCAAAGGGCTAGATCTCGTGGTCAACCGCTCCAGGGTTAGGCGGGACGGGGCCCTGGGGAGTAGCAATGCCACCGGAGCGTCGGACCGGGCCCTCATACATGCGGGGTGGTGTGGTGGCATGTCTGAAAAGGCGACACGCGTCTCCGGGGTGTGGCCCCACTCACGGCCGGCGGCGTCGCCGGCACCTGGAGGAGGGAAACGGACGCGCCAGGTCTACATGGAGGGGATCTTGCTATGGGTTTGGCCCGGAAGTTGCTCCCAGGTGTTCGTATGGGCTGACCTAACACAACCTGGTGGAGACGTCCACTGGTCAAGGCCCGTCCGTGGAAAGTCAAAGGGCTAGATCTCGTGGTCAACTGCCCCAGCGTTAGGTGGGACGGGCCCCTGGGGTGTAGCAATGCCATTGGAGCGTCGGACCGGGCCCTCATACATGTTGGGAGGTGTGGTGGCATGTCTGAAGAGGCGGCACGCGTCTCCGAGGTGTGGCCTCCCCTAACGGACGGCGATGACACAGTAGTAGACGATGTTCTGCGGTAATGGTGCTGCGTGAATATTATTAAATACTGGGAGCACAATAAAATCATGAGTTTTTTTACACGACGTGGGCACATGTGCTATAGGACCGATGGTAATTTTTCATAATTTTTGGTGACGGAGAAGTATCAGAACACTTCCCTCTACGTGGATTGCCCTTCGCGTGTCTACGACTGTGGTCGGCGGCCTCCAGGGGCTAGCATGCCGCCAAATATTGCGTAGGAAGCCTCCCACAAGTCTGGAAGTGTTGTGGCGGTTGCAAACACCCGGCACGCGTCTCTGGGGTGTGGTCCCCCTCATGGACGGCGTCGTCGCCGACACCTGGAGGGGGGAACGGACGCGTTGGGTCTACACGGAGTGGATCTTGCTGTAGGTTTGGCCCGGATGTTGCTGCTAGGTGTCCCTATGGGCTGACCTAACACAACCGGGTGGAGAGGTCCGCTGGTCAAAGCCCGCCCATGGGAAGTCAAAAGGCTAGATCTTGTGGTCAACCGCTCCAGGGTTAGACGAGACGGGGGCCCTAGGGGGATAAAAATGCCACTGGAGCGTCGCATCGGGCCCTCATACATCTGGGGTGGTGTGGTGGCATGTCTGAAGAGGCGGCACGTGTCTCCGTGGTGTGGCCCCCCTCACGGACAGCGCCGCCGCCGGCACCTGGAGGGGAGGGGGAACAGACGCGTCGGGTCTACACGGAGGGGGTGTTGCTGTGGCTTTGGCCCGGATGTTGCTGCCAGGTGTCCCTATGGGCTAACCTAACACAACCAGGTGGAGGGGTCCACTTGTCAAAGCCCGTGCGTGGAAAGTCAAAGGGCTAGATTTCGTGGTCAACCGCTCCAGGGTTAGGCGGGACGGGGGCCCTGTGTGGGTAGCAATGCCACCAAAGCGTCGCACCGGGCCCTCATACACGCGGGGTGGTGTGGTGGCATGTCTGAAGAGGGGGCACGCGTCTCCGGGGTGTGGCCCCACTCACGGACAGCGCCGCCGGCGGCACCTAGAGGGGGGGAACGACCACGTCGGGTCTACACGAATGCAGACTGCAAATAAAACGGACGATTACTCCAAAACCTTCAGTGCCCGGAAACCGGACAGGTGCCCGGGCACCAAAAGTTTCAGAGTAATTGTCCATTTTTCTAACGAAAGTCTAATGGTATCTATGCTAGTGCAAAAAAAAAGATGCTATCTATGTCGACGGCATAGCCGTCGGCATAATTTGCCACGTGGCATCTTAAACTATGCCGATGGCTATGCCATCGGCATAGATCACATTATCCACTCACGGGCAGGGCTGGCCACTCATTCCTCAGCTCGCCCGCGCTGCACCCCACGCGTCTTGACCTGCGCCGTCCGCCGCCCGCCCGCCGCCGCTCCTCCCGCGCCACTCCCCTTCCCTCGCCCCTCCCCGCCTCCATCTCGACCCTCTCCGCCTCCTTCTCGCGCTGTCGCCGCCATGCCGTGGCCACCTCGACTCCACGCCGCCGCGGCCACCACCCTCTCCGCCCCTCACCCCACCACCACCCCGTCCCCCCGCCACCTCTCGCCGGTGCCGTCCCCACGGGTCCCCGACCCCGCGCCCTCCCTGTCCTGCCCCGACCCCGTGCCTGCCGGAGCTCGGAGGCCCCCCTGCTGCGGTGGCCCCGGCCCCCGTCCACCCTTCCCAAGCGGCTGCCCCCGGGCCTCCCTGCTGCCCGTCGCACCGGCGCCCAAGACGCCCCTGGTGAGCTTTTTTTCCACTTTTTTGCATTTTGTTACTATTTATTTTGTGCATAGATGGATATGTGCATGTATAGATTGATGGTCAAGTTTGTGATAGATGGATGCATTGATGGATATTGGTCAAGTTTGTGAATTTGGACACTTAGTTTAAAATATGGATAGATGGATATTGGTCATGTTTTTGAATATGTGCATGTATAGATTGATGGATATTGGTCAAGTTTTGCATTTTGTATACACTTAGTTTAAAATATGGATGAATTGATGGATATTAGTAAGTTTTATGTTTGGTCAAGTTAGTGTTAGATGGAAGCAATTCGAGGCACTTGGTTTCAAAAATACTTAATGAAGTTTTTTTTTTGCAATTTGACATGTTGTTTCATGTTGATTCATAATGTTGTGCCAATGTTTAATGTGAGGTGATGACCTAATTTTTTTCACTCGGTGTAATTAACAGGATTTGTGGTGTTCCATCTTCGTGGAGTGATCGTCGACGTTGGAGGTGTTGGTCCATGATCATCCCTCTCCTTTGATCGACTACATCGTCTACATCGGAGGGTGAGCAACAATTCCATGACCTCGTCCACTTTTTTTCCATGTCAGCAGATTAAATTTTCACATCAAGTCGTGTAACCTAGGCGTCTCCCTTCCGAAAGGGTTGCATCAATAAATATGAATTCAATTGCATATTTATCACCACAACTCTTTCGGATTGTCCAGCGTTTTCCACAGACAGCCCGAGGATGTGTAGATTGGTACGTTGTCCATGCTCTACCCCATTCCAAGACAGGATTTCGGCGGCGCCTCCCCGTTGTTCTCCGGATGCACATTCTCCTGGCATTTTGCCGAGACGTGTATTTGGAGAACAGCGGGGAGGTGCTGCCGAAATTTTGTCTCGGAATGGGGTAGAGCATGGACAACGTACTCAATCTACACATTCTTAGGTGGGATTAGGACCCATCTTGACCTATTAGAGATGTAGGTGGATCAAATGTCATTTCTCGTCAACCCTGTAAAAATAAAATATTGATGTGAGTAATTTAAATAAATACTTAATTTTTTGTGTGGCTTCCAATAAAGCAGAGATGGTAGATAATCAGTGGATGTATAGTGGGTTTTTTCGTCGGAATCAAGTAACAATAGAGTGGGTCGAGAAAACTGATGTGTTTTTGAAAGAGATATTATGTAGTCCAATGAGGATTGTGCCAGAATGCTCATGTGCCAAATGTAAGAGACGTATGCACAGAGATAAGAGTGAGATGACTAAGCACCTTCACACGCATGGATTTATGCCCAACTTTAATATGCCGATAAACTTTGCCCAGTGGGACCGTGGTAGAGAGGAGGTGATACGACAACGCGTCGCTGGTTATGAGGACGATGGGGTTAGAGACATGCTAGATGATGTCTTTGCTGCACAGCCGACACCTCCGTCACATTCAGCGAATGAACCGGATGAGCCGGAGGAAACCGCAAAGGCCTTCCTGGGTATCTTGGCCTCGTCAAAGAAACCTCTTTATGAGGGTGCCAAGCTCTCTGTGATGGATGCCATCTCGCAACTGATGGCAGTCAAGGTTGAGTACGGGGCCAAGATCTCTGTAGCCGAGGTTGCTTCGAAGCATTTCTGGGAGTATGGGCTAACAGCCTGCCTGAGGGCCATGAACTGCCGAAAACCATGCACGCTACGAAGAAAATCATGAAGGGGCTCTCCATGGATTATGAGAAAATACATGTTTGTCCAAAGAATTGCCTTTTGTTTAGGCATGAGTATGTGAATGACAACTATTGTAGGAAGTGCGGTTCCTCTCGGTATATTGATGTGGTCGATGAGTAGGGTCAGAAGCAGCAACTAAAAATCCCTGTGAAGGTTCTTCGGTATCTTGATTTTATAAAAAGACTGCAGCGCTTTCTTCACCAAGGAGTCTTCCAAAATGATGAAGTGGCACAAGGAAGGGAAAAGGTACAATCCAAATAAAATTGTACATCCATCAGAAGGTGAAGCATGGAAGTTATTCGATATAGAATACCCGGAGGAAGCAGCCGAGGCTGGGAATGTCAGAATTGCTATATCAGGTGATAGGTTCAATCCATATGGTATGTCGTCTAATCGATACAGCTGCTAGCCCGTATTTGTTATTCCGCTCAATCTCCCTCCCGGCACCATAATGCAACGCAAGACCATGTTCCTGTCGCTTATAATTCCGGGGCCTGAATATCCGGGGAAGAATTTGAGTGTGTTTATGCAGCCGTTGGTGGATGATTTGCACCATTCTTGGTACTTCCCGAGGTTGACATACGACCGGCATCTGCAGAAAAATTTCTTGATGAAAGTTTGGCTACAGTATTGCATGCATGACTTTCCCGGCTATGCCCTATTCTGCGGATGGTGTACAAGTGGGAAGATGCCTTGCCCAGTGTGCATGCAGGCCTTGATTTTCATTTGGCTGAAGAAGGGTGGCAAGTATGTTTCCTTTGACCTGCATTGACAGTTCCTCCCTCCAGACCATCTTGATAGGGAAGACAAGAAGAACTTCACAAAAGGCAAAGTTGTCCATGAGGTAAACGAGATTCCAACATTTTCTGGTGCAGATGTGCTTGCTCAGCTGAAAGCTCTTAAGCCTACCAGCAAAGGGAAAGGCGAAGGAAAAGGTAAAGGCAAAGCCACAGGCGAAGACGAGGGCGAGGGTGAGGGCAAAGGAAAAGGTAAAGGGAAAAAAATGTTTTGAAGGATATGGTGAGACGCACAAGTGGACTCACATTACCCCCTTCACGCAGCTTCCCTATTTTAAGGACCTCAAACTTCCATACAACATCGACGTGATGCACACTGAAAAGAATGTTGCAGAGTCCCTTTTTCACACGATCCTCAACATTCCTGATAAGACAAAGGATAATGTTAATGCTAGAGTTGATGAACAAAATATTTGTGATAGACCACGTCTACACATGCAGCCTCCCACAGGCAATCGAAAATCTTGGTTCAAGCCAGATGCTAACTTCGTACTTAAAAATGATCATAAGATGGAGGCATTCAAGTGGCTCAAACACTTCGTGAAGTTCACTGATGGTTATGCATCGAATATAAGTAAGGGGGTCAATCTTTCGACGGGCAAATTAACCGAGCTCAAGAGTCATGACTATCATGTATGGATTGAGCGGATTATGCCGGTGATGGTTCAGGGCTATGTTCCCGAGCGTGTCTGGCGTGTGCTTGCGGAGTTAGGTGATACGTCTCCAACGTATCTATAATTTTTGATTGTTCCAAGCTATTATATTATCTATTTTGGATGTTTAATGGGCTTTAATATGCTCTTTTATATTATTTTTGGGACTAACCTATTAACCGGAGGCCCAGTGCTAGTTTCTGTTTTTTTACCTATTTTAGAGTTTGGTAGAAAAGGAATACCAAACGGAGTATAAACGTAATGAAACCTTTGTGATGATCTTTCTTGGACCGAAGCAATCCAGAAGACTTGGAGTCGAAGTCTGGAACTCCACGAGGTGGCCATGAGGCAGGAGGGCGCGCCCCCACCCTCGTGGGACCCTCGTAGCTCCACCGACGTACTTCTTTCGCCTATATATACTCTTATACCCTAGAAACATCGCAGAGAGCCATGAAACCACTTTTCCACCAACGCAACCTTCTGTACCCATGAGATCCCATCTTGGGGCCTTTTCCGGCGATCTGCCGGAGGGGGAATCGATCATGGAGGGATTCTACATCAACACCATAGCCTCTCCGATGAAGCATGAGTAGTTTACCACAGACCTTCGGGTCCATGGTTATTAGCTAGATGGCTTCTTCTCCCTCTTTGATTCTCAATAATAATATCGCCTTGATATTCTTGGATATCTATTCGATGTAATACTCCTGTGCGGTGTGTTTGCCGAGATCCGATGAATTATGGATTTATGACCAAGATTATCTATGAATATTATTTGGTTCTTCTCTGAATTCTTATATGCATGATTTGATATCTTTGCAAGTCTCTTCGAATTATGGATTTAGTTTGGCCTACTAGATTGATCTTTCTTGCAATGGGAGAAGTGATTAGCTTTGGGTTCAATCTTGCGGTGTCCTTTCCCAGTGACAGTAGGGGCAGCAAGGCACGTATTCTATTGTTGCCATCAAGGATAAAAAGATGGGGTTTATATCATATTGCTTGAGTTTATCCCTCTACATCCCGTCATCTTGCTTAATGCGTTACTCTGTTCTTATGAACATAATACTCTAGATGCATGTTGGATAGCGGTCGATGTGTGGAGTAGTAGATGCAGAATCATTTCGGTCTACTTGACACGGACGTGATGCCTATATTCATGATCATTGCCTTAGATGTCTTCATAACTATGCGCTTTTCTATCAATTGCTCGGCAGTAATTTGTTCACCCACCATAATACATGCTATCTTGAGAGAAGCCACTAGTGAAACCTATGGCCCCTGGGTCTCTTTCTTATTATATTGCATCTCTTTTATTTACATTGCATCTCGTTTACTATTTTGCAATCTTTACTTTCCAATATATACAACAAAAATACCAAAAATATTTACTTTACTATCTTTATAAGATCTCACTTTTGCGAGTGACCATGAAGGGATTGACAACCCCTTTATCGCGTTGGTTGCAAGGTTCTTGATTGTTTGTGCAGGTACTAGGTGACTTGTGCGTTGTCTCCTACAGGATTGATACCTTGGTTGTAAAAACTGAGAGAAATACTTACCTACCTTGCTGCATCACCCTTTCCTCTTTAAGGGAAAACCAACGCATGCTCAAGAGGTAGCAAGAAGGATTTTTGGCGCCGTTGCTGGGGAGATCTACGCCAAGTCAAGACATACCAAGTACCCATCATAAACTCTTCTCCCTCGCATTATATTATTTGTTATTCGCCTCTCGTTTTCCTGTCCCCCACTTCTAAAACGATTTTCAAAATCCTTTGCCTTTTCTTCGCCCTCTTCCATTCGTCTCTTTTCGCTTACTTCTTGTGTGCTTGTGTGTTGGATTGATTGTTTATCACGATGGCTCAAGATAATACTAAATTGTGTGAATTTTCCAATACCAACAAAATGATTTTATTAGCACTCCGATTGCTCCTACTACCGATGCTAAATCTTGTGAAATTAATACTGCTTTGTTGAATCTTGTTATGAAAGATCAATTTTCTGGCCTTCCTAGTGAAGATGCCACAACCCATCTAAACAACTTTCTTCTTTTGCATATCACACAAATCAATGACTGCTCCTGTGAAGTTTCGCTTAGAGATCGTGCTAAAACTTGGTTCTCTTCTTTGCCTAAAAATAGTATTGATTCATGGAATAAGTGCAAAGATGCTTTTATCTCTAAGTATTTTCCTCCCGCTAAGATCATCTCTCTTAGGAACGATATTATGAATTTTAAGCAACTTGGTCATGAGCATGTTGCACAAGCTTGGGAGAGGATGAAATTAATGATACGTAATTGCCCTCCACATGGTTTGAATTTGTGGATGATTATACAAAAAAAATATGCTGGATTGAATTTTGCTTCCAGAAATCTTTTAGATTCGGCCGCAGGAGGCACTTTTATGGAAATCACTTTAGGAGAAGCTACTAAACTCTTAGACAATATTATGGTTAATTGTTCTCAATGGCACACCGAAAGATCCACTAATAAAAATGTTCATGCGATTGAAGAGATTAATGTTTTGAGTGGAAAGATGGATGAACTTATGAATTTTTTTGCTAATAAAAGTGTTTCTTCTGATCCTAACGATATTCATTTGTCCACTTTGATTGAGAATAATAATGAATCTATGGATGTGAATTTTGTTGGTAGGAACAATTTTGGTAACAACGCGTATAGAGGAAACTTTAACTCTAGGCCGTTTCCTAATAATTCCTCTAATAATTATGGTAATTCCTACAACAACTCTTATGGAAATTTTAATAGGATGCCCTCTGATTTTGAGATTAGTGTTAAAGAATTTATGAGTTCGCAAAAGAATTTCAATGCTTTGGTTGAAGAAAAATTGCTTAAGATTGATGAGTTGGCTAGGAACGTGGATAGCATTTCTCTTGATGTTGATTCTTTCAAACTTAGATCTATCCCACCTAAGCATGACATCAGTGAGTCTCTCAAAGGCATAAGAATTTCCATTGATGAGTGCAAAGAAAGAACCTCTAGGATGCGTGCTAAAAAAGATTGCTTTGTGAAAGCGTGTTCTTTTAGTTTTCATGGTAATAATGATGAAGATCTAAAAGTGATTGATGTGACTCCTATTAAATCTTTGTTTTCCAATATGAATCTTGATAAAGATGGGACTGGAGATGAGTCAACTTTAGTTAAAAGGCGTCCCAATGATTCGGAGTTTTTAGATCTTGATGCAAAAATTAATAAAAGTGGGATTGAAGAGGTCAAAACTGTACATAGCAATGAACTCACTATTTTGGATTTCAAGGAATTTAATTATGATAATTGCTCTTTGATAGATTGTATTTCCTTGTTGTAATCCATGTTAAATTCTCCTCATGCTTATAATCAAAATAAAGCTCTTACCAAACATATCGTTGATGCTTTAATGCAATCCTATGAAGAAAAGCTTAAACTAGAAGTTTCTATCCCTAGAAAACTTTATGATGAGTGGGAACATACTATTAAAATTAAGATTAAATATTATAAATGCTATTGATTTATGTGATTTGGGTGCTAGTGTATCCACGATTCCAAAAACTTTGTGTGATGTGCTAGGTTTCCATGAATTTGATGACTATTCTTTAAATTTGCATCTTGCAGATTCCACCATTAAGAAACTTATGGGAAGGATTAATGATGTTCTTATTGTTGCAAATTGGAATTATGTGCCCTTAGATTTCATTGTTCTTGATATAGATTGCAATCCTACATGTCCTATTACTCTTGGTAGACCTTTCCTTAGAACGATTGGTGCAATTATTGACATGAAAGAAGGAAATATTAGATTCCAATTTCCGTTAAGGAAAGGCATGGAACACTTTCCTAGGAAGAAAATTATATTGCCTTATGAATCTATTATGAGATCCACTTGTGGATTGCATACCAAAGATGACAATACCTAGATCTATTCTTTCTTTTATGCCTAGCTAGGGGCGTTAAACGATAGCGCTTGTTGGGAGGCAACCCAATTTTATTTTTGTTCCTGTTTAGTAATAAATAATTCATCTATATTTTGTTTAGATGTGGTTTCATATTTTAATTAGTGTTTGTGCCAAGTAGAACCTTTGGGAAGACTTGGGTGAAGTCTTTGCGATCTTGCTGTAAAAAACAGAAACTTTTGCGCTCATGAGATTAGCTGCCATTTTTTTACTGGAGAGTGTTTTTAGGTTGATTCTTTTTGCAGATGATTAATAGACAAATTACTCACGTCCACCAACTTATTTCAGAATTTTTGGAGTTCCATAAGTATTCGAACTAATCAGATTACTAGAGACTGTTTTGTTTTTGACAGATTCTGTTTTTCATGTGTTGTTTGCTTATTTTGATGAATCTATGAGTAGTATCGGGGGGTATCGACCATAGCG